>NC_083319.1:59792184-60123961 GCF_963455315.2 Globicephala melas | reverse complement strand
CTTCGATTTCCGTTTTCAGCTCCTCTGCCTACCTTAAAGTATGATTTGGCTCCAAAGGGATGATATATCTGCTTTCTGTAGTTCCCGTTTACTTTTTTTTTTTCAATTTTGCCTTCAGTATAATACCTTTTCTTGTTCAGATGTGTTATTACTTACACTATTTCTGTCAATTCGGAAAAGATTTACTGGATGAGTTTTTATTTATAATCACTTAATATTCTGTCCTGTTTTTTTCATTTTGCAACTGTGTCCACGGAGAAGATGGATCTTTGCAGCCAAATGCAGGACAGTTCTGCAAATATTTCAGTGACGCATCTCTGTTGTGCATAGTGTTTGATAATGTCAGGTACATATTGATACTTGACCTCAAAGAAACCCACAATTAAGTAGGAAATATATATTTCCAATGAACTATAGACATAATGGACTATTATCAGCACTATCAAGAGAAGGTAAATCTGACCTATGGTAATGGGGAAAAGTTGATGAAGAAGTGGTCTTTGTGGTAATGATAGGCAAGACTTTTGATGATAGAAACAGAAGGGAGGGGTATTATTTCATGTGGAAGAAACATTTTTGAAAAAATATTATAGACACTGAGATAGGAATCTGAGATATTTGAGTGGGTGTCAAAGAACTAGCTCAATTGGAATGTAAGCTTTATGGCCCAGTAGAAGAGAAAGAGCTGAAAAGTTAGATTTGGGTCAGTTTGTATAAGGCTATAAGTGCTAGTTTGAAAAGATTAAGATTTATACAAGAAGAATGGAGAGCCATTGAAAGTGTTTGCTGTCTACAAATATCCTTATCAAAATCCAAAACCAAATCAAAATACACTTTTAAACCACCAATTTTAAATTAATTTTTAGCAATATTATTTGTAAGTGAATGTAGCAGAAAAGTCATACTGTGAAAGGAGGGGAGACATTTTTAAAAATTAATTTTTGTTGGAGTATAGTTGATTTACAATGTTGTGTTAGATTCTGCTGTACAGCAAAGTGAATCAGTTATACATATACATATATCCACTCCTTTTTAGATTCTTTTCCCATATTGATCATTACAGAGTATTGAGTAGAGTTCCCTGTGCTATACATTAGGTTCTTATTAGTCATCTGTTTTATATACGGTAGTGTGTATGTGTCAATCCCAACCTCCCAGTTTATCCCTCCCTCCCCTTCCCCCCCTTGGTAACCATAAGATTGTTTTCTATGTCTGTGACTCTATTTGTGTTTTGTAAATAAGTTCATTTGTACCATTAAATATATATATATATATATTTCCACTAACAATGGCCAAAGTCATGATTTTTATATCAAATAATGTTTTCATTTATATGTATTTTTTTTGTGATAGTGGCCTTTTAACCTAGTGAGAAATAATAATGGATAATTATTTATTAACAGTACCAAAATCCAGTCAATTTAGCTAATTCTGGATACTGGAATGGGGTGATGGCAGTGCACAAATGACATTACACATGCAAAATAGTTTAGTTTGCCACTGAAAAGACAGTGCTTATGATGTACCAGCTTGCATACAGACCAAGAAACTGTTGTAAATGTGTTTCTGAGACAAAATTGGAACAAGAGGTATAAACATCAGCATTTATTTGATAACTGAATCCTCGAGAATGGGTGAGATTGTAGACAATAGGGGAGGCAGCCTCAGAGACAAGAAAAAGAGAGAAAAAATCAAAAGTGTGGTATGTGGGCCTCTCACTCTTGCGGCCTCTCCCATTGTGGAGCACAGACTCCGGACGCGCAGGCCCAGCGGCCATGGCTCACGGGCCCAGCCGCTCCGTGGCATGTGGGATCTTCCTGGACCAGGGCATGAACCCGTGTGCCCTGCATCGGCAGGCGGACTCTCAACCACTGCGCCACCAGGGAAGCCCCATGTTGATTGCTTTACATCAGTAGGAACAGCAGTGAAAGCAGAATTTCAGATTTGGAAATTGAGGTCATTGGAGACCTTAAGAAGGACACGAAACACATTTTAATTATTAAAGAAAGAATTCTTAAAGTTCTCTTGAATAATCTGTACATACCATTAGTATGCATGGACTTTGTGAAGTGTGTCAACTATAATTAGGTCCTTTTGCACTATTACAACAAAAATAATCCATAAACAAAGCAAGATGAATATCACCAAAATAGTAGTCTTTTAAATTCATGTGAAAACAGAAAGCCCAATCATTCCTAATTCATATCAAGAGAGTTGAAATAGAGTGTTTATTATATGAGAAAGTGTTTTCTCTATACTTGTTGATACTACCTATTATTTTCACATAACCCTTACCTTTGTGTGTCCTCAAAGCCAATTCATACACTCTTAAGTTATGGCAGATGTCCAATGTTGATAATAGTGGTCACAGTGACACTCTAATTTAGCTTTATGTTTAAAGATATGACATTAAGTTGTGATTCTGGCTTTTATTTTCAAGTAATCAATAAGATAGCATATAATATTTTTCAAGAGAATTATTAAGTTCTATGAGGTCTTTCAAAGAAGTAAAGTTTGCCACAAGCTAAGGCAGCTAAAAAACAGTTTGGGAAGGTTGAGAAACCTGGGCTAGTTCTTAAAGGGGTAGGGAATCTCTGAGGAAGGCATTGCAGGGAGAACGAAGGTATGGAGATAAAGATGTGCTTAGTATGTTTAGAGGTTGTATTAGTGTGCTAGTGCTGCCATAAAAAAGTACCACAGACTGGGTGGCTTAAACAATAAAGTTTGCCTCACAGTTCAGGTGGCTAGAAGTTTGAGTCAAAGTATTAGCAAAATTGGTTCCTTCTAAGGACTGTGAACTAGAAATTTGTTCCATGCCTATCTCCTAGCTTCTGGTGGTGTGCTGAAATCACTGGAACTCCTTGGCTTCTGCTGTATCAACCTGAGCACTGCCTTTACTTTCGCGTAGTGCTCTTTCTGTGTGCATGGCTGCATCCAAATTTCTCCTTTCTGTAAGGACACCAGTCACACTAGATTAGGGGCCCACCCCACTCCAGTATAACCTAATCTTAACTAGTTAGATCTGCAACCACCCAATTTCCAAATAAGATCACTTTCTGAAGTATTGATGGTTATTATTGCAACATACCGATTTTGAGTGGACACAGTTCAACAGATAGCAGAAAGTTTAATGAAGAAATCATTTTGACCGAGACAAAGGACTTATGTAGAGAATATTAGAGTGAAAGTTGGGATGAAAAGTGGAAGATCTGGAGTTTAAAGAGATCAGATTTGATCCTGAGGACAGCTAGCACAGTGCTTTTACAAACTTATTAGCCACCAAGGCCTTTGTCCAAATGGAATGTCAAACAGAAGCACAATATAGAAAATGGATAAAAAACAGAGCATTTCTTGTTGTAGTCAGATGTGAGATCTATTGCTCTCCATAGTCCCCTCCTCACTGATCTTTGTGAGAGTTACAGGAAATGTTAGGGCTCCCTGGAGTAGAGTTTGAAAAATTCCTCTTCAGACGATTAATCTAGAAAAACAGGTTAGAGAGGAATAGGAGACCAAAATAGATTATTGTACTTATGTAGAACTGAGAAGAAGAGGCCAGGTTGGGGTGGCCCCAATGAGAAAGGGAAAGTTAATGACTCTACTAATGCAAGTCATACAATTTGTATAATATTTGAATGATAGTAGAATGGTAGTAGGAAGAGGGAATAAGAATAACATGATTAATATTGTTAATTAGGAAATAATTACAATGTGCTCAGTTTCCACTCCATGTCAAGCTGTGTCCTACTTGCCCAAGTTCAGTAAACTAATACACTGGCATTTAGAAATAAAGCTGGGATGGAAATCTTGATTTCATAACCTCTATTCTTTATTATAGATTGCCCTTGCTCTCAAAGATCACTCATATTTTGAATGTAGGTGACTAGACTAAAGAATGTTAATACCATTTGTAGAACTGTGAAGTATTTGAATTTAAAGTAACAGCAAATTTTCTTTTAATTTGAGACAATGATAAGACAACTAAGAAGAAATGTCCTGCGAGCCATTACAGACATGAGAACTATATTTGAGACAGAAGTCTCGCACACCAGCACTTCTAACACCACTTGTGTCAGGAATCCCACTCCCATCAGAGGTGCAGTGCTTTGCTGGAAGGATTCACAGTGCTAAGCATATAGTTGGACTCATGGCTGATAATTATTGCAGCAACACAGTAAGGCCGTACAGCTGGATGAGAGAGGGAGAAAGATGTATCAGACTGCTTTGGAGGAATCCATGTTCATTCTTCCTATGCTGTCCCTGAAGGTATCACCCCAAGTGTGCTCACCCCCAGACATGAAATGAAATAACATCTGCACAGTTGTTTCTTTCCAAGAAAGCCCATTTGAGACTTAGAGTTTAAGGGATTGGTGGCGGGGGTGGGGGGGTTGGTTACATGGGCAATCTCTCCCTATCCAAAATTATCAAAATTCTAGAATCCCAGAAGGAAAGCAGATGTTCACCATAAATCACACTGTTTGTACAGTCTAGTTAGGCTTGTATGGTAAAACACCTTATCAGTTAGTGATAGAGGGAACAGTTTAAAAGCCTTGTGGAACAGTTTAAAAGCTGTGTTCCCAGATGCCAGCCAATACCCATCTCTGTAGCAAGCCCTTCCAAAGACCTAGCACACTGTGTTAACGCTTTCCTGAACATCTTGTAAAAGAAGAGTCTGGTGATACTCATGAAAACTAAGTCACATGCAAAATGTAGACTGAGAAAAGTAGAAAAGTGAGAATTAATTATTGGGTTATGACCATATTTATGAGCTCAACTATCTATAAAAATTAGTGATCAATTGATTCTAAAGTTTGAGGTGATGAGCAGAGTTGAGGTATATAAAACAGTATTATTTAAGGAATCAAATTTGTCAATGATCAAGCCCCTGAAAATGAGAGAAAGAATGTATGGTATAAAAAAATTTTTAATGATTCTGAAGGTGTTAGGAGGTATCAAATATTAATGGCAAATTGTAATAGGTACAAGATGTGAATGCCACATACTTGTAAAACAAGTAGAGAAAGAGATCAAGGAAATTGAATTCAGTTTTCCCCAACTTTCATAACAATATGAATATATACATTTTATATATATTTATAAATATATTTAATATATATTTTGCTTTCCAGTCTAATTTTTGAATTTTTAGGCTGATATATGGACCCCTAATTTTGAATGCATGTCAAAGGCTAAATAAAATATGACTTCTCTACGTTACTTTAAAAATGAAATTTAAAAATTTAATTTATACTTTCTTCACAAATTGTGTTTTATAGGTTCACTAATAATAGTGTAAAATATTTTACCATTTTACTCTTATGGTTACATTATTTACGCATTTATATTGGTTTTGGTCACAGTGTATTTTATCGTAAGTTTCAAGAATTTAGCATGATAATATCTAAACCTACCTCTACATCCATATTTATATCTTTATCAACACCAACATCAGATTTTCCTGTTTCTAACTGATAATTTTGCTAGACATTAAAAAGGAAATGAATAACTTGTTTTCCTTTGATCTGCCACATTCTTCCTCATAACCAATAATGGTATAAGATACATGTTTAAAGAGGTTTGTATGAGGCAATAATGTTCATTGAGAGAATAGCTAGGGGATATAGCAATAGTATAATAGTGTCCTAGCAAAGATAATTGATTATATTGCCTTTGACAGAATACCACCTGTGGAATTTCAGGAACCCTAGTTTCCTTCACATTGAATCTGCCTCAGAAAATCCTCAGCATGTGTCAAATGGGATCCTAAATACCGTATTGAATATAGGCTAAAACATGATCACTTTCACTCTCATTGACTTCTCAGGATGTGTATTATACATTATATTAAAAACTGTTTACAGTATAACACATTATATAAAAAATCATGTTTGAATTCTGTGCTCTGTTTTACTTTGACTTAGTTTTTTAGAATCCTCCTACCTTAAGATCAAATTACAAAGCTGAGCAAGAAACCTATCCAAGGGTCATCTTCAAAATAAACTCTTCCTTTTTGCAAACAATTCTTGTTTCTTTACCAAGTTCTACTCCTCAACTCTTTCTTCCATCAAAAAGTGGCTCCTTGGTTCCTCACATGCGTAAATGGGTTTCAAGTAAGTCTGATCAGCTCTCTAAATGCAACCTGGTTGCGTGTGAGTTTATAGTAGTTATAGAACACAGACCTTCATTTCTGTGGCATTTCTACCCGACGTTCAAAATTAGATGGCTCCACACCCGTGTCGTTTGACAAGTTGTTATTAAGAATACATGTTTGCTAGTAACATGGATATTATTTAAGACTGCAAACATTCACCAGATAGTTGTTATGGCCTTGGCACTGTAGATGCCACATTGTATACACACAACATTATTTTCTAGCCAGCCCAAAACACAGCATTGGGTGTAATGCAGAAACAAACACCATGCATATCAGTTTTTGAGGGGAGATGCATTCACTATTCCAACTTAGAGTGTCATGTGGTCATTTTTCTCCATCCCTGTTCTGCAGAATAATGACACCCTTTTCTTGATCTGCCTTCCTTTTTTCCTTCATCTTCTTAAAGTGCAGGTGAGTTATTGATGGATTCCTTTTCACAAGTCACTTTTGACAGTGGTCATATAACAAGATGGTGCATGAGTGACAGGGATGGAGGTCACAGAAAATGATTGGGGGAGGAGTTTTGGGGACTCAGTCCAGGGTCAACTTCTAGGACAACCCTTCACTGGTTTTCCTGTATCAAAGGAAAGGCAAATAAAATCAAATCCTATGTTTTATAATTTGAGACTTCATAGAGATGATGATTGCAGGACTAAATACAAAAGAATGAATATGACAGTCTGGAAAATTTGGTTTCTTCACCTCACAGACTCACACACTGATCATTAATCATTTGATAATTTTTATCATTTAAAGTCTACTTAGTCTAAATGTAGCCATGTCCCCAAGGCAAATTTCAAGTTCAGAAAGGAGCACTTGTATAGCTTCAATTCACGGTGTACCCTTTCTTCATATTCTTTTGCTCTGGGGAACTTCTACTCTCAGCAAAAATATGTCCTACAAGACATACTTCTGCTGTTGCCTTAAATGTCCAGCTTTTTACTGTGCTTTACCTGGACCAGGTTATTTAATATTGTTCTGCTCCTGGGACTTAGGCCACCGCAGACAACCGCATCAGCAAATGTCTAACTTACGCAAGCATATCTGTTAACAAGAGAGCTGCTTAAAGACGCCAGCTTGATACCTGCTGCAGTTTCTTGTAAACTGCTGTTTTCAGGCCGTCTCTGGCAAGGAAAGTCCTCTCCACCAACAGGTTCTAGTTTACAACAGTAGAGTGCATCACAGATGCCAAGTGATGGGTGGGTGGGTGGCTGATGGGGAAGTGTCAGTGTGGTTTAGGGTATGAGTGTGGCTAGCGAGGCCTAAGGCTATTTCTCTGACTCCTCTTTATTGGCAAAATACCTGGCTTTAGTCCAGTCTTACTGTCTAGTTGCTAACTGTAGCTATGGTTTAGATGCAGACATTGTAAAGATGATCGAGAGAACTAAAGTTTCTCATCAATGTTTCATTGAACTCAAAGGGTCCACTATGTTCCAAGTTTAAACTGATAATCTGATGTTCATTATGGAAATGTAATTTCCAGGTGAGCATGATATCCACCAAAAAGATATATTTTGGTTGTTCTTTATAACCTCAAGCATCCCACTGTCCTCACTCAAACTTATTTAAACCTATAATTTCCTCGGTCACCCTTTGATATTTGGTATCAAATATTTTGATATTTGAAATAAAGTCGTTTTGATTGCATACATTATTTTAATTGACCTTAATGTGGTATTGAAAATACGATAATTGAGTAATTTAGGGCCTTGGGCTTAAGCACATAACCTGGGACTACTCTGAACATCTGATTTTACTGAACCTTTAGGACTAGTGGAGGAAGATGACACCAGATTAAAAAAGAGTATTGGAAGAGTTAGTATCTTTTTCTTGGGGACAGAAACATCTCTCTGCTAGAGACAGATCCAGGTTTTCTGGGACCTGGAGCTTATACAAGTTATGTACCTCTGTAAGAAAAAAGCAAATAAAATTATGAATACAAATTGACCCCAGTGTGTTGGAAGAGCCTTGTAGATGGGAAGCACTGATGTTTATTTCATTAACTTCTTTCTTTGTTTATCCCTCTCTGCCCTCTACTTTTTCTTGCCCTTATCTCTCAATTTCATGGTTCCCTTTCCCCCCATAGAAACATTTGTAAAGGGCAACTATAAGATTTCCTTTTCTCTAGTATAAAGAATTATTTAACACCTTTGTCTCAAACTCTCCCATTGAAACCAGTCCTTCCCTTTCATAAGAGAAAGAGTTTTCCAAAAACAAAGCCCCATCTATTCTTAAGGTACTTCCTCATCCCCATAGTTAAATCAAATATATAGATATGCTCATTTTTTTATTAAATGACATTTAAAACAATTAATGTGAATTCATTAGCACGGTGTCTGGCATATAGTATATACATGATAAGCAATAAATGCTGGTGTTGATCATGTTGTTGTTAGTAGTTGTAAGAGCCTCTGCAGTAATCATTATTATTTAATATCAATAGTAGTAATTAACATTCCATTTATAGAACAGTACTTAATTTCATCTTTCCCCTATACCTCTATTTAAGAACATAGCAGGGCTTCCCTGGTGGCGCAGTGGTTGAGAGTCCGCCTGCCGATGCAGGGGACATGGGTTCGTGCCCTGGTCCGGGAGGATCCCACATGCCGCGGAGCGGCTAGGCCCGTGAGCCATGGCCTCTGGGCCTGCGCGTCCGGAGCCTGTGCTCCGCAACAGGAGAGGCCGTGACAGTGAGAGAGGCCCGCGTACCGACAAAAAAAAAAAAAAAAAAAAAAAAAAAAAGAACATAACTATATCTGCTCTTTTAAAGTTTTTATTGTTTGGCAATAATGGGGAAACAGGAAGCAATATGAACTTTTGTTAACTCCATACCTTTTTCACTATTTCAACCCTAATTAAGAAAGAGCCTATATTTTCAGGTACACAAACCACTAAAGTAACAAGCATAGACACTTCAGAAATGCACCCAGCCTGGCATTTACCTTGAGATTTTTTTTTTTTTTTTTTTGCGGTACGCGGGCCTCTCACACTTCAGAAATGCACCCAGCGTGACATTTACCTTGAGACTTTTGTTGTAAGAGTTGTTTTTGCATGAAGGTCATGGTCTGGGGGTCAGTGTCAGAATGGGACCTTAAATGTCCATTTAAGGGTACCTGTCTAGGGAGGTGGTAGTAGAGAAGGCCATACTTCACCCTCAATCTTTGTGGTTGGAGAGAAAAATAAATAAATCTTGGAGTTCCTGGAACACTTAGGTTTACTTGAGTACTGAGGGAGACTCAATACTCAAGTTATAAAGTTATTGTTAATGAAGGATGTAGGACTTGAAGTATACTTTGAACTATTGCATGCATATGGATAAGTGAAAATACAAGATTATTATAGGCAGAAACAACAGCAGCAGGGCAGGAGTTAATGAGAAGATACAGTTAGCTCTAAATTATGTTATAAATTGGATGTTCTTGAACAGGCTCTAAGTTTCTTCCTCAAGCCTCTTTCATTGTTGATGTTATGTTGTTATGTTGTTGTTAGTTGTTGTTAGCAGTACAACCTATATCCCAGGCTGAAATGCCCTTATCAACCATAACATTTTGGACCATGCTACCTTCTTTGTGAATAATATTTGCTTATTTTAATTTTAGCTCATGCAAAATGAACTTAGGAAACAAATCTACTTCCACATTAAAATGCATCCCAAAGCCAATTCTAAATGATTTTGGAATCATTCAGTATTTAGGATTATCCACACCACTATTTCCTTCCAATTATGTGGCTAAACAAAGGTAATTTAAATAATTTAAAACACAATCTCTATGAATTTGGCATATTTAATCATTAAGTCAGGAGCTGGATTAATTTATCATTGACAATCAAAACGCTTATATGTACTACTGTACAAGCTAATCATTTAATAAGATTAATCAAGAATATTTCAAATATTAAAGGCATATTGTAAAACATTTGATCTCTTACAATGATCTATTTTGGCATAAATCATAGCAAAATTCTACATTCCTACTTAGTCGGTGAAAAATAACGAATATATTTTATGAAATGTAAATAAATATTTACTGCTGGTAATGTATTTTACCTCTTCTATCTCCATCTGAACACTACCTATTTTTCCTTTTTTTTTTAAGAGCCTATAGGAATGTTATTTGGAAGAGGATAAGGGAGCGGCAGGAGAGGAGGCTAAGGTTTAATGTTTGGTATATAATTATTTTTTATGATAAGTCAGTCAGAGAAAACCCTCCACTTATGGTTTAATCATTGACTCTTTGAGTGGATTTCTTGAAGAAGATATTTCATATTTGGTTATGAATCCTTCTTTAATTTTTATGTTTCTAAGCAAACTATTTTTAAAATACATGTAACCATTCATGGTTTTTTAAAACTATAGGAACGTTTCTGAAAACCTAACGTGTTTAATATTCGCCTGTATGATGTCATAAAGAAATAATTTTGTATTCTAATAGGTGTACTTCAAAGTGCATTGACATGATCTATGACGGTTTACCTTAGTAGTTTAATAATTACTACCACAGACTTTGTATTCAAAGATACCTAGATTGGAATATTATTAGTTGTGTGACTTTGGCAAATTGATCAACCTGTCTAATCCTCAACTTCCTCGCCAATAATAATATTACTTAAATCATAGCAGTTGTTGTTAAGATTAAAATAGATAATACTTAGAACGAGTACCTGACTTTCAGTAACTGTTTAACTAAACTGAGATACCATTATCATTGCTTTTGTTATTGCTGCTGCTATTGTGTTATCATTATGACCTGTAGGAAAATTATACATAATAATGCACGTAAATTAATTAGCACAAAGCCTGGCATACAGAAAGCACTCAATAATTATTTGTTGTCACTGTTGTCATGAAATATAGAACACTTAGCACTGAATGTGGTATTCAATGAATGTCAGTTTTTCTATGCAACATACAAATATCTCTAGGGAGGCTACATGGCTTAACGCAGAGTGCCATTGTCTTTCATGCTAAAGAGATCTAAGTTTCTAAGTTTCTCCTCTGCTACTTCCAATCTATGTGACTTGTACAACATAATTATAAACACGTGAAGGAAACATTGTGAAAGACTTTGAAATGGTCCCAAATGAGTGTCCTCAGTGGACTACTAGGTGCTTTCTAAGCGTGTCCTCCTAGCTTGTCTGATTCTACTGGATCTCTGCACTTCTCATTGTCTTGGAGCTATTTTACAACTCTGTGCATTGTAGAATACTGAAAGCAATGCATATGATTATTTTCCATAGGAATGAAAATAATTTTTTTCTAACAAAATAAAATTGACTTCCCTTTCTCCCTTTAGAATACAGTTTTGCATCAGTGTAAATGTTTTGTCTGTGTGTGTGTGTCTGTGTGTGTGTGTCTGTGTGTGTAGCTTTTTGAATTCTCCTTAGAACTGTTTGTAATATCTCCCTGGTTCCTTCATTAATTAGTGAGTTAAATAAAATCTTTGACACATATTCATTTTATATCTGTGTAAGCTAGGATTGTATGATTATACTCTCTTCTCAGAATCATCCTTTTTCACACTCAGTACATTTCAGATACTCTTACTACGAGAACTGTTCTAAACATTTTTTCATGTATTAACTTTAGAAGACAAATATACTATGCTCTGGATGCATGATATCCCTTTAAAAAAATCATAACAGATGTGCTCAATTCTGTGTGGCATAGAAAGCCAAGACTATAAACGTGGTTAAAATAGTAAGTTTAGAACCTCTAGTTGTTTGACCATGGACAAATCACTTACATTTCCTCTTCTAGGAAGTGGAGATAATAACCTCTGCCTCATAGGATTGTGGTTGAGATTGATTGCAATAGTGGAGAAATGCAGTTAGCTCAGCACCAAGCACTTCAGTGAACAGTAGTCATTGTTATGGAAATTCAGTATCTGCCCATTTCACTGCTCAACAGTTCTCATACTTAGCTGGTGTTTCTTACATATTGATATAACGCTCATCTTGCCTATTGTAACTTTCTTTTTGCTTATCTGCTTTGTTTGGTTTTATTATGTTTTACTATTTTCCACATGTCCGTGGTTCAATTTATTTAATGCAAACACTGTTTCTATTCTGAGTATCCTCTTCAAGCTAAATATGCCCTCTTCCTTCATCTGTTTTTAATATGACATATTTCCCAGATTCTTTATCTTTCTGGTTGTTGAGTAGTTTATAAAAGGTCATCCTCCAAATATTATGCCTAGAATTCAACACTAAATTCTAGTTGTAATCTGAATTAAAATTGTAATGCTGAACCACTATTGACTAAGGCATATATTTCCAAAAATTCCACTCAAGAATACTTTAGATTTATTAATTGTGATACTATATTTTTCACTCATTTTGAGCTTATTTCCAACTAACATTTTCAAGTCTTTTTCCTACTTACTCCTTTTTTTTTCACTTTCACATTTGACAGTTTGAATTAAAAGCTAGAAATTTACATGTATCACTTTTGATAATAGTGATAATCAATAATATTAGGTAACACATTAACACAAAAAACAACCTTTAAAATAAGGTATTCTTATAGACTTAGATCTAGTATATGAAGTATATATTATTTCCTTTTGGCCATTCAGAGGTACTCAATAAAAGTAGAAGTTTCCTTCAGCCGTTGAGCACTTAACCTCTAATTTAATGCTTCTCTAATCACAGCTATTGGAAATCTCACAGGTAGGTGACCTGTGTTGCAGTCTAATCTCCAGCTGGCTAGCCACGATTGACCTATTGCATCTATAGAAAGAAGTGGCATACATTCATTAGTCAGTTTCTATCATTTTTTTCCGGTGGGAGAAGTACCAAGTCATAGTTCTTGGTCTGTAGATAGTTTACTTTCCGCTTGGATGCAAAAGGTCAATTTGTATTTAGTCACTTTAACTATGTAGAGTTTTAGAGTCTTGCTTCACAATGCTACTCTTTCTCCCATTTAAACTTTAAAAGCACTTTTATTAATAACAAACCCTTTTTGTTTTCCTCAAAATCAGTTAGAAGATCCTCCAAAATAGTGAGGCATATAATTCTAGAAAAAAAATATTAAGAAAGCATAAATATCCTTCTCTGCAGACAAAGTGAATTTTAAAAATCTGGCTTCTTTATCCAGAAATATCTGAATCATTTCTTATCTTCTGTAGTGAATTGTGTTTTCCAAACAGATTTGTCCACGTACTGACCTCTAGTACCTGTGTATGTAACCTCATTTGGACATAAGGACTTTTCTGATATAATTAATTGATTTAAGAATCTCAGATGAAATCATCCTTGATTTAGAGTGGGCCCAAAATCCAATGGCTGGGGTCCTTATAAAAGAGAGGGAAAGAAGGCCATCTAAAGATGGCAGCAGGTTGGAGTTATGCTGCTACGAACCAAGGAACACCAGGGGCACCAGACACTGAAAGAGTCAAGGAGAATTCTCCCCTCGAAACTTCCTCCTTCGGAAGGGCCCTGCCAAACCTTGATTTTGAACTTCTAGCCTCTGGAAATGTGAAGCAATAAATTGTTGTTGTTTTAAGCCACCAAATTGTAGTAACTTGTGTGGCAGCTCTAGGAAACTAATATATTTTCTATAGACACTCTTAGCTAACCAGTATGATAAAGGAATAGCATCAACTTTCTGTCTACCTTCTTGAATTCTACATTTAGCAGTTGTAAAAATGGGCTAATTTACAGTGGCATACTGTTTTCCAACCATATTGAAATCGTCATTTACCTTTACAAATTATTTTTTCATGTCACAAGAGTTTATGGAGCACCTCAAATACATTATGATATTATGGGTAACAAAACAGAAAACACACACATACACACACAAACACAAATCCCTCCTCCAATGGAGTTTATATTCTAGGGGAGGGTAGATAGAAAATATATAGTAAATTATGGGGTTAGCATAGTAAGGAAAACAGAGATGTTAAGGAAGGGATGTGATTATAAATAAAATAGCATAGACTTGAATGAGGTGACATTTGAAAAAAAATCTAGAAGGAGGTGAGTGGAACATGATTAAATCTGAAGGGACACAATTCTAGGCAGAGGGAACATTCAGTACAAAGGCTCTGAGTTGGGGGTACGCTTAATATTTTGAGAAACAGTGATGAGGCCAGAACTAGTGGTGGTGGAAATCAAAGGACCACAACAACTTCATTCTAAGTGAAATGCATAGCCATTGGAGGGTTTTCAAGAGAATAGTGACATGACATGACTCATGCTTAAAAAATAGGTGTTTTTAATCATTTTGTGCCATGAATTCCTTTTTTTTTTTTTTTTTTTTTTTTTTTTTGCGGTACGCGGGCCTCTCACTGCTTGTGGCCTCTCCCGTTGTGGAGCACAGGCTCCGGACACACAGGCTCAGCGGCCATGGCTCACGGGCCCAGCCTCTCCATGGCATGTGGGATCCTCCTGGGCCGGGGCATGAACCCGTGTCCCCTGCATCGGCAGGCGGACTCTCAACTACTGTGCCACGAGGGAAGCCTCCATGAATTCCTTTGTTGAACGATATGGACTTTTTACAAGAACGTTTTCATGTGCATAACACTAAATATATGGACATTACAGAAAAAATGATTTCACAAAGTTGTGATAGAGTAGAATATGGATTTCACTAAAAATCTAGCAGCGTGTGTATTAAATGCTGTAATTTTGAAATTGTGCTGGATGTAAATGATATTTCAAGATATCTGTGGAAACGTAAATGGGATATGAAAATATCTATAACTTCTTTTGGTGACCAAAACATAGAAACTCTTAATTGTACTGTGGCTTGTTGCCTATATTCATAATCTGTGAAATGACTTCATAAATTGTATACAAATTAATAGCCATTAGTTTATATGTATATTGTACCAAATCAAGGCTAGAAGCAGAAACACTAGTGATCCATGTACCATTTGATTTAACTCAGACTGGCATTTTGCAATTTAAAATAAAGAGATTTTTATGATGATGTGGCTATTTCAATAGCCATCACTTAACTTCATGTTAAGTCTGATGCAATTATAGATACAAATATGGAGAAAGTGAGATATTGTTCCCCAATAATCCATAATATAAATATATCCATATCTGTATCACTCATCTCTATAAATATAAATATATCCATATCTGTATCACTCATCTCTATTTTTCCCTCTATATTAGGTCATGTGTTGGATGTTTCAATAAATAACCAGTTATTCCAGATTCTAGATGATATATGTTAAAGATGACTACATTTTTACCCAAGACCATATAAATAAATAAATATATATATACACACACATATATGTTTTATATATCTATATATATATCTTTATTGGGAAGTTACCTACACACACACATTTTGTTTTCCAATTTCTGGTGTACACTTGTTCTCCTATGTTTGAAAGGAATCTAGATAGATACAGTCACTGAATTTAAATATTGTCACTATCCCTAGTTGTGTTACATTATTCCAGTTATAATCCAAGCCTAAAATTAGTTTAGTTTTCAGGAGGAAATACACCTACACATATTTACACTGAATTTTTCTCCCTAGGTAGAAAGGAAAACTCATGAAATTTTTACAAATATTTCATTTTAAATGCCTTACTTTCATGTAGACGTTAAAACATCAAAGTTGATAGTGAACATAATTCTGGACCTTATAACAAAGAAAGTTTTGGGTTAATTTTCAATGTTTCTTGGCTGAATTGTGAAGAAGTAAAGGGATCTATTATTGAAATTTCATAATGTAGCTAATAATCCAGAATTATTTTAGTCACCTAATTATCTTTAGACAATATAATTTTACAGACCTCCTTCAAATGATTCACCCTTTTAGAATGTGCTAGAACAAACTGTACTTCAGACTTCATATTATGACCCTATGCAATTCAACAAAGATACAACACACCAAAGCATGGTCACAAAAAAGCTCTATGTCAACTATGTGACATTAGATATATATGAAGTACATTCACTTGATTGTGATTTTGATGTTTGTACTGTCTGTGTGTGTCTAATCCATGTTTTAAAATGTCTAAGGGCTTCCCTGGTGGTGCAGTGGTTAAGAGTCTGCCTGCTGATGCAGGCGACACGGGTTCGTGCCCCGGTCCGGGAAGATCCCACATGCTGTGGAGTGGCTAGGCCTGTGAGCCATGGCCGATGAGCCTGCGCGTCCAGAGCCTGTGCTCCACAACGGGAGAGGCCACAACAGTGAGAGGACCGCGTACCGCAAAAAAAAAAAAAAAAAAGTCTAGATACACCAAAGAGACTATAGTGTGTGTTTTTTTCTTTTTAATCCACATATTTTTGCTGCTTCTGTAATAGGCGTCGACCTAAGTCTTGTCCTTGCCACAGGCAGTGAAAGATAGTACTTTGAAGGTTGTTTTTTTTCTTTTTGTTTTTTTTAAATCCAGTAAGGCATGGTCTGAGAAAGAAGCTGAAGACCTTTTCCCTCTGAAAAAGTAAACTTTCAAGCAGGGTTAAGATGCAGTAATAACAGAAGACCAGTATAGTTCATTAGAAATTTTTATATAAAATTCTGTACTTTCCATATTTCTTTTGATATTCTAAGTAGAACTTGAGATTTAAAAGTTGGGAATATAACATATGAATCAGTTTAACATTTAAGAACATGCATTATGAAAAAGGTGTTTTTAAAATGCCATATTATAGCAGCTACATTAACATTGTTTTAAAGGTTAGCTATATTATGTCTTTAGAATCTCCAGAAATCTATAAAATTTAATCATATATGCTTATGTATATGTTGCTTATCTGCAAGCATATATATATATATATACACACACACATATATGTGTGTGTGTATATGCTTGTGGACATGAAATGCATACACACACACACACACACACACACACACAGCGGGAAAGAGAGAGAGAGAGAGAGAGAGAGAGAGAGCCACTATCATTTTATAACAGATAGGAATCAGTCCTGCTTAGCTAGTAAATGGATAGAGTGAATGTCGTGATCTTGTAAATTGCCTTTATAGCCTAAGAACCAAGAGAATATAGGAAAGCTTCTCTGCTGTTTGGCTGAAAGTGGTTCTTTCCTGGATCCATATCCTATTTCTGTTGACCCCTTGAATAGGGTGGCTCAGCTGTTCTTTGCTTTCATGTCTTATTTTATGCTAACAACTCTATAAAGGCACATATTATTCTCTCCAGGTTATGGGTGATAAGACCAAGGGATTGAATGACTTCTATAATGGCACTGCTGTTCCTTCCACCTTTAGAGTGCTTTGATTTCCACGGCATTTACAGTGTTTATCAATGGAAAGTAGGATTGAGGACTCTCCGCATCAGAATCAAATCCTTGGTATTATTTGTTTTAAAAAGTCAATTTCTGATAACTAACCACGTCTGTCAAATCAGGATCTATACTCTTATTTGCATTTTGTACCAACAAGCCAGGTGATGGCTTTGCTTATTAAAAGGCCAAGGTTATGGCTAACAGTAAATGAGCCCCCAGATCTTAGACTGCTGAGTCATTGTCTTAGAGCCTTGCTTCTCAGAATCTGGTCTACATACCACTAACACTGGCATAACCTCGGAGTCTTTTAAAAGTACAGAAACACAGACCCCACAGCTGAACTTTGACATGATCTCCAAGTGCTTCGTGTGCATATTAAAGTGTGAGAAGCGCTGCCTTAAAGACTTTTTCATTATTCACCCTATTTGGTGTTTCCCAGTCTTTCTTTATAATAAGGATAATCACCTGGGAGCACTCTATTCTTACAGGGTGAAGAATAAACAAATTTTTTGAAAACCACTGAAAAAAGTTTCTGTTTACCTGTTATTCCTAATATGTAGCCTTCCTCACAAAAGCCCTTTTATAACTGAGCCCTTGGTTTTGCGCTTGTACCCTCTCCCAATGCTGCAGAGTGTCTCTTTGCCATCTCTCCCCTTCCTGAGAGCAAAATTAGATTCTGGAATTTGGATTCCTGTGCTCTGAGTTCATTTCCATTTCTTCTTCTTCTCTTCCTATGTAGGTCAAAAAATATGTGCTTGAAATTTTGGATGGGAAAGTGCTCCTTAGACCACCTGTTAGCCTGAACCCCAAACTCACCACAGCTGTTCCAACTTTATACCAGGCCAGTGGGCATTGCTTTCCCCACCATGGGACTGAAAGAAACTTTAAAAGAAAAAGTGAGATATTCAAAGCAGTGGAAGGAACTACCAAATACTGAGCAACACTTGATATAAATTATTTCATTTAGTCTGTACAATGGCCCTGCAAAGACATTTTAAAGATAGATGAGGGCTTCCCTGGTGGCGCAGTGGTTGAGAGTCCACCTGCTGATGCAGGGGACACGGGTTCGTGCCCCGGTCTGGGAAGATCCCACATGCCGCGGAGCGGCTGGGCCTGTGAGCCATGGCCGCTGAGCCTGTGCATCCGGAGCCTGTGCTCCGCAACGGGAGAGGGCACAACAGTGAGAGGCCCACGTACCGCAAAAAAAAAAAATAATAATAAAGATAGCTGACAGAAAGGTTATATATTTTCACCAAGGCCACAAGAGTAGGGTATCCCAATTCCAAAGCCGTGTCTGTTGGTCTCTGAAGCTAGTGCTTTTTCATCAGAATTATATATTCACCGTATTTCAGAATGGAATTGAGGATATATAGAGAATGAAGTAAAGTGCGATATGAAACATTTTAAGGAAAGGAAAAAGGTGATAAAGTTGTTAATATAATAGCTAACACTTTTGAATGCTGACAGTGAGTCAGGTTTTATGAGTTTTTGTGTGTTAACTCATCCAATCTCTGATATAGGTATCATAATCATTGTGGTCCTCATTCTACCAATGAAGAAATTGAGGACCAGGTATGCTAAGTAAATAGCTCAAGGGCACACACTAAAAGCTAGAGCTGGCACTGGAAAGCCAGGAAGTCCAATTCCAAGTCTGAGTTCTTAACCACTGCACTACACAGCCTCCCCGATTCTGAGCTCCCAAGTGCATTTTTAGCTGTAGTCTTCTGGCCACCTAGAGGCAAAAGGAAATACACTAGAAATTCAACTTTTGATTTTTTGCAAAGAAGAGTTGTATCAATTCATCTGCAGAAATATTTTGTCTACAGTTCCATTTAAGCAAGGACTTTTTATGTGTTATGACCCATCCCACCTGATTTAATTCTGCTTCCTATCACTACCACTCATCTCAATTATACCTCCAAGGTTCTGGAAAGGAATGATGATGTACAGCTAAAGTACTGATACTCATGGACAAACATTTTTTTAAAGCAGTGAAGTAGACTTCTAACATTTAGGCATTTACGACTACAGTTTCTGCAGGTTTAGTTTGACAAAAGTGGGTATCGAGACTAAAGGAATTTCTAGGGTGTCACAGAGTCTCTCGACACCTCCAAATGACTGTTGGCAACGGCAGAGTCAACCCTTCCAGTGTTTGGGAAGGATGTATTGCCACCTTTGGCAAGCATCCTTTACACCTTCTTTCTAGCTTTTAAAATAAGGCATGTGACTTGGGCTCTAAGATACCAGATAACTGATCTATTCTGGTCACACATTGGTGGAGGATTATTTTATTTCAAGAGAAGGTGTTCCCATTGGGCCATCCTTGGGAATCCAGGAAGAGGCAAGGGGGAAAATATTGGAGAATCATCGTTCTGGTTCTTCCTATGAAACAAATTATCTTCTACCTCATGGGAATGTTGAAACCTAGCCCATTTGTGCTTTGTTTAATCTTAGCTTTCCCGTTCCCTGACTGTGACTTTTAGAATTTGGATCCAACAATATTAACTTTATGTGAGAAGTCTGCCTCCTCCACAACGTGGGTAGAGTTCATCAAACTCTCTTATGCATCCAGGATTTATCATGGCTGTAAAATAGTCAATTGTGTGTCTGCTCCTCTTTCATTCTAAATTGGATATTCCTGGAAAGCAGTGACCGTGATTTACTCATTTAAAAAAAAAGAAAAACTCTTCAGTGCCAAGTATAGGGCTTAACACAAAATTGTTAGGTGACTGTTGGTTGAACAGGTATATCATTGAGTAAATCTGTAAACATACTATGCCCATTGCTTTTGGCAAGGTGAACAAGCAGTATCTGTCACTGATGAGCCTCATATTAACGTCATGCCTAAGGTCATAAGAAATTACGCTGCTGTGCCAAGTACATGCTCCAGGTCAGCCTGCGAGCTCAGCTGTGACCTGTTATTTTCCTGGTTATTCTGTTTCTGGCTGCACTGAGCAAGTTAAGCCCTCACAGCTGGTCATTCTGAAAAAGGAACTTGCTTTACAATTTCAGAAACACCAAAGAGCCCGTCGGACAAAGGGAATCCGGCATGTTCCTCTCCTTCAGGGGTACCTATATGTTCATTGCACTATCCATCTTGTTTACTCACAATTGCTTTCAACCACTACAATCAGTCAGGTCTGAATATCATAATTACATAGGTGAAAGCACATCTGCTGGATTTATAGCTGACGTGCAAAACTGATAGAGATAAAGGAAAAGATAGTGCATCAAAAATGAGTATACCATTGTATATACATTATCTTTCTCAATTCTCCTGCTTCCATTTTATAAATGAAGAAGTAAGCTTCAGAGAGGCTGAATGACTTGTCCAAGACCACACAGCTAGGAAGTAGCAGAGATAGTAACTTACTTGCAGATATTTTATTCTGCAATTTAGAATCAATGTATCTGCAAAATGACTTGATCTTTCTATTACGACAAATTTAGAATGAAAAGTAGAAATGCTGCAAACTGCTGCTCATCCCATTGTCAAATTATATCTGAGAAAGGATTGATTATAGAGGATGAAAACTCGAAAGAATCACTGAAGTGAAAGATAATTGTTACAATAATAAAGTTGAACTTTCTGCTGGTCTGAGAAGCCAATTGGAAGTACACAGGTTATAATCACCATCTTTATTTGCATAGAATTATTCACAAAATGCCATGGCCTTAATTATCTAATTCCATTCTCAGAAAAATCTTAAAACATTGATTCTCTCCATTTTACAGGTGAGTTAAAAGAGTTACAGAAACTCAAAGAATGTGTGTAAGGCCATGTGGGAAGTAAGTAGCGTTAGAATCCAGGACTCTCCCGTGAGTTGAGTCCAGAATGACACTTTATGCTCAAATTGAAAATCTGAATATATGTCAAATACAAAATGAATAGCAGTCCAGTTCAAAATTTCACTAAACTTTTGGTTGGTTAAGCTTTAGTTGGATTAACAATCAGCTGTATGGGACATTAAAACATTATGTTTTCATAATAAAACTACTTAATATTTAAAGAGAGGAGGTAGTCAATACCTTCTAACTACTTTTTCTTGAAATTAGGTAGGGATTATTCCATATTAAGTGGCTTTCCCACTTTAATTCTTGCCAAACTTAACCCGATTAAACTGGCCAATGCCCATTCAGTATGCTTTCTTTTGGCAAGATATAGCCTCTAATTGACTTTGATTAATTTGGCAAATTGAGACAAAATTGCTCATCCTTATGCTCCACTTAAAAAAAAAAAAATACTCAGGCTTCCCTGGTGGCGCAGTGGTTGAGAGTCCGCCTGCCGATGCAGGGGACACGGGTTCATGCCCCGGTCCGGGAAGATCCCACATGCCGCGGAGCGGCTAGGCCCGTGAGCCATGGCCGCTGAGCCTGCGCGTCCGGAGCCTGTGCTCCGCAGCGGGAGAGGCCACAACAGTGAGAGGCCCGTGTATGGCAAAAAAAAAAAAAAAAAGACTCAAGCAACCCATCTTTCTCATGTTTTTTCTTACTTTCTCTTCTTTTCTTTTAAGATTCTTTTCTTTCTCTCTCAGATTTACTCTTCCATGTGTCAGTTTCTTTGGGGGTTGTTTGTTTGTGTGGAGAAGGAGGCAGTGGCACTAATGGAGAACACATACATTTCAGACTCAGGCCGACCCAGATATAAAAGCTGCGACACTGCTTCACAGTCATGCAATATTGAACAAGGGACTGAACCTCTGGGATAGCTTTCTCATCCTACAGAATGTCAACAGTAACAACCTCACAGAGTAGTTGTGACACATAAAATTGCAAGTTCTGTACAGCTATAGCACAGAGCCTGGCAAATAAAGGTATTCATAATTGGACTTAATGCTGTAGATGAAAGAGTTGTATATGCTTACTTTTCAACTTTGGGTCAGTAATTACTTAGAAGAAGGTTTGTGACACGGTTTTCTGACCCTCTTATGTGGAAATCTGATCTGTCCTTAAAGACAAACAGTAAAAATACCATCTATATTATTTCTTACCCAAGGCACCAGATATGTTGACGTCATCTTCAG
The DNA here is from genome assembly GCF_963455315.2 of Globicephala melas. Lineage (NCBI taxonomy): Eukaryota > Metazoa > Chordata > Mammalia > Artiodactyla > Delphinidae > Globicephala > Globicephala melas. The sequence continues at coordinate 60,101,566 of NC_083319.1, read as the reverse complement.
AAGAGAAACTTTTCTTCCTTTTTTTTTTTTTTTCTTTTGACATAAGTCATTTGTGTGTATCAGAAAATCAGCTGAAAGAATGCTAGTTTTTGACAGTTTGGGGCTGCTTGTCCTTGTCTTTTTATTCCCGTCACAATCATTCTCGAAAATAGTCTCCTTGCAACAATGAAAAAAATATATATAACCAGGTAGTTCATTTTCCAGCTCCTATTTTTCCCTATGGATTTCAGACAATTGGACCCTAGAGGCTTGGCTTTATCAACCACTAGAAGCATTGCCATGGAAATACTATCAGAGACCCCGTCACTCAACCCTTCATCAGGTACCAGTAATAGCAGTGAACACATTCACTTAAATATGACTTGGGTCAAAGAAGATGATCATAATAATAGGTACTCAGTACTTCAGTAGAAAATCTTATATAGTGTTGCTTAAGTAAAGGTAGATTATTTATATCTGCTCTGACTTATGTTTTTCAAACTTGGTCAAGAATTTCTTCAGAGGGAATTCATTTAGAATAATAAGTAGCTGATAGAATATTTATTGAATGCAGTGGGCTTTTTGTAATTACAGTAACACATGTAACTGTATTTCATTTTTTTTTAATTATTTATTTTTGGTGGCATTGGGTCTTCGTTGCTGCACAGGGGCTTTTCTCCAGTTGCAGTCAGCAGGGGCTACTCTTCGTTGCTGTGCGCGGGCTTCTCATTGTGGGGGCTTCTCAATGCGGTGGCTTCTCTTGTTGTGGAGCATGGGCTCTAGGCGCGTGGGCTTCAGTAGTTGTAGCTCACGGGCTCTAGAGTGCAGCTCAGTAGTTGTGGTGCACGGGCTTAGTTGCTCCGTGGCGTGTGGAATCTTCCCAGACCAGGGCTTTAACCCATGTCCCCTACATTGGCAGGTGGATTCTTAACCACTGTGCCACCAGGGAAGTCCTGATTTCATTTTTTATACTGAAAAACTTGATAAATTCTATTAGGAGAACTTATTTTGTCTTCCAAAATATCTATTAGCCAGCCAGCTTAACATCAACTGTGCCCTTAATTACCATAAAATCAGCTCATCATCAGCCTTCTCACCAACCCTCTTTCTCCATCCCAATGAGTAACATAACTTTCCAGAGACAAGAAATCAAAATGCAGTAACAGAAAGAAATTACTTGCAGAAAATCTTTTTTTATCCTCCTGTTTATTTTCTTAAGGGATCAGCTTTGCTGATTTCTTAAAGAATATGGCAACATATTTATGTTCTCCCTTTATTTGTTTTCATACTAGTTGGTTTCTGATACATCAGAGTCTATTGTAGTGCCTTAGCTCATCTTTAAATGATGAAAATGCAAATGCTATGCTAATCTTAGTGGTACTAGAGGTGCTGAGGTTTTTAAGCTAGTGAATCTAGAAGGGACTGTCCCACCATGTGGTGAATGTATTAGTCAGGATGGATGAAGTTGTGCTATAGTAAGAACAACAGCAAACACAAAACAGAAACTCGTATTGGTTTCAACAGCAAGGTTTATTTCTTGCTCATGGTTCAAGTCCATGTCAGGTTGGTTTCACTCCAAGAACTAGACTGACTGAACACCCACAAATGTGACTTTTTCTCACAATGTACTGTCCTGAACTAGTCACATATACTCTCTCAACCTCAAGCAAGCCAAAAAGTAAAATCCTACTATTTGCCTCAAAGTGGGGGAAAAAACCTATATTTGAGTGATCAGACTAATGATGACCACCCTAAGAAAATTATTAATAGTGCCAGATATAAAGGGTAATGTTTGTGAGTAGGTCGAACTAAGGAAGTTGAAAGTACATTTAGGCAATTTTTAAAATGTCGTCAGGGATAATCCTGAATAGACAATGACTTTAATCATTTTGAAGTTGGCTTTCTAGCCCCAATGCCTATCTTTTCCCAGTTCTAAATGCAACAAGTGTTTATTGAGCACATTACTGCATGTGAGTCATTTACCAAACACTGTGTAGATAAATAGATTAAAAATCCCTGAATCTGGATTCAGCTTATGTTTATCAAACCTTTATTTTATTAGGAACGGTGCCAGATACGATATTATGTACATTATCTTCTGTATCCTCACAACAAATAAAATAAAGTTTATGTTATCTCTTGCTGGAGAAACGAGGACAGTGGTTAAGAAAGGAGCATAACCTTGCCCAAGTTTATACTGCTAGTAGGTGGCAGGGTTAATACATTCTGGCCATTCTAATGGCAAGTCCGGTGCTCCTTCTAGAACATATCTTTTAACAAGAAATGGTCTATGTGAAAATAAAAACTAAACCAAACAGTTGCCCACTCGTGCAGAAGGATCTTTATAACTAATATATTTCATACTCAGATTTGACAGTTTTTCACTTTTGTTGTCTCTTTCTCTTCCTCACATCCCCCGTTGTGGGCCTTCATCAAGCTTCTTTTGTTACAGCCCTATATGTTTTTTTCCTTTAGAGCACGTCATCCATTTATATATCTCTCATATTATATATATATATATATATATACTTGCCCTGCTTATGTTTTTCAAAATTGGTCAAGAATTTCTTCATATATATACATAGAGACATATAGACATATATATATATATATATATATATCTTGCAAGTATTTCCTTTTCCACTTCCATCTGCCAAGTCTACTTTTAGTTCCATTATCTCATTAATCTTAAGTTTTAAAGATAAATTTATATGTTCTCACTAAAACCCACATTTTCCTAATTTATATTTTAGTTAATCCTCAGAATACTTTCTAGTTCCTCAGGCTCAACCTTTTAGTACATCAGTGATTTCTTCCTCACACCTACATTCAATCAGTTAAAAGCTTATCCTTCACAGGGGCTCTTGCAGTTTTCCCTTCTCTGTCAACCTCACTACTAAAATTCTGTCCCTCATGACATCAATTCTAAACTTTTGTTGTAGCTTTCATTCTCCTTTTGCTTTCTGCATGTCATTGCCAACACTTTTGATTGTATATACAGACATTTCATGTATAATAAGTGACATTCACATTCCTCTATATTCTGGCCTAACACTCTTTTTTTTTTTTGCGGTATGTGGGCCTCTCACTGTTGTGGCTTCTCTCGTTGTGGAGCACAGGCTCCGGACGCTCAGGCTCAACGGCCATGGCTCATGGGCCCAGCCGCTCCACGGCATGTGGGATATTCCTGGACCGGGGCACGAACCCATGTCCCCTGCATTGGCAGGCGGACTCCAACCACTGCGCCACCAGGGAAGCCCTGGCCTAACACTCTTATTCCTGCTTATTTCCCACTATGTCTTAAAGCAATACAAAATGAAACAAAAACATTAATTCTACCCCAAATAGTCAATTACTCTTTTCTAAATTTTCCCTCAAATTTTCTTACCACTCTCCCTTTGATCATATTATTTTTATCATCTAGATTGTCCTCTTATACTCCAAATACCTATTGAAAGTCCACCTATTGTGTTAGGATGAGAGAAAATTTAATGATTTGGCTTATTTGTTTTTTAACATTCTTCGTCACATTCACAGCTCAGTAAATTATTTTTTTTCTTTGTGTTACTGTACTTCTCACTTCATGCACTAATCAGCAAGCATACCGTATTCTGCCTGGGACCCATACTTCTAGACCTTTTAGACTGGCTTCTCATATATAGTAGGTAGACTATAAACATCAGTATCGTCAATAAACTGTTAACTTGATAACTTCCTGGAGGCCAGCTGAACAGTATTAATGGATTATCTTTGATATCAAAATTTAACTTCAAGGAGGCTTAGAGCATTGTATTACATTATTGAAAAATAGGAACAAACCTAATATTCTACATGAAGTAGTGGTAGAGGAGAAGCCTTGTTAGAATATTTCTGATCTATTCATAAATTCAAATTAATTGGAAACACTGTAGAATTACATATAATGCCAATATAATGCCATGGAATAATGTGCACAAGGTAGATTGGAGGAGGAACAGGTTACAAAAAAGAAGGTTTTTTGTTTGTTTGTTTAGTTGTTTTAAGAATATGTGGTAGACCACAATTCCTGTTTTCCCTCTGGACACTCACCCCCTTTTAGTTAGTTTTGGCTATGAGAATTGATTTGGCTGATAAAATGTGAGTGAAGGTGATGTGGGTCATTTCCTGGTAAAAGTATTTAAGACGTAAGAGTTTCTTTGTGCTGTTTAATGTGGCAACATTAAATAATGGTGCATCCATCAGATTAGGGCCGTGGATGACTACACTTTGCTTTCTGTTGTACTGTTTGTATTTTGAAAATATGTGCAGGTATTCCAGGAGCTTCTCATGTAAGATAATAATTATGCAACAAACATGTTAATAATTCATTTTTTAATATATTAACAACCTTAAGTTTTAGAAAATAGAGAACGGGCCAGATTCATGTTGGCAGAGGGAGTGAGGGATAGGTATTCCAGGAGCTTCTCATGTAAGATAATTATGCAACAAACATTGTTAATAATTCAATTTTTTTTAATATATTAACAACCTTAAGTTTTAGAAAATAGAGAACAGGCAGGATTCATGTTGGCAGAGGGAGTGAGGGATTCTAACCAACTGTTAGAATCACAGAACTGCAATTAATATAGGGAGTCATCTAGCTCAAATGCTTTCAAATGAAGAACTAGAAAGTCAAAGTGTGGGTAAAAGTGGAGGCAAGAATCTTGTTTTCTTGCCTCCTGATCCCGTATACTTCCTGCCACTGGAGGAATGACATTTCCTCTCTCAATTTAACTTTTATCTAGCTGTCTAGCTAATCTAATTAAAACTGTGTTGCAACCAGCATCAAAACAGTAGAGTAAAATGGACTAGGTAATTAGCAACATGGTTCAATTATAGATACTAACTTTCACTTCATGATTAATTATAATGTGGTTTGCAAAATATGGGCCATTGACTATTATTAATCTGTCAAGACTATTTGAGTGCCTGATGTGTAAGAGTACTTTGCTAGGCATTAGGAAAAAAACAAAACTAAAGAAAGAAAGAGGTAACCCTCTTACTAAAGGAATCCTCAGTCCAATGGAGAATAGAAGAATCATCCTAATAAAGTGCTATATGTTACATTTCGAGCATTTGGGAACACAGGAGGAAAGGCTGGTTGAGGAAAGATGTTTCAAAGAAGGCACTAATTGGACAGATATTTGAAGCATGATGAAGAGGAGTTTTCCCGGTATACAAGGGGAGGAAAATGTGTTCTGATGGCCCAGAGTATGCAAAGGCTTTGAAAAGTTGGAATGTATGGTGCAACGGCCAGGGAATGAGTATGGCTGGAACCTGTGGCAGGAAATGAGGCAAGGGATTAAAGCAGGAACATAGTCTATACTAAAACCCAGTGTAATCCTTTTGTTTCTTAAAGACTGAATCACCCCAACAACAAATTGGATTTTTAAAAAATTTTGAACAAAGAATTTTGAACATTTTACTGTATTGACATTGAGTTTAAAAATAAAGATTTTTTGGATAAATAGACAAACTGGCAGATGAGTATCAAAAATTTTGTTATAAAATAATAACTTTTCAATGGCATACATGAACAAGAGTAGGTCTTAACTGTTCTTACCACACACAAAACAGTGGTAACAAGGTGAGGTGATGGATGTGTTAATTAACTTGATTGTGGTAATTGTTTCATAATGTACACATATATTAAATCATCATGCTGTACACCTTAAAAAACTTGTCGTACAAACCAAATGTATACTTTAAAAATAAACATATAAGTAAATAAATGGCAATCATTAGAACAGAGAAAATACTAGTAAAAATTACGTTTATAAAATTGCATATTATATAAACAACTACTATGGCAAACTGATCTTATTGTAGTTATTTTAATAATTTTGGCTATAATGAACTGCATAAATGGCATTGTGTAGTGTTTATAATTGTCACATACTAGATAAAATTTGTGATATCTATTATTGTAGATCTTCAATCTGTGTGTGTGTATAGGGACCTGAAATCAATATTTTTAAAGTATCTAGCCATTAAATTGTATAATTCCACTTTTAATTTGAATTCTTGAGCATACCAAGCAAGAACATGATAAACTTCCATGTGGAAGAAGAGCTGACCAATCTTGACTCTTTGCTTCAAGTAAGGATCAGCTTCCCTAGGACCCCAGAGTCCCATTTGGGAGGAGGAAGAAAAGATCTATTAGAACTTAGTGCGGGGGAGGAATCAGGGAGGGACAATGAACCCTTAGACCTTCCCATTGAATGTCTCAGAATAATGCATAAGACAAAATCACAATAATATAACCACAAAGGGCTTTAAGCAGATTTTATTGTGTAATTCCCTTTCTCTAATGAGGCACTTGGGTAGTTTCCATTTTGCTCTAGATGTCTGGGGTGAACTTTTGTTACTATTTTTTGCTAATTATACATAATACAATGGTGTTTTGTTTTGTTTTGTTTTGTTTCGTTTCTTTGTTTTTACGCTTTTCGCACTGCAGTGCTCTTAAGTATTTATACATATTATAATTCAGCTTAAAGTAAGCATCATAATCCAGTGGCAATCATCTTGACAATATACATCCTATTCCTGGTTTTAGGGAAGAAAATCAGGAACAATCAGGAAATGTATAGATATTTATGGAGAAGCAATTCTTAGCTTTACTTAAAATAAAAAGGACAAGTTATAAAAAGTAACTAAGAGCATGTGCAGATATTAGTGCTGGGTAAGTAATAATTTGAAAAATGTGCTTCTTGTTCAGTCTTTCTTTTCTTCCTCAGCTATAATAGATCTGTATATTCCCTCAGCACTTTGTAACTCCTTTATCATGGCATTTACATTATTGAATTCTAATTTGTCATTTAATTGGCTTCTAGAAATCAGGTCTTACTCTTACTCTTCTTGACATCCAACACAAAGTGTTTTGAAAAAAGACTCTTGGAATGTGTGGAAAAAATGAATGTGTAATTATTATTATAATGGATGTGAGATGTTTGGAGTGAATTATCTGAAAAAAATGATGATTTACTTTATGAGTTGTTTCTTCTTTACATGATTTTGACCAGAATATAAGTATTGCATTTTCTTTCTGATATTTTGTAAGTGTAGTTTTGAAAACTCCTTTTTTACGAAAGAAATTCCTGAAGCACTTATAAATAAATAGGGCATATGCCAGGTTGAATTGGTAACTGTTAATAGATGCTACTACTAATACCATAGTACTCTATAGCTCATATATATCTATGAGAACACCTCAAATCCTGAGGATGAAATTGTACATAAGTTTTGGACTTTATTAGTATTTTATTAACATTTTATTATTTAAGTATTTTATTAGTATAAGTAATTATGATAATAAGCCAACAAAGAGTGTAGTTATTGCAACCTGTTTTGTCTATCTGATTTTTGTTTAAAAACTGAAAGTTTGTACCTCTCTTTCCTTTTTACCTATTTCACCCATACCCTCCTCTCTGGCAACAGCCAGACAAATTGTATATCTGATTAAATAAGCATTATAATAATATTGATATTAGTTCTAGGGATTTTTTAAATTAATAGTAAACGTGTTCTTTTAATATTGACACCCTTCTAGCAATAATCTAAAGCTTTCTGTATCTGATTTTCGTTTACAATTGTTTTTGTTTTCTACTCACAAGGAATGTTTCATCAAATTCAGTACCCCAGGCAGCAGAATATATTGAAGGATCTATGGAAATTTTTAAATGAAGTAGCTTGATCTAGTGTGAGTTTCAGAAAATAATGGGTTTGTAAAAATGAGAAACAGGGAGAGAAGCTGAGTGAAAATTTTATAAGGAATAAAAAGCAAACTTGTCATGTAATTAGGCTGTGGAAAGTGTCTGATTTTAAATGGCCCTCACATATATTGTTATATACACTTGTATTTATTACTATATTATTAATTAATAGTTTGATAACAATTAGGTAGATATATGATTAAATATGATTAATTAACATTGAGATGTAAATTTAAAAGTGTTCTTTTTTAGTGTATCTAAAATGTGGCAGGTGTATGGCCAGCTAAGTGATATGTGACCTGCCTTCCTTGGAACTAGGGCATTGGCAGGGTTTCTTTAACTGTGTGTGTTCCAAAGCTGTCTCTTAGAGCAACTAAAACTATCCCCAGAGTAGATTTGCAATTGTTTCTGGGTGTAATGTGGAGTTACAAATACACTGCAACTGTGGTTAAGATTTATGATTTTATATAACTCTTATAAGGGAGTGCACTTGAGGCCATTTTTCCATTGCACAGCAAGTTTTCCAATATAAAATTAGCTTTTATGTTCATGTGATTGCTTTCAACCTTAAAATACATGGTATTGGAGAGAGTAATAGGCTGTCTGATCTGGAATGGAGGCAAGACGGAGGTCTATCATGGAAGTTAGTCCTTCTGTGGTTAAAGTCTTGGGTTCACTTGTCAATGTTATGTTGGCTCCCTATGTCCATAGACGTTTCTCTCTCTCTTTTTTTTTAAATTAATTAATTTATTTATTTATTTTTGGCTGTACTGGGTCTTTGTTGCTGCGCGCAGGCTTTCTCTAGTTGCGGCGAGTGGGGGCTACTCTTCGTTGCGGTGTGCAGGCTTCTTATTGCGGTGGCTTCTCTTGTTGCAGAGCACGGGCTCCAGGTGCGCGGGCTTCAGTAGTTGTAGCTTACGGGCTCTAGAGCGCAGGCTCAGTAGTTGTGGCACATGGGCTTAGTTGCTCCGCGGCATGTGGGATCTTCCCGGACCAGGGCTCAAACCCCTGTCCCCTGCATTGGGAGGCAGATTCTTAACCACTGTGCCACCAGGGAAGTCCCTCTCTCTGTCTTTTTTTAATAGATTTTTATTGGAGTATAATTGCTTCACAATACTGTGTTAGTTTCTGTTGTACAACAAAGTGAATCAGCCATATGCTGATTCACTTTGTTTTTCATATATCCCCATATCCCCTCCCTCTTGAGCCTCCCTCCCACCCTCCCTCTCCCACCCCTCTAGGTCATCGCAAAGCACTGAGCTGATCTCCCTGTGCTGTGCTGCTGTTTCCCACTAGCTAACTATTTTACATTTGATAGTGTATATATGTCCATGCTACTCTCACTTTGCCCCAGCTTCCCCCTCCCTGCCTGTGTCCTCAAGTCCATTCTCTATGTCTACATCTTTATTCCTGCCCTGCCACTAGGTTCATCATTACCACTTTTCTTTTTTTTTTAATAGACATGTCTTATGGTTGTTCAGGTCGTGCCCCATTCAAAGGCATCTAGCAGAGGAAAGGAGCTGAGATGCCACCCATGCTCTACATGCCAGGCACTGCCTCCTGGGATGATGCTGCATCAGCTGTAGGAAAGGACTGTCATTCCTCCAGATTATCCTTCAAGATTGGGTCCCTTTTTGCATTTTATCTGCTTGAGGAGGCTTTTCTTTTTCACATAAATGGTTTTCACGTCCGTCTGCCTTACTTTCAGCCAGTCCAGTAGGAAATCTACTTTTACTCCTTTGATGGCTGCTAACACTCTGCTTCTTGGGGTACCTCTCACTCATGACTCAAGCGTGATCTCCTACAGGCTCCACTTTCTCAGGCTATGTTATAGGGGAAGTTTTTCAATCAGTCCCATCTGAATTTAAAAACCATTTCTGTTTCTTCTTTATTATTTGACTCAAGGACAAGTTGCCTACTCATTTTAAGCCTCAATTTCCTCTTCTACAAAATAATCAGGATATTCTCTATCTTATAAAATCATGGGGCAAAGTGAAAATAATTCATGCCAGTGAGGAGCAGATGTATGGCACTTAGGAGGTGCTGAATATACATTCATTCTTTCCCCTTCCCCATTTAATACCACCCAAACCTGTACATATTTTTTTTAATTCTGTTTTTCACTAGTATTAAAACTACAAATAATAACAAAAGGAGTCTCGGAGTTCTAAAACTCCTATGAAGTTCTCATGATTCCACGCCCCATGCTTCCTGACTTCCTTGCAAATAGCCAGCAGTGGCTCTAAGATCATTCTCCTCTTGAATTTTATTCCTGAATATCCACTCCATCAAACCATTTTTTCTCTCCTCACTTATCTTCCCTACCTAAGGAAATAATAGCACTCAAGAGTCCAAGAGCCCTAGGCTTTGCAGCTAGACTCTAGCCTAAGTCAAATATTTCATTTCTTACTAGCCATCTGACCTTAGGATGGATGTTTAAAATTTCTGTGTTTCAGTTTCTATGCCTCATGAATTGAGAATAATGATAGTACCTACGCTCTGAGTCATTATGAATATTAAGTGAGGCGATACATGAAAGACAGTTAAATGCCCTGCACTAAGCGAATTCTCAATTTGTTGCTTTTTATCATTTTCTACCTCATTCCTTAGGAAAACCCATCTGCCCAATGGTAGAATTTAACCTAAACTATGGAAAATTTCCCAAAATATATCCTTCAGAAGCATAGTTAAAAGTATTGCTGGTTAAAGTTTATAAGTACACACCACACACACAAACATTTGGGAAAAACTGGCTTAAAAATATCTACACAGGGGCTTCCCTGGTGGTGCAGTGGTTAAGAATCTGCCTCCCAATGCAGGGGACACGGGTTCAAGCCCTGGTCCTGGAAGATTCCACATCCCGCAGAGCAACTAAGCCCGTGCGCCACAACTACTGAGCCTGTGCTCTACAGCTCGCGAGCCACAACTGCTGAGCCCGCATACCACAACTACTGAAGCCCGCGCACCTGGAGCCCGTGCTCTGCAACAAGAGAAGCCCCTGCACCGCAACAAAGAGTAGCCCCCGCTCGCTGCAACTAGAGAAAGCCTGCACACAGCAACAAAGGCCCAGTGCAGCCAAAGATAACTAAATTAAATAAATTTATAAAACAAAAAAAATCTATACATGTTTATCATTCATCCTGGATGAATTCTCAAATGGTTTAAAATGGTTTAATGTGCATTAGTAGTTATAGAGCACACAGCATCTTTTACTAATTTACCCAAAGTACCATTTTTTTTTCCTTATAAATTACTTCTGGTGAAGAGTCTCCAAATCTTTCATTTTTTAATCCTGTTATTACCCATCCTTCCTTTAACGATCAGAAATTGGTAAGATTGGCATCTTTAAGACATTCTATGACAAATTGTCCTAACTCCACAATTTTTTATTGCTAAAAAGACAAGGCTTAGCATACTGAGATAACCAAGAACTCCAAGGACTGTTAGCCCATTATAACTTGACCTCCATTGCTGCCACCTCATTTGCTTAGGACAGCCTTTTCAAGTGTGCAGTATAAGGATTATGAAATAAATCCTCCAACGTTTTAGTTGTTTATAGATAGCATGACCAGAAACTCCAAATAATTTCACTTCACACAATTGAAAACAATAATAGCAAACTTCTACATGGTATTTACTATATACTGGGGGGTTAACTTACATTAAGTTATTTAATTTCTACCAACCATCTTGGAGGATATTATTTGTATTCCTATTTTATGGATGATAAAACTGAGGCACAGAGAAATTTGCTAAAGTTCACACTACTTTTATGTAATTGTTCTGATATTTGAACCTGGGAAATAAGTCTGATTTTGGATCCCATGCTCTTAACAATCCTAAAATTAAAACCATAATGAAAACTACTAGCCTCAATGAACATGTCTATGGAAATCAAGAGTAAAACTGTTTATTAAAGCTAATGACACTGATACTATATATTTATGTAACTGAAGACAGTTTGAAATATTCCAGTAGATGATCACGTTGAAAGAGAATGCACCCATCATTCTAGCTCAGTGGCTCTTGCTGTCTATGGAATTCGGCATCTTGACTCCAATTTTTAACCTGAAAAAAATGAGTAAGATACGGCATAGTGGTTGCTGAAATGGTAAAGTGGTAGTACATTGATCTTTACCCACATGATCAGACTTCAGATTTCACATCCCAGTACTGCGGTTTACTGCCTGCATGCCTTTGCATTAGTTATATACTTTTTAAATGTGTAGTTTTTCCATCCATAAAGTTGGGATAATAGCTCAGTTCTTGGACATTTTAAGCATTTAAATTTGGAACATATAACTGGCTGAAAGAGGGAATCTTAACGTGACCAGTGTCTTTCTCCTAGAACAAAACTGCATTCTCCCCATTCACTCTGCAAGTCTGAGAGCGGTGTGACCCAGAAAGACACTGACACCTGTTGCTGCTGAGATGTGACAATGCATGCCCAATCAGAAAAGGAGTACCTTTTGTGAACAGCTTTTTTTCAGTCGGAGAAAAGTACGGGGCATGCTTTTTACCACTTTTGTTGCTTTTTGAATTCAGTAAAAAAGAGAGAGATGAAAGGGAATTGTCAGACAACCCAAATATCAGTCTCCGTCTTAGTAACTTTTTCTATCATCCTATATGTATTTGACCAGTATCCAATTCTAGTGTCATAACCTAGAAGAGATAACATTGTTACCTGTATGACATTTTCTCCATTGTTCAAGATGGTGTCTCTGCTGTTCTATGATCAGAATGGTCAATCTACAGCTCTATTGCTGTAAGCCTGCTAGACATCATTGCAGTTCAAGGTCCCCTTGATGAGGATATAGGGAGAGGGATCGACAGAAGGCATACAAGATGGGAAGGATGAGATGACCTTAGATGTTTCAACACTAAGTGTGAGAGGCCGGGCACATTGGGAAGAGAATCACTGACTATTGGATAAGGAAAAGCATGTATGAACTTTCTGCTTTAATATATTCAAATGTCATATGTATGTGTAGATAAGGACAATGGCTATTAAAAATTACCCCTGCTATCATGTAACCATGTATTTATTAATGCGGGAGAACACATCTTGGTTATGTCAAAATAATACTGTTGTAGTAACTCATGTGAACTGCTGACTAATTATAACTAATTACCATGAAACATGCAGTCACTATAAATTTGGTTTTTAAGTGTTCCATATTAACACTTCTGTGTTTTATGCATTAGATTAATGAAGTCTATGCATGTAAGCTCAGTTTTCATTCTTTTATTTTTTAATTTTTTTTTTATAATTTATTTTTGGTTATGTTGGGTCTCCATTGCTGTGCGTGGGCTTTCTCTAGTTGCAGCGCGCTGGGGCTACTCTGTTGCGGTGCACAGCCTTCTCATTACAGTGGCTTCTCTTGTTGTGGAGCACAGGCCCTAGGCACGTGGGCTTCAGTAGTTGTGGCATGCGGGCTCAGTAGTTGTGGCTTGCGGGCTCTAGAGTGCAGGCTCAGTAGTTGTGGCGCACAGGCTTAGTTGCTCCACAGCATGTGGGATCTTCCAGGACCAGGGCTTGAACCCGTGTCCCCTGCATTGGCAGGTGGATTCTTAACCACTGTGCCACCAGGGAAGCCCCTCAGTTTTCATTCTTGCTCAAATATCATGTTTGTTGTTCATTCAGTCTTATGTGTAGAGAAGGCATCATTGGCTAATTTTTTGTATTAAAATGCAGTGGGTGATCATGAGTAATGAGGAGGGATAAGTCTGTATTCATTTTTCTAATGCTGCATTGCAAGTTTCAGAGGTGACATCCAGGTATGATGTGGATAATGCATTCATGGGTTCTGAAGTAAAATATGGGACAGTTATAGATTCCTGATGGATATTTCCCAACTTTAGGATCAAGTATTGAAATAGTCTATTATGCTCCATCTCTGGGTTAGCAGACACTTTTACCTTATATTTCACTGCGTTTTGCAGATTTTGCACTGCAGAAAGAAAGAGAATATATAAATTAAATCCATTAAAGTGAAAGCATTCCTCTGCTGTTTGAAGTGTCAGTGTGAGACTTCATACATGATTTTATTTAGAACCCGCAAAATGACAGATATCTCACCTACGCCGGTTTCCTCTTTGTAGATTGTGCATAGTTTTCTGTTTTCTTCAAATTTCTACGCTGACACCTTCAGGCTTATAATACTCTGCTCTGAAGTTTATTATTATTGTACTGAATCCTAAACCTGTGTATAGGATACTCTAAAGTGTTAGGAGCCTTTATGTGATAATGGAAAACAAATCAGTAATGCTAATATTCTTGCATTTGAAGAAGCCCATGATTACAAATGCATAAAAACCTGGCAGTTAGTGTAAGAGTGATATAAGGATGAAAGCTTTTCACTGTTGGTTGTCAAAACATTTTTTGAAATTCTGAAGTCTGGAAAATTAGCTTACTGTCATCACAGCAGTCTTTTGCCATGAGAGCCATTATTTTAATTTCTTGCTGCAATTCCTTTTGAGAAGTCAAGCTCTGCAGCTTCTTGTTTTACATCAACCAAACGTGATTATAGATAGGGTATGTCTCCATACGACAGCAAGGACTAACGTCAGATACGGGAAGTGAGATAACTTATTTCTATGGTCAATTACCCTGCCCTGTATCAGAAAAAATAAACAGTATCATTTATTTCTTTCTAATGATTTTATATATTTTGCTGTGGTCTCTTATATGGATTAGTCTAAGACATAGATGATTGTTTAAGAAAGAAAAAGCGTGAGATTGATTTTCAAGACATCTTGAAGTAGTTCTAAGAATTGGGAAAATCATGTCAAATTTATGTTAAGGACCTTCTTCTGTTCTCACTCAACACCCAATGACTCTGCTTTGTGAATAATTTTACATTAAACCACTATAATATGTCTCTTAGGGGGTGAAATTTATTAAGAATATTGATATATAAAGAAAGAAGAAAAATATTCTTTAAATTATGATCAATAGAAAGATGGAAGGAGTAAAATATTAAAACCAAGTCAGTCAATCTTACAAGTTTGGAAGCTGTACAGAAATAAATTTTTTTATAGGACACCTTTTGACAAATAACAGTGCTTTCTAAATCACTGAGTACAGGTATCTTAGACAGTAGTACTGTGACTTAAACTACTTGCAATATTTTCTTAGCAGAAAACTATTCCAATAATGCTTTCAGAGAAGTGTTTGGGGGAGGTTGTATAACTAATAGATTGGTCTACAATTCCCTGTCAAGTTGAGGTCTTTACTTACCTTTTCTGGATTCAAAAGCTGCTTGTGCAGTGTCTAAAATTCACCAAACAATATTGAAAACAGACCAGCAGTTATATATCCACGTGGACATTTTATTCAGACGTATATGCTGATTTTTGCTTGACACACAGCAGGCCAGTGCTTCTTATGTCAGTGTTTTACATGAGGCGTGGGTGGCTGGTAGACATGGCTGTTCCCTTAAGCTCCACCATCATCTTCTTGGTCACTTTGTAAGGAACTCTGGCAGAATATGCATTAGATACTTTGTTCCTTTAATCAGCATATTCTTGGTCTTTGACTGTAGACAGGAATCAAGTGTAGGCCAAAACGTATGTCTCATGATAGACCCTAGGTTACGTAGGCCCATACAAACATAATACTATGTTTTAATTCTGAAGCCAAGGTCATTAGGAGTGGTATTTTAAAGGTCCAGTTAATAATTTCCAGTGTCGATAAAAAGGATAGACTCTGCTAACCAACTTCTTTTGAGCTTGTTCCTTAATGATGATGCTACTTTTGAATAAGCTGATGCCTTCTCCTGCTTCTCATTTATTCTCTAGATAAATGAGAGATAAATATCCTCTTCTTATGAAGAAGATATGGATTTATGTGATCATAGTCTGTGGCATTCTTAATAATAAATGGCCCTACTTTCTACAAATCGATTTTTCTAAAAATAAAGAAATTATTTTGGTAAACATTTCTATCTTCTAATTGATGTATGGTTGACAATTCCAAACCATAATTATTTTGAATTAACTTGAAAACATTTGGGCTATGTGACTTTATGATATCAATCAAAAATTTTTTTAAAAATGTTTCTATTTTAGGAAGAAATATTCACAATCTAATTTTGAAGGTCTACTTTCCATTGTCCACTTATAACTCTAATTATTTGCTACTATATTTAAAACAATTTCAAAATCAATTTCCAGTCCTGAACACTTGGGTACTGAATTGGTCAGTAGAGGGGTATATTTTAAATATAGTAAGTAAGATAATTAATGCTCCTCAAAGAAATACTTTCAAATAATTTTCCTTTTACTATTGGGACTTTCTAATCTTGCCAGAGAGACAAAAATAATTACTTCCGTTTTATGAAAGAGAGAAGTTGAAAGACTCTCTCAAACTATGTAGTAATTATTAACAGTACCTAAGCACCTCCTATAAATCCCAAATTCCAGATCAGTTCTTACATAATGGTTATGTATATGCATTTTTACCATAGTTCATTGAGTTTTTCCAATTGGGAAATCAAACTCTCCTGTCTCATATTTAATATAAGCCAACATGATTGTAGAAACAATATGACAGCAGTGACTAATGTCAGAAATGAAAATGGGTTCTCTAGACAGTTATCCTACCCTATTTCAGAAAAAAAAAAGTACTTATTTTGATGATTTTACTTTTGAGTACTCTTTGTAAGACAGAAATTACTGTTTAGGATAGAACATGGTGATCGTATGATGCAGCAATATTTTATATTCCACTAAGAAAAAAAAATTCTATCAATCCAAAGATTCCATTGATTGTAAAATGCCACTCAGAGTTGTTAATATGTGGAAAAATTTTCATCTTAAAATCAATTAAGTGCAATATTATAAAGCCTGCTTTATAAAAAATTTTGTTGTTTATTTAGTCTTGTTCTCAATGGATGGGTTTTGATTCACATGCTTATGTTAATCTTTGCGCTGTTTTGTGAATATTTTGGTATTCCTATAACACTGAAATATTTTTTTGGACAGCAAATTTTATAAGCTAACTAAAAACAATCAAAAGAGGTTTTTAATATCTTGTTGCGTGGCTTCATTTCCCCAGAGATTTAAAGATTTACTATTACAGATTTGGCCCCAAAGACTAAGGTACTTGGTGAACATGCTTTTTTAGTTAATTCCAAATCTTCTTAAGTTCTTGTTATTGGAATGAATAAAGACTAAATTATGTCAACAGAGTTTAGGTTTTAAGTCAGTTTTATAAAACAACCCTGATATTTTCCAACTTTAGAAAGTGAAAAGCAGAATTTAAAGTGTGAAATAAGGATACTGAACTCAAAATCTCTACTATATTAGGTGCACAGGTTCAGATTTAGTCAGAAGCATGGTTCTGAACTGTCCTTGGATTCCTAAATAAGACAACTGAACAATTTCTTTTACAGTCTTGTAGCTATTGTCCTTCACTCTCTGCATGTGTTGGCGTATCCTGTTATGTGAAAAAAAGAGATCTAAATAATGGACTATTTCATCAATCACTTTTAACTTGAAATATTTTTTCAACATCTTTTAGATTGCATCTTATTTTTGAAATAGAAGGTCACACAGTCAAATATATGATGGTTCTGCCCTTGAAGTACTAGACTTTATTATTTTTCCCCCCACCTAGTTCACACTTTATGTGGTAGACCAAAGAAGAGCTGCTTTTATTTCTCTTCGAAGTTTCAAAGATATTAAAGACATTCAGACTTCCTTACCTAATGTCCAGGTATAATATGTCTGGGAGACACAGATTAAAACACATGAGTTTTCTTTTCTTGTAATTCTTTGTCCCCAATTAAAGTTCTTTTAATACAGAGTAACCTCTGTATCTCTCAAGGGGCACTGTGGGGAGGCAGAATGAACCCTTAACAGAGGTCAGAAAACTTTCTTCTAGTCTTGGAGATTCTGCTTATTATTGGTGTCTGGCACACAAAAATCACTCAGTAAGTATTAATATGGTGCATAGATTAATTAATAACTAATATAGCAATTAGTATCCCAAATTCTGTCCTTGTATTGCTCATAGTGTCATTGGGAAGGTAAACCATTACGATATAAAGCGATTGGCTCTGAACTGGATGTATGGATGCAGTCATCATTGAAGACATTGCAGAAGAGGGAGGGGAAGAGAATTAGAGTTTACTGAATGCATCTCAAGAAGCACACAAGCTATAGTCTCCCTTTGACTAATCAGAAAAAAGGAGGCATACTGAATAATCTACTTTACCCAAGGCTATTCATTTAATATATGTGGGGAAGTTAGAATTTGGCTGTGGTAAAATCTGAATTCCAGGTAATTGGGATGATTGAATTATTAACTTTCCAATGACTACTTCTCTAGTGATGGATTAATTGGACCAGGTGTTACACCATATCCTATTTTATACTCTTCAATGTTGCCCACTTATTTTTAGCCAAACTTAAGTATATTGATTCATCTAAATCATGATATCTCAGCAATTTTTAAAAACTCATGACTTCATCATCTTTTATCACTCCATTTTCCAATCCCACATGTTGCTTGCCCCATCCACCATTATTATACCTTATGGTATAAGGAAAATTTATGGTAAAGCTAAAGGAACTCAAGACAGCGGTTACTGTGTGAAATTGATTTTATAGACTTGGGTTCCATATTATTTTAAGACAGGAAAAAAAACCCACAAAATATATATGTACAAAATATTTTGTATTTACTAATGTGTTTTATATTGGTGATAAATACGGTCATAGCTAATCTTGTTTAGATATAATTCACACAATAAAGTTTTACATAAAATAAAATTCACTGTTTTAAAGTGTACAATTCAGTGGTATTTAATATATTCACAAAGTTTTGCAACTATCATCATTATCCAATTTCAGAACATTTCCATCACTCAGAAATGTATTTGTTCACAGCCAAACTTTAATGAGTATATTCCGTGATTAACCTCTGTGCTGAACACTTTATGTGTAATGTATTATTTGATACAACAATCCAAAAAGGTAGGTAGGAAAAAGTGTCTGATATATTTTATAAATGAGGAAACTAAAATTAAGAGAGATTGATTAACTTTACTAAATATCAGAAATGCTTAACTACTATCCCCACCTTGTAGACTTCTTGAGTTCAATAACACTCTAGTTCTTTTCCCTTCCTGAAGATGAAGTTGGCGTAGAGTTACCTTCTTTCATACAGACAAATAGATATGGGAAGCCTATCTTCTTTTCTCCATCTTTGTGCTTCAAGAGTGTATAGACTGAATTTTCTAGAGGAACTGGGTTTCTGAATCTTTTTTCCTATTGTCTGATCATAAATCAGAAGTTGTATACTTGAGGTCTACATGCATGGAAGTATGTATGTCTTATATATTTCAGAATTACTTCTGTTAAAAGCATACTCATTTCTTGCATCACAGCTGGAAATTCCAGTTACCTTTTCCTGTGGAAACCTTTGGTGCTAGGTAGAGATGAAGTTGTCCTACTTAGTGCAATGCACTTTGGTAGGTATAAAGTTCATTTTGTGGATTGTCATGGGGAGTTAATCTTGCATAGCACTGTTTCCATGGAAAAAGATGACTGCTGAAGACAGCAAGCTTGTAAATAGTCTTTTTTATTACTACTTACTAGTTACTTGATAAATTTTAGTTGAATAACTAAATTAATAAATTGATTAATATATAAATCATAATTTAGGAATTGCCTGTACTGCCTTAAAGAAATTCATCCTAAAATATTGCAAACATATTTTGACATATTGAAGTATATTTGATTGTACCTTGGGAAGAATTTATACGTTCCAAAAGAAGTAGACTATACTTATAGTCTTCCAGAAGATTACACTTAAATGAGAAGTTATTATATTGAAATTTCAAATTTATAAACATTTCCACAAAGTTATTCCATGAAGCTTAGATAAAGCTACCATAATACTTCCTATTTTCCTTCACAGGAAATGCTTGTTTGTTTTTCCAGAGGTGCCAAATGCTTATCTCATAATAATTGTTGCAATGCTAAGCAGTCATTTTCTACTAGTACATTCAGTTATAAAACACTGGATCACTTGTTTCTACCTACAAAGCAAGATGAGCACTTAATTTCCTCTGGGTGTTCTGTAAAGGGATATTTTGGAGAGATCTCATGGCACTCTAAATGATCAGTTATTATATTAGTCTCTCAGTGTTACTAGATTTCTTTCCAGTCTCTTCTTTGCCCAAGTTTGATAGAAAGCTGTAGTTACAGTGATATAATGAATAAACTACACTCTAAAGGATCAATATTGAGAACAAAGTTTGCCACATCTTCAATGGTTGCTGTTAAAAACAAACAAATAAAAAAAACTTAGCATAATTGGAGCATCTAGTAATCATACATGTAGGCATTACTTTTATGTAAATTCCAAATCTTAAAGGCTGAAAATTCAGTCCTAATGCTGTCTTTGAGCCAGAGTGAAAAGGAACATTTCCATTTGGGAGAAGAATTTAAACATAAAATGTGTGCAATATGTATATGTGAGTGTATAAAGTTTAGTTTTTAGAAAGTGTAACATTTAGCTAACTCTTTATTATGTATATTACATTAGTTTTTAGTTTCTAAAAGAAATAACTTCAAAACATTTTGTGGGAAAAAAAAGACATTGTTCATGTTTTGCTGACTGGTTTGTTTTTTACTTAAAAATATTTCTCAGTTATTTTTAAAAGGCTTATAGCAGATTACTTCAATGGTCAGCAAATATTGCTGAGGCCTAAGCTAAGTTTGGGTCTTTTTGGAGGTCGAAGATGAGCATCTTTTTCTTTCCTAAAAATGGGGACTGCTATAAGCTTTTTATGCATATTAACTTATTTAGTATCTCATTAAGACCCATTTTACAGATGGATAGACTTATGCATAGAAAGGTCATTTAAATTATAAAGAGTATATTTGAGATTTGAATCCAGACAACCTCCTAGATTGAAATCACATTTTCAAAGGAATGGTTGCAACAAAGTTATATATATATGTGTGTGTGTTTGTGTGTATGTGTATATTTGTCCCAAACAAGATACAATAAGGAGTAGCCTAGAAAGTTCTTTGAAGAGCTGCTGTTGAGCCCTTCAGCATAGGTATATAGGTAGACATGGGACTTACATGCTTAACAAACTTAACCTCAATCCTCACAACCAGCAAGAAGCTCTTCATGTGCCTAAAATGAGGGCCATAGCATCAGAAGTATTTGTCCAAGATCTGTTCTTAGAAAGGGACAGGGATGTGGAGCCAAGCACAGATCTGTCTGATCTGAAATGGATTCACTTTCCACTTCATATCACTGAGGCAGGCAATAGTTTAAACTACTGCGTAAACGACTGAGCTCCAGAATATGGAGTTTCTTTCAGTGGCAATCAGAGTGACTGCAAAAGAGAGAATGGTTGGATTGTTCTACTGCTGACAACTTCTAAGATACTGTGGGAAACAGACTTCCAAATGGTGTAGTGCCGACGGTGGATTATCATGTGCTATTTTTAGACGGAGTTACCACATATATCTAAAACTGAAAATAAGGTTTCAGCATCTTTTTATACAAATTATACAATTAGGCCATTTATTGGATAGTATTAGACTTCTGGTTTGTGGCTATGAAATTTACCCATTTTTTTCAGCCGTTATTAAGTACAACCAATGTGTTAAAATCCTTTCCCAGTTCCTATAAATTTGGAGTTGAACTGTTTTTTTAAAAATTGTTTTCAAGTGATCCTAACAAGTGATTTCTGTACACTGCACTGAGTCAATCATATGGGCATCAAATTAGACCACAATTGGTTCTTTATTATGCTGCTAGGGTTTTATATTGTTTTAATCTTGTATCCTAGAAACACTGTGTTAATTGTAAGCACATGAGTGAATGGTACTAAGGAGAGCTGGAGACTACTTAGTCACATCTCTTATTAGATTTCATGAAGCAAAGCCTTTCATTAAGTAGAAGTTGGCAGTTCATCAGGTATTTCTAAATATATTTGAAGAGCATTCAGAAACAGTACTGATGACCACTAAGGAAACTGATAAAACAGAATTTCTTTACCTAAAAATTAGAGGGCACGATAATGGCTTCAACTGATTTTTTCCCACCTGGGCAGTTGTTGCTACTAAGCAAACAGCAAGACTCTTTGTGCTGTGTGTGTGTGTGTGTGTGTGTGTGTGTGTGTGTGTGTGCGTGCACCATTATTCTTTATCATTCTTCCCTACTTTTTACTCTTTACCTTATTTCCTGACATTAGCTCATAATCAGCATCTCTTTCCCATTCCCGCTTGGGTCTCTCATGACATACTGAGCTCCATGGAGTCTTAAATTTCTCAACAAGAAAATGAGTGACCAACAGAAATCGTGGCTTTCACTGCAGAACTTGATCTTTTAATCACAAGATTGGGCTCCTGAATTGTACTCCTATTTTAGGGTGCTTAAAAATATTCCCAGCAATTATAAATAAACCCCATTAACTCTCACATGAAGGGTATTTTACAATTCAAAATTATGCTGACCAGATTTACTACAAAGTCAATATTCTGTATAATTTTCCTATCACTCATGTTCATCTGAAGCTTTAAATTAATTGATTATCTAAGTTCCACTGACTCCATTTTTTTAAATCTCTTGCTGCATCAATTGCAAAAGGTTGGGTACATGTCCTGAAAATGGGTATATATTTATTTGTAAATTACATGAATATAATGCATATAAAATTATACTCATATATTGGATAATTATATTACATACATAAGTTGAAATGTTGAAAGAGAACAAAAGAGAAATTCTAATATTTTATAATTAATCTTAATGAATGTTCATGTACCAGCCCAGCCCACCCCCTCACACCAGGAGGACACATACCCTGTGAAAGGCACTGATGTTAAATTTCTCCACACTATTTCAGGTCATGGCTATGGTTTAGATCTGTGCACCTTCATGACATTATCCTGTGTGTTTTTATCCCAGAAAGCCAAGGCTCTTATTGAGACTTTCTATGTATGCTAAAATTTCTGTGTGCTTGACGTATTATGTTCTAAGTACTTTTTGTTGAACTAAACAAAGGTCAGTATACTACAGCCTGAGGCCCAAATTTGGTTCACCACTGAATTTTGTCAATAAAGTTTTATTGTAACATAGCCACACCCGTTTGTTACATAACATCTCTGGATATTTTCACACTGCGGGGCGGAATTGAGTATTTGTGACTCACAAAACATAAAATAATCTTTATCTAGCCCTTGACAGAAAAGTCTGCTGACCTCTGAACTAAATGATTATGTCCAGGTGGTGATACTTGGAGAGAGATTAATATCAATATCTAAAAATACCAATAAATACAGCCATGCCATTAATGTAAAGTAATATGTGAATGAGTTATAACTCTGGTTTAGTAATAGATGAATATATGAAAAACAAAAATAGATTTATTAATGGATTTCAATTTTGCCCGGAGCATAGTTCTATTTATATTACATGTTTCTATATTTTCTTTAGTCCTTCTCATAGTGTAACAGAGATACAGTTTGGTTTAGATTATTATTTTATTGAAAATGTAATTATAGAATCCCCATTAGAGTATCTGACATTATACTAGGCACTGTAGAAATAAAGATGAAAAAAATGTGTTTTTTTATACTTCAGAAAGGCTAGCTAAACATGGAAAAAGCATTGTTGATATAGTCACTGAACATTTTTTTCTGAGTATCATGAAATAACACCTAAAAAAACACTATAGAACATTGTGATTTAGAAGTATTTTACATATGTTGTGTCACTTGGTACTTACCCCTTAGGAGATAGTTACGGTCCCTATTATTATCTATGTTTTGAAAATAGAGAATAGGAAATTTCAGAAACTCATCCAAAGTCACATGGCCATTAAGTGATCAAGTATGATCTTGAGCCCAGTACTCTAAGATGACTATAGATTAGTACAGCCCTAGTGTTGACCCATTCCTGAGGGTTCCTTCATAGCATTATCTCCCCTATTAAATAATTTGTATTTGTATTTATATTTTAAGTTTCCACTAAAACTCTATGCTTTCATTAGAGGGTGCTATATAAACGTCAATTTCCTGACAAGAATCAGCTCCCTAAACACAGTTTGTCCAGGCTTTGAGAAATAAATGTTTCAAAAGCATTATCTATTCCTCCTTACACAGACATTATGTACTATATGAGGTTCTTTTCAAACAGCCACAAGTTGAAAACCTTAGACGTGTCTATGGCATTCCACATAGGGATTGAGGGTAGCTGAGAAATACGAGACTAGGCACCTGCCTGTAAGCCTTCTAATCCATTTGTCCCTATATAATTGGATTTTTTTAGAATATTCACACCGATAACAGTATGCTTAACTCATCAGGAAATTAATTTTCAAGATAGTAGTTTTATAATTCTCTAGAGTATAAAATGGTGATTTTATCTTGTATCTTTGTCTCTACTGGGGATGGGGGAAATTATGCCCCACCCCCTCACCCTGACCTTTCTTGAGTTCTTTAGGAGGGTCTAATACTTAAATTGACACAAAATTGATTAAGAGGAGGAAAAACAACAATAACACATTTAATTTGGATGCAGGGAGGTCTCATAGAAATGAGACCTAAGAAGTGGCCAAAGTAGGCAGCTTTTATGCTTTTTAGACAAACAGTAAATTTGTGATGAATTGACAAGACAAATTAGGCTTCGGGAATTGATAGGCTTGGGTGCTTAATCAGTGAAGAATCCAGACAGAGTTTGGGCTTGGGATAGTAAATTAGTAAAGAGGTAAGAAGATTTGTGTATATAACGTTCTCTGCCCTGAATTCCCAATCTCTGGTGATAAGAATGTCTCTCTACCTCCCAATACAGGGAGGGTACCTTTCCAATGGGAGATTTATTTCCTGCTTTCAGGGAGACAGAGAGGAGGGTCAGAGCATCCTTCTTGCACCAGCTGTTTCTCAAGCACCTTTAGCTCAAAATAATCAATATGGCACTTCGACAAATTTGGGGGCAGCCTGCCCTGAGCCCCAAAACCTCCCTAATTAAGGAATAAAAGCCCCTGTAAAGAAATGGTGTTATGATCACTTTAAAAAAATATCTATAATGTGTATGGTAGTAGATTTCATCTATCATTATATACTGAGGGCAAAGCCCTTTACTGTGGCTGGTCTGTTATTTGTATGTAAAATATGTTTCCTCACTGGTTTCAGACAGATAAATGTGAGTCTTCTGATAGGGGAGGGCTAAGAGTTTAAGCAGTTTAAACTTGTCACCCTTTCTATTCCCAATTCTTCCTGTTTCTTTTAATACATTCCTAATTTCTCTATTCTTCTCCCTTGTGTCATGATTGGATTAAAGTGTGGCTTTGACAAGTGGTTTGAATACCAATGCCTCCCTATTGCATCTACTCTGCATATGCAGTGTTAACATTCTGGTGTAGTCTAACAAAGGACATACAGCATTTTGTCCTCTGGTAAAACTGTCATTATTTCTATTTCATTTTGGATTTTCCTGCTCCTGCCTGGTTTTCCCTTACTGGGAACTGTTTTGCTCCTCTGTGCTACCAGCTCTAATGGTGATGATTTGCAACTAGTTTCCTTTAGAGGATATGCTGTCAGGCAGTTGCAGAAAGGTTCCTTAACTTATCATTTAAGTGTATGCTGTTTCCTTGGCTTTTAGGTTTTACTTAGACCATTAGTGATGTTTTCTCCTTCTTCTTCTCTATTTGTGCTTGGTGTCTGCGCAGTACTTCTCTCTTCTGTCACACAGTTCCTTGTTCTGCCCACACATTTGGCAGTGTCATCTGTCAGAATGGGATTGTGCACACCAAGCAGGAAAAGAAAGAAACTGAGGATTGAATTACCTTGCATGCTCTGAAATTTGTTCATATACTCCCTGAGAGTTATTCACAGTAAATGCCTAACTGTGTGAAATGCATCTCCTTTAGGAGTCAGTGCAAACACTCCCATTTTAATTGGTTTCAGAATGACTGCATTTGCTAAGTACACATCCTCAAAGTGAGAGAAACCAACCTTAAACAAGTCACAAAATGATTAAGACAGACACAGAGATTTACAGCTGGAAAGGATCTTTGAATTTCATAGATAAAGCAATTGAGGCAAGGGAGACGTTTGTTGGTTGCAGGGCACTGTATTTAATCCAAATCACATAATTAGTAGCAAGGCCAGAATTAAAATTCTAATCTTCAGTCTTATCTATGCACTCAAGCATGTGGCAATGTAGTGGCATGGTAGATTCTGGAGTGCTTCCTGCCTGGATGCTCCAGAAAAAAAAATAAATAAATAATGAAGAAAGAAAGAAAAGAAAAAGCCTGAGGGTGGCCTCAGGATTTCATTCCTGCCAATGCACATTTGGATTCAAGAGGAATATTACCATGTATTACCATCTCTTTTAGTGCAGTCCCCGTGTACGAGGCCAAGAGTGAATTTGCCATCTGGAAGAGTAAAGCCCTCAGAATAGCTGCAATGGCTTGTCTACTTAGATCAGATCAGTTCATATCAAATAGTCAGACACAGCCTTAAGCTGGAAACTAGTGGAAGCTTGCCAGCACCATTTTTCCTTTCCAGAACTGGCAGTGGGCATTGGCTTGGAGGGAAGGGTAACTGTAAAACAGGATGGTCGCTTAAGAGAACATTTTAAGCCTTAAAACACTGGTAAGCCCAAGAGCAAAGGACAGAGATCTGAAAATTGTCTGTACATAATTATTTGAATTTCAACAACCACAAGAAAATCTCCATTCACATTGGTGATTGGAAGTAGATTTAAGCTGGATAATATTCAACCAGAACAAGTTTAGAAAAAAAGCAGCCAGATGGCGAGGAGTCTGAAAATCATGTCTTATAGTTAATGTTGTTCAAAGGAGAAGTATAGGAGAAAATACTAAAACTATCTCTAAAATATTTCCAGAATTATCAACTGGAAGAGAAAGAGGGTATTTTACAGAAAAAAAAAAAAAAAAAAGAATAAGAAACAATGGATAAAAATTCCTAAGGAGACAAATATTGATAAAGTAACTGGAAGAAAATTAGAGAAATTAGAGCTAACTGTTACACAGGTTATTTCATGAGTAGTTAAATTATGGTTGACTCATAATCTGAAAAGTTAAGGAGAGAGTAGATGACCAGTCTCCTGGTCAGGATTTTTAAAGGTGACACAGTAAGTAGAAGGCTAGATAGTATTAAATGGAGAAATTCTTTTGTACTCTAAAGTTCTAGGACTTTACATAATTATCACTATATGGTTATATTTAGACTTATTCTTCGTGTTTATTACTCTGGAGTCATTCACTAAGGATTTCCTGATATTTCTCAGGGTTCTTTGAATTATTCCGTCCTAAGGTATTTCTCTGTGGCTAATTCATTCCCATAAAAAATTGAGAACTTAAAATATGTCAAGTACTGCATATAAGGGATGGGAGAGTTACAAAATGTATGAGATTTTGATTCTCTCCACAAGTTGCTTGGAGTCTATAGTGATTCTCAGATTGTAATGCATTTTACTTTCAGGTATAGACATCGGCATTGGCTTTAGAGGAGAAAGGGAAATAAAGTTGAAGTTGGGCTGGATGTAGTGTGTGCCAGGCTATATAGCTAGGCAATGAGAGAGCTGATGCTGCAACATCTACCCTACAAATCGAGCAGTGATCTTGATCTTTCAAACTGACATTTTTTATACGGCACATTTTTATAGGACACAACTGACCACAACCTGTACCACATTTATGTAACTTTGAGGAAAGAAGGGAAAGAGAGCATATCAGCATAACTTCATTAAATAAGTTTTCCTCAAAGTTCTTATGGTAGTCCAGGCGCTGCTTCCCACACCCCACAAGGGGCAGGTTGATTAGAAGGGTTGAGATCACATGCGTGGGTGCAGCCACCTTTGCAGAGGGAAGCCTCATACCTGAGAGCCTCTAGGAGTGGCTGACAGGCCTCCTCAAGGGCCGTGCTTTTTACAACAAGCATCACACAGGGAAGCCAAGCCTTGTATTTCCCAGCGGTTTTTGTACAATTTTTGTCTCGTTAAGTCTTCAGGATCTATATGTTCACTCAGTCCTCCCAGTACAGATGTAGTTCGCCAATGAGAGTTAATAGACAACGAAGTCTATTAACACTGTTCCCTGTTGATGCATTTTCAAATAAACAGACCTGAAGAAGTTATACCTGAAAACATCTTCCCATGGAGAAAAGGTGTAGCCTGCTGTTAATCCTCTCTCTCCAGATGGTCTGTGAGCAGAAGAGGGTTATGATGAGTACTGTGGTTCAAGAAGATTAGCTTGTAGCAGATATATGGGGACGTAGTGGCTATGAAACTGCGGGTGGAGGAGAGAGAGGCGGGGGGCAGTGTATGGTATATAATGGCCACTGAAATATGTACTCAAGAAATGAGAGGGCTACTTACAGTAGCTTAAATGAAAAATAATGAGGATATGAAGATGTTGGCAATGAAAATGAGAAGAGGTTACAGATCAGATAACTCTTATGGAGACACTGAGGCCAGAATTAAAACCTTTGTCAGGAACCTGTAATAAATCATCAGTTAATCTGACCCCAAGAGATAATGTGAGTAGACAGTAAAGGTGAATATTTTTTTCCTATTCCACAGGGCGACCAACATAAATGTGAGGATTTTAAAGTACTTATGCAGAAGGCAATCAATTAACAAGGCACAGGTTATGAAGGATGATATTTTGGATAGATGATTCTAGAAATGACAAGACCCCAAGTCCTTGGTCATCTCCTGTTTGTTAGATAAGCATAATTAAGTTTAATATAGACTCCAAAACTTTAATTTTACAAAGATCCTGGAATCAGTATATCTATATAATATCTCACCTTTATCCTAAACACAAGCAACACCACCCACATAATTGAAACATAGATGAAAGAAATAATTTATTCATTCATCAACTATTTATTGGGTGCCTTGTATGCTCAAAGCACTGTCTAGGCTCTTGTGAATATCAATGAACAAAACTGATGAAAATCCACTATAATCATAACAGTAAATAATAAATTTATATGATATAATGTGATAAGTGCTATGGAAAATAAATGAATGAGCATGTAACATAATCCAAAAGCTTTAGTAAGTAAGCTGTCATCATGGGCTTAGATTTGTTTTTAATCATTTTTAATACTCTGTTTCTAGAGATTTTAAAAGTGAGAAAAAAGCATACTTCAGAATTACTATATTTTTTTGTTTTATAGTTAATAATCATATGTAACTTCAGGGGTCCTCTTCTTCAACAAATACATCTTAAGTAATAAAAATAAATGTAAGGTATTGCAATTACTCAGAAAAGAAGCAAACCTTGTTTTACTGTGTTTTTCCCCTTGGTAGAAATGAATATGTACTATAATCCACTGGAAATCTTCATTTTATTTCCATTTCAATGTTTGCATCAATGGCTTGTTAACTTCATTACATCCACTTAGTATATATCTAGAGAATGAATTTACAGACTTGGAATTTATTCAGTTTCTCTCATTCTTTCTTCTTCTATGCTCATCTTCTTCTACCCTACCTTCTTCTACTCTCATCTTCTTATTTATGGAAAGGAATAGAAGTGAAACTTGAATTATTTGACTACGTAAAATTTCTCCAAAACTCCTGGGGAAAATGAAAGTATTGCATAAAGTGGTTAAGGGAAGCAATGTTCCCATGTTATTGGAGGTCTTAAATGGTGGATACATTGCAACATTTCAGATGGCTTCAGATTGATACTATATAGACCATGTGTACTTTCGCTTAACTCATCAAATCCTTTCTGCTACTCTGGTTCAGAAACATTAGCTGAATGTACATGGTATGCAAGGAACTCACACGAGCCCACTCTTTACTCTAAATCAGATCTGGTACAGAAGGATTTCTGAATAACCTCAAAGATGGACAACCTTGGCATCCATGGCTTTAGGAAGGTCAGGGAAAACAACATGGAAGTCAATTAAAATGTAGTGTGATTGTGCATTCT
Organism: Globicephala melas; assembly: GCF_963455315.2. Classification (NCBI taxonomy): domain Eukaryota; kingdom Metazoa; phylum Chordata; class Mammalia; order Artiodactyla; family Delphinidae; genus Globicephala; species Globicephala melas. The sequence goes on along the minus strand of NC_083319.1, from coordinate 60,071,907 downwards.
TTTTTTTTTTTTTTCTGGAAAGACCATCAAAGGATTCATCAGTCTCAATAGTTCCCAAAACTTTAAAAAGGTTAAAAATACTATTCCTCTGTCAGTTTTAGAAATTCCAGAGATCCAAACTGAGCCAATAACATCCTGAGTAGACAGGTACATAAAGAGGGTCTATAATTGAGCCACATTCTTTGATTTTTATGTAATTTATTTTTTCTGGAAATGGCACGGCTTTGGGCTTGGACTGAAAAATTGTGAGCTATTTTGCATTGCTGTGAGTATTATTGTTATCTAAACATTCTCAGGCCACCAAAGGAACCTGCAGGGATGAGCAAGAAGCCAAATGGCCCATGTTATCGAACGGTGTATAAGTAGGCTAGTGAGAGGACCCAAATACTTTCTGATGCCACAATTCAGTCCAGTAAACTTAGGGCAGAGTTGAGTTGGCCATTTGAATACCTGCAATTGTGGTGGATATCTGAAACACCTATAATGGGCTCCTGAATACAAGATCTGGCACAATTTGTGACAACTCACACTAGGTAACGTTTCACTCTGTAGAATATTTATTTGATGCTTATAAAGAGGGTTATCAATATCACAGTATTTTATGTACACTTTACCCTTTACTAAGAATGACTGGAAGTTCTCTTTCATTCCATTTTCAAGCTATGCTGATTTTAAAAGTTATTAGTTCATTAAAATTGCAAAAGTATTAATGTATATTTTAATAAAATCAGCAATTGAAAAATCTTTCAAAACTCATCCAAACCCAATAGAATGTTTCACACCTACTTTATCATAAAACCATCACAAAAATGAGTGGAGGATAAAGTTAATAGAATCTAGCTGAAAAAAACATCTGGCTCTTGCCAACAGAAAACCTTTTAGTTCCTTGACTATTGGCCACCGTCAATGACGTGGAAGTCTGAGGCTGTGGAATGCAAAGTGATGAGGCCTCTTCTCTCATAGTAGAAAGAGCTCTGGACTCAAAGTCAGAGGAACTGACCTCCAACCAATATGCTGCCATTTTCCAGATTTTTGGTTTTTTGCAAATCACATAAATATTTTGTGACTTGAGGTTTTTTGTGGGTTTTTTTGTTTGTTTGTTTTTGTTTTCTTCTTCTTATTGGCTAAAGTGCATACCTATTTGGATTTCTGTAATTTTCCTTAATGCCCTTTCTCTATCCCACAGTCCCATCCAGGATACCACATTTAGTTGTCCTGTCTTATAGGCTCTCTTGGCTGTAACTGTTCTTCAGACTTTCTTTATTTTTGATTACCTTTACAATTTTGAGGAGTACTAGGCACATATTTGGCAAAATGTCTCTCAATTGGTATTTGTCTAATGTTTTTCTCATGTTAGTCTAGGTTCATGGGATTGGGGAGGAAGTAAAGTGCCATTTTCATCCCATCATATCAAGGGTACATACTGTCAATATCAGTTGTAACTGTTGATGTGAATCTCGATCACCTGGCTAAAGCAGTGTTTGTCAAGTTTCTCCACTGTAAAGTTATTCCATTTTCCTCCTTTCTACTGTACTCTTTGTAGGGATGTATAACCTAAACTTAAGGAGAGTAAATCTATGCTCTATTACCTCAAGAGTGGATTATCTTAATAAATTATCTGACATTCTTCTGCATGAAAAATTTGTCTCTTTTCCTTTATTTATTTATTTAATAATATATTCATATCAGTGCGGATACATGGATATTTATTGTGTGGCTCAAATTATTTCAGCTGTGAAAGTTTTTTCAGTTGGCTCCTGTGTCCCTTTGACGTATTCCTATCACTGTGGATCTTTTTTAACACTTTCTTTTTTGGCACTCAACAGTTGCTCTTGGATCATCTTTTGTATTTCCTGGCCCAGTCTTACAATCATCAATTTCTCTAAGCAGTCCTGGTTTCTTTTACTGGAGAATGACATTTGAAATCAAGATTTGGGTGCTAAACATGCTTATTGTGAAATATTTTATATGTATTTATCTGCATCTTATATTAAGCTAACATGAGTTCATATGGATATCTCTATCTCTAATACATCACCACATGGATCATTCTAGCCTCTTGCCCTTTCTTATCTATAAAGTTCTACCCAAATGGTGAGTGATCTGGCTGTCACTATTCTCCATCTAGTTAATTAATTGCTCGATTCCATTATACAAATATTGTGGTTTGTGAATTGCTAACCCATCCACCTGTGGGAAACAACTTTATCAATTATAGTACAATGTTTATGTGCAGTTTCTTTTTTTGCCTTTAGTCTTAGAGACTACATTCATTTCCAAAGTTACTTAGGTCAGCACCTTCCCCCTCCCCCCACTCCCTCCAACAAGGCTGTTTCATAATTTGTAATGCAGTTAGATTTTTTTTTCACAATCTGCACTCCATTCTGGTATCCCATGACCATGACCATATATATATATATATATAGTTTTTTAATTTTCACAAGTTAAGTTTCACTTTTTAAATAAATGTCCATGGATATTGACAAATGCATATTGTCATATATCCACTATTACAATAGTACTGTACAGTTTCACTGCCCTAAAGTTCTATTACAAGCTCTGCATAACCCCTTCTCCCTTAACAGAAACCGCGTGACAACCACTGATCTGTTTACCATCTCTATTGCTTTGCTTGTAACCTTTTCATACTGGCTTCCTTCACTTAGCAATATGCATTTATCCATGTCTTTATATGGCTTGATGGCTCATTCCTTTTTACTGCTGAAATATTCCCTCATATGGACCTCCCACAGTTTGCTTATCCATTTACTTATTGAAGGACATGTGGTTGCTTCAGTTTGGGGCTGTTATGAATAAAACTGCTATAAACACTTTTTGTGCAGGTTTTATGTGCATATATGTTTTCAAATCAGTTCATTAAATATCTGGGTATGTGATAAGTAGATTGTATAGAACTAGTTTAGCTTTGTAAAAAGATTGCAAAACTATCTTAGAAAAGGGATATATTATTTCGAAAGCAGTGAATGAGAGTTCTTTTTGGTTTGTGTCCTTGCTAGTGATTGGTATTGTCAGTATTTTTTTTATTTTAGTAATTTTAATAGGCACATAAAAATAGCTCATTGTAGTTTTAATTTGTATTTCCATGATGGGAAATACTGTGTATATTTTCGCATGCTTAGTTTACATCTGCATACCTTCTTTGGTGAGTTATCTGTTCACATCTTTTGTCTGCATTTTGAATGATTTGTTTGTTATTGTTGACTTTTAAGACTTCTTTGTATATTTTGGATACAAGCCCTTTATTAAATATGCATTTTACAAATATTTTCTCCCAGTCTGTGGCTAATCATATCCTTCTGTTAATAGTATCCTTCACAGAGCATGATGATTTAGTTTTAATAATGTACAACTTAGCATTTTTTCCCTAGGTCGTGATTTTTGTTATAATTAAAAATTCATCAGCAAATTGAAAGCCACATCAATTTTCTTTGTTTCCTTCTAGAATTTTTGCCCTTATATTTTGCTTTATATTCTTTTAGCGTTAATTTTTGTGAAAGTTATGAAGTCTCTGTCTAGGTTCATCTTTTTTTTTTTTTGCATATTGACATCCAGTTGTTCCAGAATCATTTGTTGAAAATGTGTATTTTCTCTATTAAAGTACATTTACTTCTTCGTCAAAGATAGGACTCTCTATGCTGTCTCATTGATATATGTCTATTATTTACCATTACCCTGCTGTCTTAATTATTGTAGCTTTACAATACATTTTGAAATTGTATAGGGTGAGTCATCTAACTTTGTTTTTCTTCTTCAGTATTGTGTTAGCTATCCTTTGTCTTTTGCCTTTCCATACGAATTTTAGAATTGGATTGCCGTATACAAAATGGCTTGCTGAGATTTTCATTGGAATTGCAGTAGGTCATTAAGTCTATAGATCTTTAAGAATAATTGACATTTGGCAATATTGAGTCTTCCAATCCATTTCCAAATGTAAAAAATCTCTTCATTTATTTAGATTTTCTTTGGTTTATTTTATCAGTTTTGTAATTTTCCACATACAGATTCTGTACATCTTTTGTTTGATTTATGACTGTGTATTTCATTTTTTGTGCTATTGTAAGTAGTATATATATATTTTTAAATTTGAAGTTCCAGTTGTTTATTTCCAGTTTGTAGGGAAGCAGCTAATTTTTGCATATTGACATTATATCCTGTTGCTTCTATGCTCAATCATTAGTTCCAGGATTTTTTTAAAATAGATTCTTGACTTTTTTTTTTCCTAATCCACAAAATAAGAGTAATAACAATTCTTTCCTGTTAGGTTACCTTAAAAATTAACTACAATATGATATATGGCAGTGAGCAGCACAGAATCACATACATAGTAAGAATTTACTTCATAGTAACTAAAAATTTAATTTCAACAAGAAACTTTGACATAGAAACTGTCTTCATAATCCGTTTGAAAAAATCCTAAGTAATTTTTTTTTCATTCCCTAACTACTTCTGTTATGAATGAAAAAGTAATCAAAGAAGTATATAGCAATGTGGTTCTATGGTCTCTGTAACTGATTGTCTTTTTCTTTTTTTAATTTGAGACAAAGATAATATTGTTAATGCATGTGTGTTTTTAATTTTTCTTGGTGTTACTTTCTGTCACAGAATTTCTTGTGTAAAAAAGAAAAAAACAACTGAAATCTTTCATATAAATTCATGTTATTATACTAGATTTTATCTATAATACTACGGAGATACCAAATCCAACTCAAAGGAATTACAATCCTTAATTAATTTAATTGAATGGGAAATACACATAAAAGTTAAAAAAAAAAGTCACAATCCTTTCTTTGACCTTTCTATTTCTTTTAATCACACTTTAAACAAATAATGTATTCAGCTGTGAGGGAATAGAAGAGCTTGAAGAACTGTATAGAGGCAAAAATGGTACAATGAAGAAAAGTGTTGAATGAAGAGATGGAATGAAAATAAAGAGACAGTGTGATGCCTGAGCCAGAAGAGTAAATGTATAAGCTGCTCTCTGGACCCAATTGACCCAGATATTACTCCTATAATAGCAATTTCCATTTTTATTGTGCAAAAGAATCACTCTTTCTGTTTTTATTAACATTTCACATTCCAAGCTTTACACTGGAAATTTTGATTCAATATATGTTGATTTCCGTCCAGGAATCTGAATTTGAACAATAATCAGCGTGTCTGTAGGACATATTTTGAGAAAGTTCCCTTTATGGACTGATTTGTGTTCACCCCAAATTCATGTTAACCCTAATACCCAGTGTAGCTATCATTGGAGATAGGCCTTTAAAGAGGTAATTAAGATTAAACGAGGTCATCGGTGTGGGAACCTAATTTGATAGGACCTATGTCCTTCTTAGAAGAGGAAGAAACACCAGAGGTACATGTGCTCAAAGAAAAGTCCATGTGAGGACAAAAAGAGAAGGTGGTCGTCTGCAAGGCGTGGAGAGAGGTCTCAGGAGAAACTAAACTTGCCAGCACCTTGATCTCAAAGTTCCAACTTCCAGACCTGTAAGAAAGTAAATTTCTGTTGTTTAAATCTCCAATTCTTTGGTATTCTGTTATGGCTGTCCTAGCAAACTAATACAGTATCCTAGAGATTTATTTATATTATGTGTCCGTTATACGCTAGGTATTTTTGATATGTGTGCTGAGCGCTAAATATACAGGATTCCTTCCTATATAAAAAACATAATATAGTGGACATTAATTAAATTAGAATTAAATTAAATTAGAAATTTCTAAGTCAAGAAGATAAAGAAACATCTCAGCTTGTTCATTTCTCAAGCGATGTCATAATCGTCATGGTGTATGTTTTCTGATTCTTGATTACCACTGTTCCTTTTTCTCCCTGAAACAAAGAACAAGAGTCATTATTTCTTGGAAATACCACAAATTTAAAAAAAAAAAAAATTAGGCAATTGGGATCTTCCTTTATTGAAGACGAAAGCAAAGCCCCAGTGGATGATTAGTTTGAGTGCTAAGCCAGCCACCTAATCAAACATTTGCCAGACTTTCACACTCTAAGTCTGGTAACTGCATCTGGTCTTGTGAGAGAGGGGAAAATATTCTCTCAAGAGAAATCCTGGGAGCAGTGCCACTAGAGCTATTCACAACTAACAAATTGTCAGGAAGTTTGGAGTTTGTATGTGGGGGAGAAAATCCAACTTCAACAGGGAGCCTGGCATAATATAGCATCACAATCCAGAAAGGGGCTAATGTTCATGGCATGATTTTTGCAGGTGCTCACACTCCTATGATTGCACTTGAGTATCACAAAGGGAGTGTCTTGTTTACACTCTGTTGGTAACAAGCCTTGGTAACTTTGCTCCTTTCTCATAGTCTGAGATTTTTCCAACTGGGTTCCCGTCTCCAGCCTGCTCATGTTCAGAAGGTCAGGGCAGATGTCTTATCTCCCTTTCTGGACAGATAGATAGAAGTTGTATAATGTGCACAGGGCTAGGCAATGAAAGCCATTTTGTAAAGAGATGAAGGGTCTAAACTTTGGATGATAGAGCAAAACCAAGCTGCCGAATCCAAATGGCTGAATGGGAACTGGCAGCCAAAACAGGAAAAACACACACACACACACACACACACACACACACACGACTTTTGCTGATGAGCAAAGATTATACTGATAAAAAGTGATTAAAAAGAAGAAATAAGCCTAACTTGAAAAAAGTCTGAAGGCAGACTGCAAATGCATAGAATGCCTTTTATTTCAGTTATCCCTTCTTTATGGATTAATTGCATGTATTTAAAGGGATCAAAAGTACAAAAGCAACATGTATGTTAAACAAAAGTACAAAAGGACGTTTTTGTGCTCATTTTTCCTGGCATTTCATGCTATTTCCACTGTTAATGACCTTCCCTTCTGCTCCAACTTGGTCATAGAAATGTGTGTTCCAAACAAGACCCATATATATGCTGTCTACAAGAGACCCACTTCAAACCTAGGGACACATACAGACTGAAAATAAGGGGATGAAAAAAGATATTCCATGCAAATGGAAATCAAAAGAAAGCTGGAGTAGCAATTCTTATATCAGACAAAATAGACATTAAAATAAAGACTATTACAAGAGACAAAGAAGAACACTACATAATGATCAAGGGATCAATCCAAGAAGCAGATATAACAATTGTAAATATTTATGCACCCAACATAGGAGCACCTCAGTACTTAAGGTAAATGCTAACAGCCATAAAAGAGGAAATCAACAGTAACACAGTCATAGTGGGGGACTTTAACACCCCACTTTCACCAATGGACAGATCATCCAAACTGAAAATAAATAAGGAGACACAAGCTTTAAATGATACATTAAACAAGATGGACTTAATTGATATTTATAGGACATTCCATCCAAAAACAACAGAATACACATTTTTCTCAAGTTCTCATGGAACATTCTCCAGGATAGATCATATCTTGGGTCACAAATCAAGCCTTGGTAAATTTAAGAAAATTGAAATTGTATCAAGTATCTTTTCCGACCACAACACTATGAGACTAGGTATCAATTACAGGAAAAAGTCTGTAAAAAATACAAGCACAAAGAGGCTAAACAATACACTACTAAATAACCAAGAGATCACTGAAGAAATCAAAGAGGAAATCAAAAAATACCTAGAAACAAATGTCAATGAAAACACAATGACCCAAAACCTATGGGATGCAGCGAAAGCAGTTGTAAGAGGGCAGTTTATAGCAATACAATCCTACCTCAAGAAACAAGAAACATCTCAAACAAACACCCTAACCTTACACGTAAAGCAATTAGAGAAAGAAGAACAAAAAAACCCCAAAGTTAGCAGAATGAAAGAAATCATAAAAATCAGATCAGAAATAAATGAAAAAGAAATGAAAGAAATAAGAGCTAAGATCAATAAAACTAAAAGTTGGTTCTTTGAGAAGATAAACAAAACTAATAAACCACTAGTCAGACACATCAAGAAAAAAAGGGAGAGGACTCAAATCAATAGAATTAGAAATGAAAAAGGAGAAGTAACTGACATTGCAGAAATACAAAGGATCATGGGAGATTACTACAAGGAACTATATGCCAATAAAATGGACAACCTGGAAGAAATGGACACATTCTTTAAAAAGCACAACCTCCCGAGACTGAGACAGCAAGAAATAGAAAATATAAACAGACCAATCATACACACTGAAATTGAAACTGTGATTAAAAATCTTCCAACAAACAAAAGCCCAGGACCAGATGGCTTCACAGGCGAATTCTATCAAACATTTAGAGAAGAGCTAACACCTATCCTTCTCAAGCTCTTCCAAAATATAGCAGAGGGAAGAACACTTCCAAACTCATTCTACAAGGCCACCATCACCCTGATAACAAAACCAGACAAAGATGTCACAAAAAAAGAAAACTACAGACCAATATAACTGGTGAACATAGATGCAAAAATCCTCAACAAAATACTAGCAAACAGAATCCAACAGCACATTAAACGGATCATACACCATGATCAAGTGGGGTTTATCCCAGGAATGTAAAGATTCTTCAATATACGCAAATCAATCAATGTGATAAACCATATTAACAAATTGAAGGAGAAATACCATATGATCATCTCAATAGATGCAGGAAAAGCTTTCGACAAAATTCAACACCGATTTTTGATAAAAACTCTCCAGAAAGTAGGCATAGAGGGAACTTACCTCAACATAATAAAGGCCATAAATGACAAACCCACAGCCAACATCGTTCTCAATGGTGAAAAACTGAAACCATTTCCTCTAAGATCAGGAACAAGACAATGTTGCCCACTCTCACTACTCTTATTCAACATAGTTTTGGAAGTTTTAGCCACAGCAATCAGAGAAGAAAAAGGAATAAAAGGAATCCAGATTGGAAAAGAAGAAGTAAAACTTTCACTCTTTGCAGATGGCATGATGCTCTACATAGAGAATCCTAAAGATGCTACCAGAAAATTACTAGAGCTAATCAATGAATTTGGTAAAGTAGCAGGATACAAAATTAATGCACAGAAATCTCTGGCATTCCTATAAACTAATGATGAAACATCTGAAAGAGAAATTGAGGAAACACTCCCATTTACCATTGCAACAAGAAGAATAAAATACCTAGGAATAAACCTACCTAAGGAGACAAAAGCCCTGTATGCAGAAAACTATAAGACACTGATGAAAGAAATTAAAGATGATACAAACATGTGGAGAGATATACCATTGTTCTTGGATTGGAAGAATCAATATTGTGAAAATGACTATAGTACCCAAAGCAATCTACAGATTCAATGCAATCCCTGTCAAACTACCAATGGCATTTTTCACAGAATTAGAACAAAAAATTTACAGTTTGCATGGAAACACAAAAGACCCCGAATACCCAAAGCAATCTTGAGAAAGAAAAACGGAGCTGGTGGAATCAGGTTCCCTGACTTCACACTATAATACAAAGCTACAGTAATCAAGACAGTGTGGTACTGGCACAAAAACAGAAATATAGATCAATGGAACAGGATAGAAAGCCCAGAGATAAACCACACACATATGGTCACCTTATGTTTGATAAAGGAGGCAAGAATATACAATGGAGACAAGACAGCCTCTTCAATAAGTGGTGCTAGGAAAACTGGACAGCTACATGTAAAAGAATGAAATTAGAACACTCCCTAACACCATACACAAAAATAAACTCAAAATGGATTAAATACCTAAATGTAAGGCCAGACACTATAAAACTGTTAGAGGAAAACATAGACAGAACACTCTATGCCATACAGCACAGCAAGATCCTTTCTGACCCACCTCCTAGAGTAATGGAAATAAAAACAAAAATAAAATAATAGACCTAATGGAACTTAAAAGGTTTTGCACAACAAAGGAAACCATAAACAAGACGAAAAGACAACTCTTAGAATGGGAGAAAAGTATTTGCAAACGAAGCAACTTACAAAGGAGAAATCTCCAGGATATATAGGTAGCTCATGCAGCTCAATATCAAAAAAACAAACAACCCAACCCAAAGATGAGCAGAAGATCTAAATAGATATTTCTGCAAAGAAGATATACAGATTGCCAACAAACACATGAAAGGCTGCTCAACATCACTAATCATTAGAGAAATTCAAATCAAAGGTACAATGAGGTATCACCTTACAGCAGTCAGAATGGCCATCATCAAAAAATCTACAAACAACAAATGCTGGAGAGTGTGTGGAGAAAAGGGAACCCTCTTGCACTGTTGGTGGGAATGTAAATTGATACAGCCACTGTGGAGAACAGTATGGAGGTTCCTTAAAAAACTAGCAATAGAACTACCATATGACCCAGCCATCCCACTACTGGGCATATACCCTGAGAAAACCATTATTCAAAAAGAGTCATGTAACCCAATGTCCACTGCAGCTCTATTTACAGTAGCCAGGACATGGAAGTAACCTAAGTTTCCATCGACAGATGAATGTGGCACATATATACAATGTAATATTACTCAGCCATAAACAGAAACGAAATTGAGTTATTTGTAGTGAGGTGGATGGACCTAGAGTCTGTCATACAGAGTGAAGTCAGAAAGAGAAAAACAAATAACCATATGCTAACGCGTATATATGGAATCTAAAAAAAAAAAAAAGGTTCTGAAGAACCTATGGCAGGACAGGAATAAAGACGCAGACATAAAGAATGGACTTTAGGACACAGGGAGGGGGAAGGGTAAGCTGGGACGAAGTGAGAGAGTGGCATGGGCATATATACACTACCAAATGTAAAAGAGATAGCTAGTGGGAAGCAGCCACATAGCACAGGGAGATCAGCTCGGTGCTTTGTGTCCACCCAGAGGGGTGGGATAGGGAGGGTGGGAGAGAGAGAGACGCAAGAGGGAAGAGATATTGGGATATATGTTTATGTATAGCTGATTCACTTTGTTATACAGCAGAAAGTAACACACCATTGTGAAGCAATTATACTCCAGTAAAAATGTAAAAAAATAAAATAAAATAATATAAAATACCCTACAGGAAAAAAAAAAAGTAATGTGTGTTCCATTGTAGTGGGTTTAATATGCACAATGTTAGAAAGTGCATTAATAGCTCTTGTGATTACATTATTTTTCAAGTATTGGCTTAAAGGAGCTGAAAAAAGTGAAAGAATATGTCTTTGGTGGTTGAAAACAGTCACTTCTATTTTATTATTTGGTCTGTAGAATCTGCATCGTTTCTAATTTAGTCTCATTTTTATGTAGATGAAATTAAATAGTTGGTATGTGAAAGGGCATGGAGTGTGTGGCAGACTAATTCAAAGGAAAAAAGAATAGCATTGATACCAATTATACTGTATACCTTTATCACGTTATTATTTATAAGATACTTAAAGGTGGATCATATTTTATGTTACTCACTTTGAAGGCAAGTAAGCTAGGGTGCTTACTATATTTCACTTTTCATGATCGTAAAGCCAAGGCTTAGCAAGGCAAGTGTTTTCTACTACCTTCCCCACATTCAGTCAACCGAGTGGCAAGTTTGGAACTTAAACTGAGTATCACATATTCTCAATTCTCGTCTGGTGTGCTTTCTCCTATATCTGATTGCCTTTCTCATAAAGCAGAAGCAGCTCTGTAATTGATAGTGTTCCTGGAAAGTGTTACTAATTTCAGTGGACCAGTTGAATCCATTCTTGGTTACCAAAGCTGGAAGAGCTAGAGCAAAGGGACCCAAAATCATATCAGAAATATGAAAGGAAAAAAGTTCGAATTGCGATCCAGTTTGTGCTGGAGTCAGCCAGTACCAAATCCCAAGAGCCAATTGATAGCATCTCTTCCCAGCTCCATGTTCAGTAGCTTAAAATTGGTCATGGTGGGGGTATTTACAGCAGAGAAATACGCAAATGCTATATATCAATACAATCAGGACTTTTTCATCGGGAGAGATAGTTAAATAATATTTATTAGCACATTGGGGTAGGAGATGGGCTATGAGTAGAAAAAATATGGTCTTTGGAATTAAAAGGACTTTGGTTCGAATTCCGGCTCTACCATTAGACAGTAGCGTGTCTTTGGCCAAATTATTTGTCCTCTCTGAATTTCCATTCCCTCCTAAGTATAAGCAGCTAATAACGTCCTTTCAGAGTTTTAAGATTAATGATCATGTATGTAAGTGTTGACAAATAAAAGACAGTCACTTTTAGGTTTTATTATTAGCATTATTAGAAGCCTCACAGTTTTTCTTTTTGTGACAAATTTCCACATGAGTAAAATTAAAATCACGTTAGTGCTCTGTGGAAAATGTATGACAATGAAGAAAAGATTTTTTAAAAATGGATGAAAATGATAAAATCCATTAGGCTCTTTAGAAACAGGTGCCATTATAATTCTAGCTATTTACTGTTACCACACAATACAACAGAATATACAATCCAGCTAAGAGAGAGCTACTTTTGCCAAATTGAAGTAACAGGAGGTAAATGGTACTGCTCCCCTCCAAAGGATCTGTGGATTTATAAATTGGTTGGAAGCATAGGGTCTTGGTTATTTTGTTTCATGATTCACAGCGCCAAGCCCTGCAATCCTAATTTTATCCTGGGGCATCCATTCAATACTTGCTTGGAGAAAATAGTGCCACCAACCATGTCCTCATAAGCACCGCCAAACATACAATTTTCTTTTTCCTGTTTGGAGAGCAATACGCTCTAAAGAACATCTTTGAAGCCTAAGCTATTTTTTTTCAGGCAGACAACCCAACTCTTGTATCAAAGTGAGAGTTTTCGATGAGGAGTGAGATTTCCATAAGAAGCATTTTACCCCAACATTCAGGGACGCGAGGAACATAAGACAGTACAAATACTATGAAATCATCAAGAATATATGAGGCAGTAAACACAGTAGTGGTGAAACAAGCAACAATCCAGAAGCAAAAACATGCACACAACAAGAGCAAGAGAATGAAAACTTGACTTTGTTTAGTGGCAGTTAACTGCCAAGGAACTTAACTGCTCTGGATGTCACGGGCATAGAGAAAGATGGTGGACTTTCGGCCCTTCAGGCACATTGCGTTGAAGACTTTTAAAGGAAACTACAGTTCATGCTAATGCCATACAGAACAAGCCACTAAGAGGGAAGTCCTCCCAGGGAGGTATGATTTCCTGTGGAAAATAACAGCTTTTAAACTCCCCCATTTTCATCTTATTCCATGAAAAGAGCTATTAAATATCAAGCGAGTCAAAGTGAGTCATATAGGTGATTACGTGTATACTTTTTGAAACCTGGTAATAAAAATATAATGAATGGCTTTTATTAATGAGATGGTTAAAGGGTCTCTCTCAAAAGAAAATGAGATACAGAAACATGACTATGGATGGGAAAGCCATTGAAATGGGTGTTAAATTTGCTGCTGCTTCTTTGTATGCAAATGGAGAAACATATTCACAAGACAGAGGCTTAGGTTCTGAAATGTGAGGTTATATGGGTAACAAGATGTGCTTTGTTGTCACCTTTTTAAAGAGTTGTACCCGAATCGTTGGCTGACGTTCAGAAGGAAAAGTATCCTCCAGAATTGGCAAAAAGACCAACAGTTCTTTCAACAGACCATTAGCATTACTGGGAACAACTATTTCACTTTAAGTTCCAAGGGAAATGGCATTTTGCTAGGAGATGTTAACATCAGGAAACTTAAATATTTTCGGAGAAAATGTAGTTACTTATGTGCAATCTCCAAAATAATGTCTTATGGAAATTTTGCATTTGTTTCATTTGCTTTGTGATACCAATAACATCAAAGGACTACTAATAAATAACAAATTAATCTGAAATAGAGACCAGTCTTCCCAACTCCCCCAATGGAATTGGTCGTGATGCATTGCCCTTAATCTCTTAATCACTGATGAATGCTTTCTTTCCCAGTTTTTCAGGGAAAACCTTTAAGGAAAAATCATGGGCTACCTTCCTTGCTTTGTACCTTGATTGGATTTTGAAATCCTTCTACCTGTGCCTTTCAGCTCTTCTTTGATAGACGGTATTGGAGGATTGCCTTCATGAGCATAGCAATCTGTACATTCTTTAAAATAATATTTCCTCTCAGGCTCTGGGAAACTCAAATGTATCAGACCAAAAGTTTGATTTTATTTGTAGTGAAAATGATAGAGCAGTATAACAAAAATCAAATGGTCTAGTGGTGCAAGCACACAGAATAGGCCTTCTCCCAGGAAAAAATCCTAATGGAGTTCTTGCTTCAGGCATGAAAAGTAAAGCCATATGAGCGTGACAAAGCTGCATGGTATTTTGTGTTTTTTTGAAAATCAGAGTTTTATAGGGCTGATGGCCAAGGACAGAAAGCAACCATGGGTCCACTGACTAATGCTACTGCACCAGTTACCTTGGATTAGAGTTGTGTTCTCAGGCAATAAATATGTGCAAACTGGAAATAATAATTTTTTCTGGATCCGTGCAAAGCATTAAAAAAGAAAAATCCAAATCATTGCAGAATATAGGCAGAGGAATTCATTTGAAAATTTGCAGAGACACTGCAGCATTCTAGGGAAGGCACATTTTTGTGTATATTTGGAAACATCTTTTTATACCTAAGTGGATTTCTCGGGTTCTTAATTAAATGTTACAATTCAAGTCAGCTATTGGCTGCATAAACTTTAAGTTTGAGGGAACTAATTGTGGAGCTATAATGGCAGTTTTAGCATTCTGCTTTAATATGTAGGACATTGGCCTAGACCCATGAAAAAGCAGATCAAGCTTCTTGTCTCATGGGTTTTGTGAACTAACTGCTTAATGTCTTTGAAGCTCATTTCTTATTTTATAAGAAAGAAGATGTTCTAGGGAATGATGAAACTGAACCTACTCTGAGTTTCTTGGAGAGAGTCAAGCTTATAGAATTCCTGATTATTATTATTATTATTTTTGAGTATCATTAACAGCAACCCTATGACTAAAATGAGACTGAATTGACTGAAAAAAAATACAGATATCAAAGATAAATACATTTCACCCCCTCTTCAGAGACAAGAGCGAACAGGAAGGTGCCATATATATATATATATATATATATATATATATATATATATATATATATATATATATATATATATATACACATACACAGTATATAGTCTTATCACATTTTTAGTTCATTTTTGAGGTCAGCTGGGCTTTGGAATATCATTCAAATTCAGCAAGAATTTATTGTGCAACTAATTGAAGTTCAGTACTCTGCTGGGCACAGAGGTGATAAGTTAATACAGCATGGTCCTGCCTCACAAAAGGCTTACAATAGTCAGTAATAAATATTTAAATAGCTTACTGTTCAACAGGCAGAATTAAATAAAAACCACTTGAAATATAGAGAATTTTTAACGGAAACAAAGAGAGAGGACTAATTCTGATGAAGATGAGCATTAGACAAAACTTCAAACAAAATCTTCTAAGTTATACATTGAAGTCTGAAGAAGATCTCACTAAGTGAAAAATAAGGGAAGGACATACACTACCGGCTGAAAAATAAAGCAAAACCCAGAAACATCCAGGAAACTTATGAAGGTTTAAGGAACAGATTTGGTGTGTTTTTATTATCATCGCTATTGACAGCTGTGAAAGGATGTTTTAGTCATTAAGATTGGCTAATAGTAGATCTTTTTCAGCTTTTAAAGTTGAGGACTATCCAATGGAAGCTGGAGATTCTGAGTTTTTTGTTGTTGTTATTGTTTTTAAAGTACTGCTATCTAGGATAGATTTTATTGGCAGTCTGATGTTCTCTCAACTAGATGGTACTGCTAGATTGCAAGAAATACAGGATACTTTCCATCCACCTTCATACCTCAGGTCCAATATCTGAAAATTATGGCACTTTGTTGACCAAAAAAAAACAAAAAAAATAACAAAAGAAACAAAGCAGAAGGCTGCAAATAAGGTATGAGTTTGTTTGGGTTCTTAGGAATTGCAATTTGGGAGACACAAACGTGGGTAAAACTGAGAGTGTTCCAGGGAGGAGAAAGAGTCGGGCTGATAAAAAACAAAAGCTACAAGGTTGTTAAAGTTGCCTGTCAAGAACTGTGATTAACTCTGATTCAAGTCAGGAAATATTTGTCCTTAAGGAATCACAAGTTATTTTAGGGTAATGATCCAATAAGTATCTTGAGTTTCTGGCAAATGTTCTAGATGCCTTTCTTAGCACACAGTAAGTGGTCAAAAGGTCAGATTCCATCCAGGCTGAAATGTGCATAAGCCGTACTTCTTCAGTGGCTTCCTGGGTCCATTTTAGAGAGCTCTTTTAGCAACACTGACTCCATTTTGATTTTTCTTCCACAACTTTCAGACCATAATTTGCCAAATTTTATATATTTATACTCAAGTGTGATGGGGTTTGGAACATGCTCTCCCAAAATATGGCACCTTGGCATATTAAATATTTTTAACTGAAGGAATGTGAGAAATGGCAGGTGAAGGAAGGACCCTGACTTCCCACTTTGCCCCTGAAGCAGGAGCCACTTGTGAGAGATGTGCTCCCTGTACCTGGAGGAGATGAGCATCTTTATTTCCGAAGATAGAGGTTAGGGCAATAGGAATCCAGATGAATAGGCCTTGCTAAGTTTCTGCCAATTTACTATCCTTAGCTCATGCTCTTTTGTCCTATCACATTTTTCTATGACTTTCCATTCGTCACTAAGCCAAATATAAAGAAGTTTAGGTTTAACTGTTTCTTCTGGTCCTCTTTTCCTTATGAAGGCTCCAGTGTCATAAAAATGTCTATTACATAAATGTGTATGCTTTTCTCTTGTCGATCTGTCTTTTGTTAGTCCAATTTATAGGATCTCAGCTGGAGAACATAGGAGGGTAGTAGGAAAACTAATTTTCTCCTCCCCTACACGTGCATATGATGTTCACTTGTTTGGCATTAGAATTAATCTTTTTTTTTTTAAGTATGCAGTATTCCGCCATACAATAAAGGTCTCCTCAATTCAAAGATATGAGAACTAAGACTGAAGGAAGAGAAATGATTTATCAAAGTTCACCAGACTAGTTAAAGATCTGGATCTGTATCTAAATCCCCCAAATTCCTGCTTTGTTTTTCATAACTCTTTCTGCTACTGTACAGGAAGAAAAAGAATTGTCCCTCTACCCTTCTAGATTCTTCGCTGAGACTCTCTCTATATTAAAATATTAACAGGAGAAAAACAAACAAGTTCAATGACATGTATGCCTTCCATAAACATGGGAGATACCCAGGAAAACTAACTCCTCAGAATGATCCAAGCTACCACTTATCATCTCCAGCTAAAGACAAAAGAAGATGTTATGGGATGGAGGAACCAGATGTGGGAGGTTTGCGGGCAAAGCACAATAAACAAGGGTAAGGTTGTTATGCAGATTTAAGTCTTGCCTTCACCACTGATAAGAGATTCTAGAGAATTAATCATCTTCCTCTTCTTGGTACAGAGAGGGAGACACCCTTACAAACGGAGACTTCCCTTTTAAATGTAAATGTCTGTTACAAAAGGGTAACTTCTACTTGGTTTTCAGAGCTTCTCCTTTGATATTTCTTGAAAATAACCAGCCTAAAATAATCCTTATGCGAGAGTCATACTTTGGAGTGGCAAATTCAGCTCCCCTGCACTACTATACTGTACTAGTCTTTCCTCATCAATAGATGCTTTAAAGACAATTAAACCCAATTTGGCATTGATAATAATTATTAAATGGAACACATTTCTTTTTTTTTTTAACATCTTTATTGGAGTATAATTGTTTTACATTGTTGTGTTAGTTTCTGCCGTATAACAAAGTGAATCAGCTATACGTATACATATATCCCCATATCCCAAATGGAACACATTTCTTAAGAGAAATGATGAGATACACTTTTTTTTTTGCTGCTGTTAACAGGTTCAGTTTTATAAACTGAGTACCTTTGTCAGTATGAATTAGTTAAAACTTTGACAGAAGTGGAGCAGTTGAATTTTGCTGAATTTACACAATTCTTCTTTTCAGACCTTGACCTTATTACATACAATAACATATTAGGACACTCACTTTGTTACAGCTGATTGTCTTCACAAGGTAGATTCCTACTGTCCATTTAGCAGAATTTCTCTGCCCTTCAGAAAATCTGCAAATCATATTAATTTAGTTCCTACACTAAGATTTCAAGATACTGCAGGGGATTCTGTTTACACAGTTGTTTCTTGACATTCATTCTTAGGACGATATAATGTTCAAATGGTGCCTACAAAAAAGACATATTATTTCATCGCTTTCATTCCCGTATTCTCTGAGAATTAACTAATTAACTGAGGTCAGTTGGAAACAGATCTGTGGCTAGAATCTGAGGCATAAAAATGGACATTTTGAGATGGGATGGCTCAGAAATCCCAAGATTAAAGATGTTTAACCACACTTAGCTTTAGAGGAGCATGAGTGAACTAAACTGTCAGGGGGGAAAAATATATATATATATATGACTTTGAAATGAGCAAAAGGAAAAAAGAAATACTGTCTTGACTAGGGTACCTTTCCCTAAGTGACAGTGGCTACTTTATAACCCTGGTGTAGAAAACTGAAACTGGAAGTGGAAAACCAAAAATAATACAAATGATTCATAGAAGAGCAAATGGATTGTGCTTGATGGAATACAATTGATTATTGCTCAGTGGATAGAGTGGTCATACATCTTTTGTATATTCATTTCAGCCTTTGTTATTTCCTAGGTATGTGTAGTTACTTGAATTCTCCTTTGAACTGGTTATAACTTTTTACCTCTCATTAATGAGTTAAGTAAATTGACATATGATTATTTAAAATTGTATGAGAGTCATGATTTTACCTTTTTTTTTTTTTCAGAAATTCTTTTAACAGTATGTGTCAGTGAATTCAAATTCTGGTGTGCATTACAATCCCCTGGGGGGCTTGTTAAGACTCAGATCACTGGGACCCATTTTTAGAGTTTCTGATTCAGTATTCCTGGGTGGGGCTCAGTAATTTGCATTTCTGGCAAGTGCAGGTGATATTGATGATGCTTGGTCCAGAAACTATACTGTAGGAACCACTGGTATAAAATCGTCGTCACCCAGGATGATGATTACAGTCCCCCGAAACCTTCACTTAACCTAAACAGAAAGATATTCATTCTAAAACCTAATCTGCAGCCCTAAACTATTTTCAGGTTCTTATGTGCAAAAAATGTTTCCAGTCCTTTCCTTTTTCCCCCTATGGCCAGATAAATCAGCCTCTTGAATCTCCTGATTTGGGCATTAGAAATAGTGGCAGCTTCTATTAAGTGATGTGATGGGGTATAGGAAGGTATCATAGAAGACAATATAAGATTCACTCTAGACCAATTATGTAGTTAATTACTCTAGCGTGTGAACTTAGCCTTCAAAGCAACCTCATTCGGGCTGAGGAAATAGCTACTACAGACAATTATGGGATGTGTGTGATGTTAGAAAGGGGAAGACAGAGCTATTGTTGGAAGAAGAGTATAAATGCTAAGCAGTATAATCTGAAATATACATAAGTGGAACTGTGTTTTCCCTGAGCGGTAGTCTTCATTGCATAATAAGTCCTTTCCATTCTAATTTTTATGATTCATTTGCTCATTGGGGCAAGTTATCTATTTTTCTTCTTTCCCCTTTCCTGTTGCAGGATATGCATTATTCTTCCCTATTGTGGCTGTAGAATTCAATACGCATTTTCATTGTCAGACAGGAGGATAGCAATGGAGAGTAATTAAATGAGCAAACATCTTTTTCCTATTTAAATGAAAAGGAAAACCTGATACCCATGGGTGAACACCATACACCTGACCTAGATGTGACCATTGTTTTCCTTTTATAGTCTCACATTCCATAAAAAAGAAAAAAAAATAAAGTAAAAGCAAGCATTGTCATTGGTATGCTGACAATGGGAAAAATACAGGCAGAACTTTCAAATACTTGGAGGTGGCTTTTCAAAAAGGCTTTTGTGAACCTATAAGACATAAGGTAAATTAAATCTAATTTGCATGCAATTTGTCATTTATTGAGAGGTTGGTGGCAATTAAGAAATGCAATTTGTTCTTTAGCACTGTTTCTCTTTTATGTACATTAAAAAAATACATTAACACATTTCTGTTATATTCATGAGATTACAATGGTGCACTCTAGTGGACAAACTGAACACTTGAAGTTATACATTAAATTTTGGTAAGGTTTTCATAATTTTATACACATGAACTGATCTGTATTTAATTCAAACAGAAACTCAGTAATGGCACTTTGAGTAGCTAGAAGACAATGCATTCTTTTAGGGAGAGAGAATTTGTGGATGGAACAATGTCTCTGAGTCCATTTCAATTTTAAAAAGTAGGTTTCTTTTTCCCCCCATCCTTTCTTTCCTTCCCCTTCCTTCTTCTTTTCATTTTCTTTTAACCATAGTTCAACATTATAAAGCAAATATAAATTTGGGACTGGAAAGCTGAAGACATAAATGACATGCACTATTATCATCAATTTTAGGGCCATTTTAGGTTTTCACTTTGGTGGAGAAAGCTATTTTAGCAAAAGCATTATGCAGTGGTACCTCTTCATATTACTTAAATGTGAATAGAATATCAGAAACATCTAAGATAGAAATTCATAAGGACTTTTTAACTGGTTGATACTCAACACTAATATGAGTAAAAATATCTGTGCACTAACATGAATGCAGTGGTATTTTGAGACAAAGATTTTTGCTTCTGTTATCCTAAACTATCTAATAATGATGCTTACCTTTATGTGAATTTTCTAAAGCAATTTTTATGTTACCTACACTCTTTAAAAATATCCACAAGTAAAGTGTAGGTTTTTTTGTTTTTTTTTTTAATTTCTAAACTATTATCCTAGAGTGTTTAACAGATATGGTGTTTTTATGTTTATAATACTTAGAGATTATACATAATTTGAGAAACAGCAATTTGTTTATCCTCGTAGCTAATGTTATATCCATGATTAAAATATTAGTAAAGAAATAGAGGAAAAAGAAAAGACAAAGGTATAATCTGTTCAAATACTAAGCACCTAAAATCTCTAATTCAAAGTAAGGTCATACTTTGATGAATAAAACCTTTTTCTCTTGAACTTTTATCAATTACGGGTGTTATCTAATAAGAGGTTATCAATTAAGAAGAGTCATCCAAGAAACAAACTGCACTCTAAGTGACTTTGCAAATTATCATAGGGAATGGTTAGCGCAAGCAACTGCCTTGTTATAATGGAATGGCCCAATAGCTGCCTGCAATTGTAACTGTGCCTCCCAGGAGTACATATAGTCATGTTTCTCTTAAACTTACCTGCAGTTGGTATGTAAATCCTTGAGGAGAGGCCCCATGAGCATTCTTCAACAGGGAAGTTGTGAATGTGGGCAGCCTACTGAACATGAGTGTGTGAAGAACATTTTTAATCTAATTTCCTATTCCAGTCTGGCTCAGTCATGAGACTCAACAGACCCTAAAATCATCTTAAATTTGAACTTACTGCTTCAGGACAATACATAATGCTATTAGCAAGATAAATGAGGCTAATGGAATTGCTTCTACTCATTTGCTCTCATTCACTTAAAAGAATTATATTACATTCCACTGAACAAGTACATACCTGTTCAAAGTAAATGAACTTTTTAATTTTATTCTATTTTATTTTATTACTTTTTGCCTTTAAAATAGTTCTATAACGAAAACAGAAAAGGGTACCCCAACCTATCGTGATAGAGAGAACCAGATACTGTCCTAGGTACTGTGTCAATTAAAGTTCTTTTATTTCAAATAACAGAAAAAAAGCCACAGAAACTTAGCATATCTAGAACCAAATGAGGTGGATACCAGAACAGCTCACAAAACTAAAGAAAGAGGTGCATAACCAATGTCTAGTAAATGCAGGTGCTATGAATGTGCATATGAGTATTATAAACTTGTGGACCTTCTTTAAATGCTCCATTAGAGAACTCAGCTTAAGAAGATTTGGTCTCTGGAAAAATTTCAAATTCCCCAAAGAAAGAATCTTATTGGCCCATCTTTGTTCAAACACAAACCTCTTTAGTCAAGTCCCTATGACTCAGGTGACATCAGGAACTATGATGCTCAGCTTCATGGGAATCACTTAGAAGAATGAATGGAAAAAGGATACTGTCAGCAGGAGAAGGAGAGAAGGGATGCTGAGTAGCCAAAACAATTGAATACTCATTACGTTCCGACTCCTGTCTTCTTAGCGCTGTACATATACCCATATCTTGAAATTTCAAGAGTATTCTCTTTTTTAAAAATGTAATTATCTTATGCATAACCCAAAGCAAATACACCCTTTCCCAAAGAAAAACAGACTGAAGTCATTCTTACTTTACATCCATATCAATGGCATGGAGCAGGGGTGTGCTTCTTCAGGTCCTGAATTATTCTTTTACTTGTAATTTCTTATAGTTATTCTGCAACTTATGAATACAACTCCAAATTGTTAGGGAGAAATTGGTATGAGGATTAATTCTTAAATAGCATTGCCCAGCCTATAGTCCCATAATGCTAGTTGCATCTGTATTATGGAGTATGTATTAGGCGTATATTATTTTTCTAAAGTATCTTTTGGTTGACATTTCCTTTTTTTTTTTTTTTTGCGGTATGCGGGCCTCTCACTGTTGTGGCCTCTCCCGTTGCGGAGCACAGGCTCTGGACGCGCAGGCCCAGCGGCCACGGCTCACGGGCCCAGCCGCTCCGCGGCCCGTGGGATCCTCCCGGACCAGGCACGAACCCATGTCCCCTGCATCGGCAGGCGGACTCTCAACCACTGCGCCACCAGGGAAGCCCAGACATTTACTTTTTCATTACTCCATGTGGTGCGCCATCCCTATCCCAGGGTTGAACATGAGTACCAGAAAAGCAATAGACTATATAACTTTGCAGAGTTTTTTGATCCTCCATGAAGAGAAGACACAAATAGGGACAAATGGAGTGGCCTATGTTGAGGAGGAAAAATAATTTTCCCTCTGCTCTTCTAGGTTCTTGACTGAAACCCCCTATGATAAAAGACAGATTAACAGGAGAAAAATAAGCAGAAATTTAACAGCATGTATACCTCCTATACACATGGGAGATACCTAGGAAAACTGAGTAACTCCCTGAAATGGCCCAAGCCAACACCTTAAATAGCAGCTCCAGCTAAAGATAAAAGAAGATGTTGGGGTTTGGGGGAACTAGTTATGGAAGGCTATCAGGAAAGGCATATTAAACAAAGGTATGGTTGCTATGAAGATTTAAGTCTTGCCTTCACCATTGATAAGAGCTTCTAGAGATTTAGTCAGTCATCCTCTTCTTGGTATAAAGAGGGAGAAACCCTTACAAATGAAGATCAGTGTAAACGTCCCTTACTAAGGGTAACTGCTGCTTAGTTTTAGAACTTTTCCTGTGTCTGCTGTTTCTTAAAAAATAGTCAGTTCAAGATAATCCTTACACCAAAGAATCATACTTTGGTGGGGGGGGGGCAAATTCTTTGCCCCTTTACCTACAACAATGCCTAGCCTCCTAATAAGATTGGATGCCTTTAGTTTTGATTCACTGTGGATGGGAATTTGAGCACTCAACCACAGTTAGCAAGAGTCCATTTTGTTAACCCCTCGCCTAGCCTTTGTATTAATTATGGGACTGTGTACTATAACTGAAAACCCAGACTTGTATAAAATATAAGTATATGTAGTCTCTTTGAATAACAGGAAATCCGAAGGTAAGGTACGATTTTGAGTTGAATTGTGCCCTCCAAAGAAGATAAGTTAAAGCTCTAACCTGTAGGACCTCAAAATGTGATGTGTTTTGGAAATTGGGTCTTTTCAGAGATAATCAAGTTGAAACCAAATTATTAGTGTGAGCTCATATCCAGTAAGATTGAGGTCCTTATAAAAAGGGGGCATTTTGACACAGAGACAGACACATAGGCACACACATAAATAGACACAGGGAGAAGACAAGCATCTATCTACAAGCCAAACAACGCCTGAGGCTACCTACCTGCAGCTAAAAGAGAGAGGTCTGAAACAGATCATTCCCTAGCGCCCTCAGAGGCAGTGTGGGCCTGCCTATGCTTGATCTGGGCTCTGGCCTCCAGAACAGTGAGACAATAAGCTTCTATTGTTTTAAGCTATCCATTTATGGTACTTCACTATGGCAACCTTAGGAAGCGAACCCTGGTAGAATCTGTGTGTCTTACGATCAGGGGTCTGGTACCATTTCCCTACAGTTCTCTTGTTTCTGTCTTCTTTGGTGTATCAGCTTTGAATTTAGGCTAGCTATATCATGTTCACAGGATGATTTTAGCACAATTTCAGTTTTTTTTTTTTTTTTGTCCTCAGAAAGACAAGAAGAGAGAAAACTTCTCTTCAGTTATGGAAAACAGTTGTTGGATTTGACTGCCATGTGTTACTTTTGGACCAAGAACAATGGCCTTGGATGCCAGGTGTTGACTGAATTAAGACTCAGTTCCTAAACCAGTAACTGCCAAGTGGGGAGAACATGCAGGCATTGCTATACATATCTAGTCTAATCAGAATCTTCCTCTGCGGTCGTAATTAACACTCTCAATTCCATGGGTTTTATGGGGAGTGGGAGCTGCCGGAAAAGTCCACGATTCTTGTAGAAGAAACAGGATGATTTTATGGTACTCAGATTAAAGACCTCTTCTACAGGGGAAGCCTTCTGGTGACCATTTAATTAGATATAAATACGTGAGGGTTCTAGGATGTCTTATAAAATGTTCTGCCACTATATTGTTAATAAATATTTTTTTCTACCAATCCTACAGTCTTGTCCCCTAGAAGTCTCTCAGCCGATGTAGATCCTAACCTCAGACCAGAGCTCATTCCAAACAAATGGCACATTAGATGTATTGCTGTAAATATTGTCCTTTGGGAGGTCCTTAGGACTCCACAAGAGAGAGTGTAATTGTTTGAAAGTTCACTTCAGCTGATATCAAATAGCTAATGCTGCTGGTAGCAAGGCCGTGCTTGATTTCCATTCCTTGGTTGGCTTTTCACCTCTTCAACCTCTTGGTAACTATTTTCTGCATTACATGTCCTCTATTAAACTGTCTGTGGTACCTTCTGTGTTCTTGAGGGGCCTCAGCCTGATATAGTAGTGCAGCAGTTATTGATCACATCTGTAGGCAATGTTTGATGTCAGTGCAAATGTGCAGTTTTTTTTATAATTACTGTACAACCTTCTTGATCTTCCAGATCTGATTCACAACGACAGAACCTCAGAAATAAGGAGACTAAATTCAAGAAAAGTTAAGAGGTTCCCCAAGGAAATATATTTGGAGACAGAAAAGGATCTAGGAACCTACTCTCCTAACTTCCAGTTTAGTGTCTTTTTCTCTCTCCATTACCTTATATTTTATAAATATTATATTTCTGCTTAGGCTTACAGTTCTCCATGTGATACAGATTCACCTATTTTTATAACCAGAAATAATAATCCCAAAGTGAATACCTAGGCAAAATTTTCAAGGTTCAACAATTTATAAATGTTAAGACAGACTGTCTGTAAGGCACTGCTTCAGTGCACTAAATAATACTTAAGTGGCTTGAAAGAGTTAATTCAGCTTGCAAAAGAGCTTAATTTATTCCCAGGACATCGCCCATACACAGGGAGAATATGGCTCATTAAATCCCTTTCAAAGACTCCCAATAGAGAAGTGTGTTTTTGGATCAATATTATGTTCCTGTGGACTTAACAGAATCACAATTACTCTTGGGAGGAAGCTAGATTTCCCTTCTGGATGTGGAGCTCTTTGCAAAGATGGGTGTTGTACCTACAGTTATTCATAGTTCTGTTTAAAAAGCGAACTGACTTACTATTTTATTTTATTTTATTTTTTCTTGTGGTACGCAGGGCTCTCACTGTTGTGGCCTCTCCCGTCGCGGAGCACAGGCTCCGGACGCGCAGGCTCAGCGGCCATGGCTCACGGGCCTAGCCGCTCTGCAGCATGCGGGATCTTCCCGGACCGGGGCACGAACCCGTGTCCCCTGCATCGGCAGGCAGACTCTCAACCACTGCGCCACCAGGGAAGCCCCTGACTTATTTTTTAAAAAAAAAAGACTGAGAATTAGGTAATTCTTTATTCAGTAGTTTTTTGTGTTTTTTTTTTTTTTTTTTCTTTCCAGCAGCTTATAAAAGAGGTTACACTTCTGTAGGTGTTTTGTTTTGTTGACAGTCTTTGCACCTGCAACCTTCAGCTAGTCAGGTCCTCTAAAGGAACATTGTACTTCAGGATGTATTCATAAGAAGTACTTCTCAGAGGTCACACACAGCAGAATGAGAACGAGTGTGCTTCATTAGTTGCTCCTTTCCCAAGGTCTGAGAAATTTTATCTGAGATTGGATAAAATCTCAGAAGTCATGATAGTTCCCCCATATAACATAACGAAGTGATTAAGAGTGAAGACCCTGAAGTCAGTTTCCTGCATTTAAATCCTGGCTGCACCACTTACTAAATCTGTAGCCTCAGGCATGTTACTTCAAGTCTCCAAGTCTCATTTTTATCATCTATATACTGGGGTAGAAATAGTATCTCCCTCATTAGAACATAGATAAGTAGACTCAATTAAATGAAACAGTACATGTGAAAGGTCTGATGTTAGTAAGTATTCAGTTAAGATTAGCTATAATTATTACATGGATATTTATAAACATCTCTATTATTCTAAAATATGCAAGTAGACGTCTATGAGTGTAACTGGCAAATATCTGTCTGCAAATCTTGCATATCTTATAGATCTCAAAGTCCACATGAGCAGAGACACATGAAGTCTCTCTGCTGGCTTCTGTTGACTATCTTTTCAAATTATAGAGATTACAGATATTGTCTATAGATTATTAAATACAAGATCATTTGTATGTTTACTGTACATCTATCAAATATTTTCCTCTCACTGATAGCTATTGAAGATTTTCTGTTATAGTTCTGACTAGTTTCAAATGGAGTAGGCTGGGGACAGGCTTTTACTTTGGAAGAGTTTAATAAACCAAGGAAGTATTCACATCTAAGTTATTTTTAGCGGTATGAAATTTGCCCAAGTCCAGTATAAAGGCAGAAGTAACAACACAACATTCTATCATGTGTTCTGACCTTCCACTAAGTTCATAAAATAGAATGGTAAAATGTGTAAAGCAGTCTATGGAAAGTAAAAGATATGAGATACTACCTAAAAACCTCAATGAACATATAAAAAATAATAAAAATAAAAAAATAAGTAAATAAAAGTTGCCAATGCTCAATTGCTGTTCATTTAAAGGGTAATTGTTTCTAGATAGAATCAATGATCTATACAGGGTACACAAATATAGTTATCCTATATTCACCCTCTGAGAACATCCACATTCATATCCTCCTTTAATTACAACATACCACATTCACCATGAAATATTCAAGCACCTGACCAAATACCTCATTTTTCCCCCTCCCTTCTGAAAACCACCATGAGAAACAAAGAACAGACTACTAAGGGCTAAAAGGAAGATGATGGCAGAAATAAGATACTGGGCTGCCTTGATTCCTCACCTGTGCAGCTAAAACATGACATGCCAAACATCTTTTAAGGCTTATTATGCAATTGAAAATCAGTTCAGCTCTGTTTATTAAAAAACATCATTCATCTTAAGCATATATAAGTCATAAGTCAATCATTTTCAAGTTTCATATAGTTTCTTTATATTTTGCTTACATAATCATCTTAAGAGTCAAACAATGTTTGTTTTATCTATTTTCCTCAGGAGAAAATTCATTAATATCCTATATACTTTCACTCATTAAGCACATTATACACATTTTACATTGGTGTAAAATTTAGATAGTTATGTAGAAGTTATCCATCAAATATTGTTAAAATATAAAAAGCAAAGTACATTCTTCATGATGACTGTCATGACTTACTATTTTTGATATCCCACATCGTAATTGGTACATAGGAAATGCTTAATATGTTTGTTAGAGGAAGGTAGGGAAGGGAAGAGAGGTAAAAGGGAGAGGAAGGATGAGTAGATGGGTGGACTTGGAAAAAAGGAAGAATTTGAAGGTAAGAAGGAAGTTTGTGATATTTGAGTGGGAAAAACAACATAGACTTCGAGTGAGAAATATTCGCATTTAAGCCTGGATCTTCTTAGCTGTGACCTCAGCTTTAGTTTTCACACCTGTGGGGGAAAACTGGGGATGGTAACCATTTCATTTTGTTTTTAGAATTAAATCCAAAAATGTGTGAAGAATGCCCACTTTCACAATACCTGAAATATTATAGGTGCTCCATAAATGTCAGTTTCTCCTCTTTTGCATAGCTTGGCCTGATTTTACCTTCAAGGCAGGTTTCTCAGTATTCTCAGCTTACAGTTGAACAGATGATTTGAAGGTGGGGAATGACACCATTCCAACTCTTAGCACGTCTCCCTCCTGTGGTGCTTCTTTTGGGAGTTTGCCGCTAAGCAGGCGCCTTTTTTAACCTCACTCTGAGTGAGCTCATCTTTAAAGAAACTTTCCTCCTTGTACTCAACTTTAGTACTTATATAGGAGCTATTGATTTATACGACCAGGTGGAGCAGCCTCTGAGACCTGTGAAAATGCTATCTGAAGATCGCATTGCAATGTAAATCATCAGAGAGAAGCCTAAATAATTAACCAAGTAAAATATGTGGTGATGGTGGTATATCTTTAAGTCATACATGAATCTGAAAATTAAAATGTTGTTAGCATTCCTTTTCTGAATACAAAGAGAATTCAAACATAATCATATTTCAAAGGAGAATAAGATGGCTGGCAGAGAAGAGGCAAATCAGCGTCCCTTGACATAGGAAAAGAAAGATGGTAACGTCACTGACAATATGGAGAAAAAAAGTCACATCATGACTAAAAACAGGAGAGGATGGGTTTAAATGTACTAGCTGGGAGAGGGCTCACAGTGGGAGATGAGTGAGTGATGGTTACTATGTCTAATACTTTAAGGAGAATAATACGGAACAATAATTACCAAATTATAACTAAGCTATGTTTTCCTAAAACAGTACTCTTTTCTTCAAAATATGAAGAGTCTTCTCTTTTTCTTTTCTAACATACAAAATGAACTCTTTGCTTAAGAATAAAAATGACTTCATTTTATGCTTGTGGAGAATAATATGGCTTGTGGCTTCTGCTTTTTTTTTTTCTTTTTTATGTGGGTGTGAGAATATAGCAACTTTGCTGTGAGAATATAGCAACTTTTATTATGCTTAAGGTACATTTATCATAGCATGGGATAATAGATGATTTACATTGATTTAAGAATTTTTAATGTTTGTGAAAAATAAGCA
The DNA here is from genome assembly GCF_963455315.2 of Globicephala melas. Lineage (NCBI taxonomy): Eukaryota > Metazoa > Chordata > Mammalia > Artiodactyla > Delphinidae > Globicephala > Globicephala melas. Next base: position 60,042,595 of record NC_083319.1, on the reverse strand, counting down.
TTATATATGCTTATCCTTTTCAGAAAGTTGAAACAGGAAAGTGAATCAACATTTGACTTTATGTAATTTTCTAATAAATTGTTGTTAAATAGAGTATAAAGAACCACAACTTCCAAAATATTGGAGAGGAAATTTAACGTTAAGACTGAAAAACATAATAAAATAAAATAATGTAAGAATATGCATTTGAGAGAGTTCTGTGGGGATTTTTTAAATTGTTGGTTTATTTGATAACTGTTCATTGAAAACATAATTTTACTTAGAACAGTTCTGCAAGGTTTGCCAGGTTTATTGTACCAAACCAAATTAATTTTTACATTGACATTAATTAGTTCTCTAATTCAACAGATATTTATTTGGAGCCTGTTATTCCAGCTTCTTGGAATAAGGAATGAACTTGACAGATAAGGTCTCGGTCTTCACAGAACCTATATCCTAATGGAAGTGTAAATCAATACATAAAAAATATAAAAAATACCTATATCTTAATGGAAGTGTAAATAAATACCAAAAAAAAGAGTTTATAAGTGCTATAATCAGATTATGATAAGCATCAAAAGAATTTACTGGATTCTGAGATAGGTCATGCTACCTTAAGATGAATCTTGACTAATTGGTTCACTCAAAAGTCTTTGCCAGGTGTAAGAATTTTGCTACTTTAGGTACTGAGACTTGGCCTACAAGCCTTTCTACTCCTCTATAATGGAGTTGGCACTGCGTGTTTACAAGTACTACTGCTATGAACAATAGATAAAATATATTTAAAGGAAAACCTACCCTACTTAATATATACTGTTCTTCCTTATTAAGAGTATTTGGGGTTCATATTTAGCTGCAGAAAATTACTGTTGGAAAATTCTCAGTTCCCCTCACATAGTATATAGTAGCTTGACTTTCCCTTCAGAAGATTTCCCTCATAACTCTGACTATGAACACTGACCCAAAAGATTTGGCAGCATTGCGTCACTTGATATAAAAAAGGGAACCTAACTTAAAGTGGAAAAAAGGGACAGATGGCAAAATGTGTTCTATACACACATAGATTTTTTTGCCAGCGAAGCTGCTTCTTTTAATCCAGTTCAGTATGTTCTAAGGGAGCTACTATTTCTGAAAGCATTGAACATGCAGGGCCAAAGTTTCTAAGTATGGACCCACAGAGTCAGGAAGGAAATGATGTATGTTAAAAGTCCTGAAAAAATGAGGAGGCTGCAGTGGATTGTTGCCCAGATCCCTTTCAGCTCCCACACCCTTTACCTCTGTGTTCCTCAGTAGCCACGTGGAAGTGGTCCCAGAACCTGTGACAGCTTGCAGTTGACATCATTGCTTTTTCCTCTAAGGCTTTGCTTTTCTCATTTTGCTTTTGCCACTTACATTGTATACATTTGAACCTTCCTCTTCAACCTCCTCAATGTCGCATTCAAGGGCTGCAGCTCTTTCCTGCTCTTGAACTAACCTAGTGTCGGACCTCCTCCCTAATGACTCAAATGGCTTCCAGTTCTAGTATAATTCAAGACCTCCTAATCCTAAGTAATCATCCTACAACCACCTTTTGTGTTCTTTCTGCTTACTGAACTTGACTCTTAAAACTTCCATAAATTTTGGACGCTTATCGTTTAAATTATAATTCGTTAGCATTTTAATGAAAGAAACCCCTGGAAATAGGATTTTGGAGGGGGAGGGGAGAATGGGTGGGGATTGACTGTCACTGTTTGTTTCCTGGGTGCCAAGGAGCTATGAGCTAAGAGGGTTAAATATAAGAATCAGAGGTTATGGGAAACCCCTTTACTTGCCTTTGTGAATGCTAATGGTCCTAGATCCTACCTTTCCATAGATTTTTTTTTTCCTTCTCTAATTTCCAAAGCAGTTATAAGTAATAGGAGTCTTTATGAAATTAGGAGCAAAAAAAAAAAAAAGTGAAAGATGAGACTCAATCACTGGTGAAGTCAGGGTTCAAGATATGCAATGAAACTGGAAGCCAAGATAAAGCTGGATGTACAGACAAGAAGACAGCTGGAATGAATCCAAATGGCAGGGGTGAGGCCAGAAGCACAGTTCAAAGATTATATAAGAAGCCAGAAGCCAGATCATACACAGAAGTCAAAGGCTACCATCAGGCCATGGATATAAACTAGATTTAAAAAAATCAATAAGCAGACGTGAGGTACTGAAGATGAGAGAATCTTGAGCACTTGTTGACCAAAAGATGAAACAGTTTGTAATAATTTAAGAAGTCAAGGGCAGCAAGTCAGGGCAAGGAGCACAAAGGAGGTGAGGGCTGAGGTTAAGGAAAGCAATACAACAAAGCAGAAGGTCAGGAAAGTAGTAGACACCAGCTGTTAGAAAACATGGCAATAGAAATGTGTAAACATCTGTCTCACCTAGGAAACCTTTTATATGTTTCCTACTTACAGCAAGAAATAGACAGCTGGGTTCAAGAGCAGAGCAAATATCAACCTGGAGGCAGCTAATGCTCGTGTTAGGAAACTAGGAAGTCCACTCGGCTGTAATGGGAACTATCTGAAATGAGGATTGCTTGGCAATCCTGTTGGGAAGAGGCACAAAAATAAATAGGATTTGATAGGTAGTGAGAAGGAGCTAACAGTTCTATGTTAGGAGTTTTACCTGTATTGCTTGCAACAATTTTGAGGAATTGGATAGTAATCTTTGAGAGATGAAATAACTATGTCTTTGTAAAATTAAATGAATTGCCTGTGGTCAACCAACTGATCGATTGAGTATTCACATCCAAATATACAAGTTGACAGTGTAGGATAAAACCCAAATTTTCAAGGTTATCCTATCTTATGTATGGTGGTATGCTACATGAAAAATGAAATTCCAATGTTTTCATACTTACAGAGTCAAAACAAGATTTTGGCAGGTGTGTAAATGTGGGAGCTGTGATGGTGGAAAAAAAAAAATTACTTGGGTAGTGTTGAAACAAAAGTCCAGAGATGGTGAATTGCAAACATAAGAAGGATATTTTCTTTGGCTGCATTTTATGCGACCTGATTTATTCTGAAGAATATTATCTCCTCAAATTAATAAAATAAAATTAATAATAATAATGAATATCCAAGAATCACTGCATGTATAGTAAATGCTAGGTATGCTGAAGACTTTACAGGCATAATCTTGTGCCTGTAACTACAAGGTAGTTACTATCATTATTCTCATTTTATAGATGAGGAAACTGAGATATAGAGAGTTTAGGACACAAGCCCCAGCCACATACTTATTGAAGGTTTGGAGCAAGGATTCACACATGAGTGTTACATCTTCACATTTATAGTTTTCAGACCTTGTGATTTTATGTTCACAAAATAATGTATTTAATTTATACGTGTTATAGGTGGCAATATTCAAACTATGGATGAGCTGCCATGACATTATTCTTCCTAAAGATTAAATATTCTTTGTTACACAACATGGCAAGAGATGTTTGAGTAGTAAAATACCCATGGCAACAAAATAGCCATGGCATTTAAAATTGAATGACCAATTTTCGTGTATGTTTGATCTGCTTAATACCTTTAAAATATTGTAGTTTGGATGTCTGTAGTTGTTTTTCATTGGGTGTGCAAAACAGATTTTTATATGACAGGTGTAGTAGTGTTTTGAGACCCACACAGTTTTTGTGGTATTTTCATTTTTAAACAAGGTGGGTGTTTGGTTCAACTATCTTGCTTTCACTATAGACATATCGAGAATAATAGCATATACTTGTTCATATTCATTAACTGAGTGGCGGATATTAATTGTTCTCTGAATGAAATCATCCATCATATCTTTTCAGATAAATGGTGCATATTTGATTGAATATATTTTTCTCTGAAATATAGCACTGTGAAGTTGCAAGTAAATAATGTATATATTTAGATAGACTTTTTCTGAGAAACGCTGAAGAACCCTAAGCCAACTTCTGATACACTTCTACATTTCTCATTCTGATTTTCAGCCTGTTATGTATTGATACTTAGGAAAAAAAAAAGATATATATATAGGGTATTTGAAACAACATTTTATAAGGGTGAAGAGTTTACAATATTGCTTTTAGTTTAAAATGTCCATTTTTCCAAATCCTGAAACAGTTTTGAGTGTTGAGGCTGTAATTTAACAGTTCCTCAAGTTTGTCAGTGAAGTATAAGACACTTGTAGAGAAAGGGTTAAAAATCCAAAGATATAATTGTGCTTTAACTAACAAACTTAAAAATGTTTATGGAAAACTGAGAAAACAATTACATAAAACAAAATATAAGAATTATCACTAATGTATGTGCTTTACCATATTTATCTAAAATCACTAATGAGGCCATCTAGAGAAGCTATTTATGATGGTTTGTTAGTAATATGTGCAGGCAAATTACTTGATCATTAGCTACATCCAGCTGCTAGAGCATTTTTGTATAATGCGTCAAATTAAAGGAAGGCTTTTATGTAGTTTAACATATTTCATAAATTATCAATATCTTAATACTAAAAATTCCATTTTCTTGAACTTAGAAGAAAAGGGGAAACATTGATGGCTTTATATTGTTTTAATTTAATATTTTCCACAATACTGATTTGCCATATAATGTTTTATAGAAAATTGCAAATATAAACCTGAGATCTGATAGTTGTGATTCTTAATACAGAATTAATGGAGCTAGTTCCTTTTAGAAATTACTTCAGTGGAAATTTATATTTCTTATACAACAGTGCAGACTAGTGGCCATGCCTTACAACATATGTTTGTCTTTTTGTGGGACATGTTATCTGAGGTAATCATATGTACATATTATGAAATAGTATTAAACAAATTACATATATTTAAATAGTAATTATTATAGCACAATATAGTTTATAGAGCTTAATAGTACATCAGCCAAATTTATTTTATTCATTCTATTTTGCATTCATTCCAAATCACCTAGAAATTGTTCTGTAAATGATAGGTAAAAAAATATACACTTAAATTATATCACAGGTAGTGAATTTAAAGAATATCTAGTTATTAAGATTTCTGTGATCTGTATTTTTGTTTTAAGCTTACAATATAACTAGTCCTCTATAAGCAAGGGTATTTTTTGTTTAAAATAGTGACAGATTGGTAATCCTGTAGTCATTTTTTTATAGATGCCCACCTGCTTGTTCCCAGACTCTCAATTTATATGAAATTCTTCTAATATTTAAACATGATTTCTCTCCTCTCCATTTTAAGTATTTTTCCAATTATTAAAATGTTTTCCCAAATTATGCTTTTTTTAATTAAGAAAAATTCTTAGCAACTGTCTGTAGGGAAATAAAAGAATGATAATTAGGCTAAAGAAAAGTTTTAGGTGTTTTCTAAACTGTCTCCTAATAATGTGAATAGAAGAAAGGATGAACAAATTACTTCAAAGACCTCATTTTGATGTCTAAATCTTTTTTTTTTTTTTGCCGTACGTGGGCCTCTCACTGTTGTGGCCTCTCCCATTGCGGAGCACAGGCTCCGGACGCGCAGGCTCAGTGGCCATGGCTCACGGGCCCAGCCACTCCGCGGCATGTGGGATCTTCCCGGACCAGGGCACGAACCTGTGTCCCCTGCATCGGCAGGCGGACTCTCAACCACTGCGCCACCAGGGAAGCCCCGATCTCTAAATCTTGAATAAATTTTCTTTCCCAAAATATGTCATCAGACCTTCTTGTATCCACCATCTGGAATGATGGATAGAGAGAGGAGCTTTCACACTGTGACATGTAGGAGATTTTGGAACCATAATTATATGTAGGAGATTTTGGAACCATAATTATTAGTTGATTATTAATGAAACGACTCATAGACTAGCAGCAAAAGGGAGGTTGAATGTTGAATGGCCCCCAAATAATCAGAATAGTGGATGATAATCCTGTGATCATTTAAAATTGTGTCTGTTTCCATGATGGCACAAAGTCTGCCCTGTAACTTCTGAAAGGTTTGCCCTGGTCCCAGCTCTATTACTTACCAGCTCTGCAAACTTGAGAAAATTTGCCAGTCTCCCTGAGCTTCAATTTCCATATCTATACATTGAGTATAATATGAATAATCTAACAGGGAGATGGCCAAATGAGATAACCTTTGTGAACACTGAGAAATGCAAAATGAGAGCAAATTATTTGATTAGTCCAATAGCTGGATTTTCATTCTACATTTGTGGCTATTTTGTTTGTATATTTGTTCATACAACAGTGATTTTAACTTCAAGCTTAAGTCTCATTTTATGTGGAAAGATTGTTAAGTATCAACCAAGTCTGATTCCATTTTTACTTCTGAAAACATCTTCCCCTGGATGTAGAGCCTTAGATCAAAGGCTTAATTGTTATACCTTTATTTGTTTTGTTTTGTTTTGTTTTTACATATGAAGAAAAGTTTAGTAGCATAATTGATATCTTTTAAAATTTGATGATAATCTGTTATGTCTTCTATATTATTCCATCACAAAGAATTATTCTAAGGAAAAACTCTTAGATACTATTCTCTTATTCCTGTTAAAACACACAAACACAATTTTAGGGAGACTGTCTATTCTATCATGGCATGGTTCTGATGAATTGCAGGTGTATTCAACGGTAGATGGCAGGGTGTCAAACAAGAAACAAGGTTCCCTATTTACCTTCCATGACTTTACTCAGACTGACCTCCGCTCTTTCACGTTAAGGACTCTATGCAGGGAAGATATGTGCTTAAATATTTGTTGCAAATTCTGAAATTGTGTCCCTGTGTCACAAAACATAAAAAAAATAACCAGTAAATTAAAATGGGAGAGTTCATTTAAATCACAGTTGTCAACAGTTTATGATCAAAATATCTGTTTTGGAATTGTAATTTATTCACGCATTTGGATATTTACCCTGCTAAAGACAAATCAGCCTTTGGAATTTTGCAGATGAGTGTGGGCAGATCCTACTTTTTTTACCTTGAATGTTGCCTCAGAAACATTACATTTTGTCCTATCTCTTTCTGTCATGTTGATCTTCAGGTGAGAACCACCTTTTCACCTTTTTTTCTTTTCATCCTAAACCACTTTGAATTGCAGATCTAAGCTATGAAACATCTCAGAAAATGCACACATGCACTTCACATAAAATTTTATAAACTTTTTAGAAGGAGCATAGGAACCCCTGAATTAACTATGCATCCCACAGAAGTTCCCTGAGAGGAGTTAAAATCCCAGTCCTGGTTGGAGATTGCCAACTAAATATTTTCTGCAATAATTTCCATGGATAAATGAGCACATTGAAAGATAATTTTGTGATTGGAATATCAAAATTGCTTTCTTCCCCAAACATAATTGTGATCTCTAAGTAAAGCAAAGGGTATGCTATCTTTCAAACTGAAATGGTGTGAATCACTTTGGTGGTGTGAATAGCATCCATTAGTTTTATGTATACATGACAGGTTATTATGCAGAAATAATCTGATGTCCAACCCTAACCAAGAGGTAGTAGCAAAATTCATATTTTCTTTAATCCCCATCCAGAAAATATTTAATTTTGTACAGCCTTGTGTTTTTAGAGCTCTGTGATACCTTAGAAGTGATCTGTCTCTCCTGCCCTCTTTTATATAAATGAGAAACTAACTGAAATCCATAAAAATTCAATAAATGCCCGCATTTGATACATGCCAAAAGTGAGATTAGAATTCAAGTATTCTCAGTTTAAACTGTGCTTTTTCTTTCTAGGCTCTTAGATTAAACTCTTCAAGTGTCCACATTATGGGGAATTGACAAGTTTTTTTTCAGAAATACATTCATATTACGTAAACCAATGGATTCTTGAAAATGTTGTGTTTTCTGTTTGCAATAAACTATTCTCAAGATTTTAAAAAGTTCTGGGTGGTAACTGTCATTTAGATTTAGTTGAATGAGGCTGGGTAGGGAGAGGAACAGTATACTTCGGGGTTGGGGCCAAACTAAGCATACCCAGGCAGCCCTCCACCTTCCTGTCCTGGAATTCTCCCTCATCTGGGCTGTGCTCTACTGCTTCTCAGTTCTCTGTATTTTACCTTCCTCAAGCAGCACCATCTCTGTCAGTTCCTTCATGGAGTCGAGCGTGTTCTTGGTCCCGCTAATAGCCATCTTGTTACCTTTCCTAAGGGTAAGTGCGTCTTAATAAGAATGCCAGCAGAAGGCAGCAGGTAAAAGTGCTGAGGGCAGAATTCTACCCCAGAGCCGGAATAGCAACTTTCTGGGTTCTTAGGAAACAGTCAAGATAAATAGCTTTCTTTTCAATAGCTCTATTGGGCTACCTTTAACTAAGTTGACCATCTATGGTGTTTTAATAGGTTACATTTAATAGATTAATCTTTCAGGATTGATCTTTGAGTCTTCTATCTCCCCATGCCTCTTTATGCTGATTCCTCAGAATGCACAATAGCAGGGCCAGAGATGGAATAAACTTTAAATTACACACAGAGAACGACACTTGTGGCAGCTGAGCAGGTGAAAAGGGGGTTAAATTCACTCTTATCTTTTACATGCCTACAGGGCCTTATTTGCTGGTGTTTAAGTCTCTGGGAAAACTCAGTCAGAAGTTTAAGTATTTTGCTACCTCTGCTACTGCATTCCCACGGGGGCAGTGCCCTATTTCTTACCATTATTCATTGTCGTTCTGCTTCTAAATAGCAATACTTCTGAGGATGATTGTGCAGTACTGCGGATGCTGCTTTACTTGAGCTAGAATGACATTCCAGAAATGCTGTCACTGGGGATGTGCTTCTAAGAAGGATGTTACTTTGCCATGAGCGGATGAGATCACACATTATATTTAGGATTCACAGAGAAGGCAACCGCTAATTGGTGACAGCCTGGATCTAAACTTTATGTTTGGACCTCCCTGGTGGCGCAGTGGTTAAGAATCTGCCTGCCAATGCAGGGGGAAGATCCCACATGCCGCGGAGCAACTAAGTCCGTGCGCCACAACGACTGAGCCTGCGCTCTAGAGCCCGCAAGCCACAACTACTGAGCCTGCGTGCCACAACTACTGAAGCCCACACGCCTGACGCCCGTGCTCCGCAACAAGGGAAGCCACTGCGGTGAGAAGCCCGCACACCACAACGAACGGTAGCCCCCGCTCACCACAACTAGAGAAAACCTGTGCACAGCAATGAAGACCCGAAGCAGCCCAAAATAAATAAATAAGTTTATAAAAATAAATAAACTTTATGTTTTATTTAAGTTATGTTAGCTTTAAGAAACAACTTTTCTTTTCCTTAGGTAATAAAATTTCTTAAAATGCTTAATCGTTTCATGCACTTGATCATGCAAAAAAAAGTTATAATGTTTGGTAAGATTAAACCAATTAGTAGCCTTCTCATATCTGCGATACCCAGATTGCTGAGATTTTTAAAGCTAGGTTTATTGCTCATAGTAAATACTTTAGTGAGTCTTGTAGAAGCTCAAATATAATAAGGCAATTGGGAACGGTTCTTCTCCTTCCCCATGCCTCAATTTTAGGTAGCGGTAAATAACGGGCTTGAAATAGTTGATCCCAAATATAATACGCTTTTTTTCATGGGCCTATTTTATTTTAGGCCCCTAAAAAGTGATTTAGTGACCGACTGAGAAAACTGTTTTCTATAGTTAAGATATCTGGTTCTTTTAAGTTTGACTTTCCCAGAATTCAATTCCATTGAATTTCACATTTCTACTTACTCTGTTTCTAGCACATTTAAAATTAAAACTGGAAACTCTTCAGTGATATAGTCTCAGTCTTTCACATAATTTCAAACTGTCTTAAGATATAACTATATATTTCTCAAACCAAATTTTTTTGTGTGTGTGGGCATGAAAAATTAAAATATCATTTACAATTGTTACTTTTAAAAGTTATTTTCTTTCACTAGTGGCATAATGTGTTTTTGTGAGTTGTTTAAATATATTTTTTCTTCTACAGAAAGCATGTGCTTTTTTATGGAAATACTCTATATTTTTACATTCTTATTTTTCAAAAACATTGAAATGCATTTACTTTAAGAACATGAAAAAGTTTAAACATATCACTCTCTTCAAAACAACAAATAGAAATAGTGAAAGAAAAACAATCTCACCCACATTACAGTAAATTTGTTTAGCGAGAAGGTGGAGTTTACAGTAATAGCTTTTAAGCAGCTTATCTAATTTTAAAATAGGGCGTATTGCACTTTATGTGAAACTGAGAGGGAAGAATACATTTCAATTTGTTTAAATGGCCTTAACAGTGAGGTTTATCAGTGCTCAATTTAATTTTGCATTTAATACCTTTTTGCTAAATTCTTTCTCCCATTTTTTTTTTATCAGTTTTAAAATCTCATTTTTTAAAGAACCTTTCCTTGCTACGGAAGAAAATGTTTAATCCATCCACTGATTCGGAAAGAAATTAACTACATAAGCCCATAAATACGCGAGCACAAACCAATTTGTAGCCTCTTCTTACTAAGTAGTTTATTGCTGGTTCTCCCAACAGCCCTGGGCAGACTGCTAAATTGAGAAGATCACTAATGCTGATTTGGGAAAAACAAGGACGCATAAGCAGTGGTTGCATCCCACATTCAGGATAGTGGCAATTAGGTTGTAGTGATGCGGCTGCCTGTATAATTGGAATTTTAGTGCGCGGTTTGGGCAGAAACACGTCTGCTCCGAGGACGCCCTGTTAGATGTATCTAAAGTGTTTTGACCAATTGTCGAAAGTGCTCTATGGCTATTTATTCAAAGCTACATCCTGCTTGCATGAAAACTCTGTGAGTGTTCTTAATTCAATGACATCAGACTTGAAACAAAACGGAAATACTTTTGAGCTCTCTGGTCAGGAATATTACATCAGTGCATTCATTTTTATTGATCCTTTAAACCAAAAATGCTTTCTCATCTCACTGCTTCCTCTAGTTTGAGCTAGTTTTTCTGAGTATAGTTTTACCAAATGCTGAGGTTGCTGCTGTCATTCACTTTTTCTATTCCAATTATAGCCTCATTTTGAAATAAAGCCATTTGTTATTGAAAACAATGTGCATGCCTTTGTGATTCTGATTAAGTAAACATTAACTGAAAGCAATTAGGGGAGTGGCATTAAAGCTTCTGGGTTGTTTTTCTTGGAAAGTAAAATAATTCAAATTGTGAAGCTCAAATTGTAAATCACAAATATCTTACAGTCTTTGTTCTCCAAACCAGTATAATGTTGTTTGTTGATTGTTCACATTTTGTCCTTTCTAACCATTCACATGATGTCACCAAAGCAATTTTATCTAACTTGAAAAATCTGCCCAAATTGGAAGAGTAAGAGCAGAAAGAGAGCTTAGAATTCATCTACTAACCCCTACTCCCTATGTTCTTTTCCCTAGATAAGAAAAGAGAGTCATAGAAGGTTAGTGGCTTTAGGACACATGTGTTTTTTATGTGAGGAGAACTTCTTTCAGGTGGAAATTGAAATAAAATATTCTTGGGCTTCCCTGGTGATGCAGTGGTTGAGAGTCCGCCTGCCGATGCAGGGGACACAGGTTCGTGCCCCAGTCCGGGAAGATCCCACATGCCGCGGAGCGGCTGGGCCCGTGAGCCATGGCTGCTGAGCCTGCACGTCCGGAACCTGTGCTCCGCAACGGGAGAGGCCACAACAGTGAGAGGCCCGTGTACTGCAAAAAAAAAAAAAAAAAAAAAAAAAAAAAATATATATATATATATATATATATATATATACACATTCTTAAATTCAGTTAGTAATCTGGTTTACTTGAGTAACTCTTCACAATTTTTAATGCAACTTCTATTTCATTACTGTATAAACATATACAGATACTAGAGACTAGTAAACTTTAAATTTTGGGAGGCAAAACTCATAAAGACACTTACTTCTCATAACTTTATTTTGGCATATCATGAACATAACTGCCTGTGGGGACATCGACAATTTGCATGCCTTGGCCTTTCCATGAGAGAAAAATCGTGGTCTTTGCATTATTTTATATATGCAAATGAGAACTTTAAGTTGTCAAAGTACAAATAGAATGGTGACTTTTATTTCATAATTTTTATAGACTTTCAGTTTTTTGACAATTCAATTATATTTTTGATGGTTAGAAATTCTATCCTTTATCTTAGGAAGTTGTGCTGTGGGAGAAGGGAAGAGTTCTGTGCCCATCAAATCTGTGCATGTGCCTTTTTTATATGGCCAGTTGAAAATGAAGGTGGTATTTAGGTCAACTTTTTTCATAGTCATGTGTCTTTTTTCCAGGTTACATAGACTGATCTTAAACAACAGCAGAATAAAGTGTTTGGAATCAAGATCAGAGATTAAAGTTTATTGTCAGTATAGGGGCTGGTAAAAAGAGCCATAATTATTCAAATAATCAAGATGAGAAGTGAAGATCTAAACTAAAGTTGGAGCCATAGAAATGGAGAGGAGGAAATGCATACAATAAGTGCTTTGTACCCATAATCTAAAAACTGAGTGATGACAGCTTTCTGAGGTGAATAAAAGTGAAATCTTAATTGATCCCAGAGAGTCTGACTTGTGCAAGTGGGCAAATGTCTTTCAACGTGTACTGGTTAATTGAGTAGGCAATCTGTTTGGATTCCATATCCAATACTTATTACCTGTATGAATTAAATACTTATTACCTGTATGAATTAAAGTGCATCTGTTTCTTCATCTTCAAAATGGTGGTAATATTAATATCTCCCTTATGAGGTTGTAGAGAACTTGCATAAGATATTGCAAGTGTCAGGTACAGAATAAATGTGGAATAAATGTTATCTATTATTATTGTTCACAGAGATAGAGATTGAAAGAGCAGATTAATAGATGAAAGGTGATTGAACATTTTCATAGGTTGAATTGGGAACATCTTTGGGACATTCAGGTATAAATGTCCAATAGTTTGATATATGGGTTTGGGAGCTATACATGTGGAATTTATTAGTAATAGGTTATTTTTGAAACCATGGCTTTGTATGAAGGTATGTAATGAGAAGGGCAAAGTGTCAAAGATGAAGTGCTGAGAAAAAAATATCATAAGATACACATGAACAATTAATTAAGAAGGAATAACCAGAGTGATAGGAAGAAAACTAGAGGGAAGCAGTGTCATGGGATTTAGGAGAGAAGTTTTAAGATGGTAACAGTAGTCAGCAGAACCAAATGTTAAATAAGACAGGTAAAATAACTGAAGTCTATATTGGAATTGTCAATATGGAGGTCATTGGCAACTCCAGATGTAGCAATGTCAGTACCTGAATCTCTGAGAAAGTGCATAAGCCCTGAAGAGAAGGTTTGAAAATAGAGTTAGTGAAGGCAAACAACTTTTTTGAGAGGGTGTGACTGAGAAGAGAATGGAGAAAAATAAAAGCTATCTCGAATGCAAAGCTTAGAAGGGTTTTGTTTGCTTTATTTTCCTTTTTCCTTTAAAGTAAGATATTTGAGCTGTCTTTCAAGTTCCCTTCAGTGGAATCATTTTCTAGATACTACAACTGCAGTGTAACAAAACAAAACAGCCTTTTGTATTTAAGATAAGTGACACACTTTCCAATAAGATGAAGACTGTGTCTCTCTCAAGTATTAGTGGTCTGTTCCCACAGGAAACTTATCTTGATTAAACCATTCACTAAGTGTAAAGTGAATGAATCTGTTTCATATTTCAAAAAATATTTGTGCAGTTTGTGGAAACCTGATCAAATTTCTTAAACATATATAAATGATCTTCTGCTGCTATTTGATATCTAAATGGTTGACTCACATTGTGTGCTGGGCTGTCATATGATATGACCCTTAAATGCTGATAAAATTGGTGTTCAGTAAGCAAAAGGGCCTTAGAATGCTTAGCCAGACCTATATTTCAGAAACATCAGGGAATTAAGCATGGTAGGTAACACTTTGGTCACCATCTAGCTGTCAACAGGCTACCGTTGGTGTGTCTCAGATGTCATTGTGAAAGGGATACACACAGGCCTTAGAAAGCAGAGATGCTGCTAATGTATGCACTCTGTCCTCTCTAACTTGCTCTGGCTCTTATCAAAAGTGTTAGTAAAATAGTATGAGTTTTTGAAATACCTAATACTGGATTTACTTGAAAGATATGCAGTGTTAGTGGCAGGGGGGTGTGCTGCCAGCTGCCAATTATGAATACCTAAGAGTGAACCTTGTTTTGGACCTACAGGCCAGCAGGAATCTGCAATGATCCTTGATGAAGCATATAGTATCCCATGATTTGGATGGGTACATATATTCTTCTATCTTTTAAACACAAACAGATGAGGATATAGGGTTTCTGGTTCTTGGACAGTGCTCTATAGTTAATCATCAGAAGCATGCTGTCTTGCTGCTTTTTACTCACTTATCTTTTTCCAGCCCATTTTTTGGACAAAATAAACCATTATTATTAATAAAGAAGCCATTAATTAGGAGTTTCATTAATAAGGAACTCAAGTTGTCAGAGTTGGGCAGTATAAAATTTGGAATGGAGGAAATGGACTGTCAGGTTGGTCTAGAGTTTTCCATTAGCAGGGTAGTGAGACAGCAGGAGGGCAGAGGTGATAAAGGTTTGGTTAGAGGGTATCTGAGGAGGTTAACCTGGGATCAACCTAGATAGGGAAGTAAGACGAGTGAGGGGGCTGAGATAGACTGGGAGAAGAGTCAAAGGCAGCGACATGTATTTATGATTTAGATGAAGGAGTAGAGATTGAATGACAGGAGGTTATTGTAAGAGAGATCAAATTTCAGTGAGATGTAGAGTTAGTTTTAGCTTTGTGGATTGAGGCCAATTGCTTGCATGATTATATTTTATGATCTTTTTATGAAAGCATTATACTATATGTGTCTTCATCATATGCATCTTTTATTAGGTAATGCATGTTAATTAACTATCTGTTCACAGAAATCCTTTATTACAAGAGGCTAAAGAACTTTCAGAATAAGTGCACATACTTTTTTATATTTTCACTTATTTTCTGTATTGTATATCTTTATAACCCTCAGAAATTCCCTCTTTTATATACTTTATTTCACTATAAGCAGAAGGTGTACTTTATAAATTTTCCCTTTTCCCTATTAATATTCCTTAACTGTTGGTGTTTGTTACCTATTCATAGGCACTTTTAGTGTTCTAAGAATTAAAATCAGTGACCATGAGATAAGATTTAATTTGTAACATTGATGTTCATCGAATTTTTAAAAATAACTAGTGTGTGTGAAGATTAGTGATGAGCTTCTAAATTTATAATGGCAGATCTTATGTAACAATAAGTAAGGGGCTTAAACATAGATAGCATTCAAAAAGAAACACACTTGTTCTTGTTTGTGTGTGCGGGTAGTGTATGAGAGTCTTTATTCTCCTTTTTCTGTGAAAGCTAAAAGCAAAATATGAAGTGCCAGAAAATGATGACAATGCAACACAAAGGAAATAACAGGAAACCCAGCTTCAAAGAGCAGAGGAAACACTCAAGTTCTTCTTTTTTTTAAATTTCAATTTTATTTTACTTATTTATTTTTAAACATTTTTGGCTACACCATGAAGCATGTGGATCATAGTTCCCCGACCAGAGATTGAACCTGTGCCCCCTGCATTGGAAGCTCAGAGTCTTAACTACTGGACCGCCAGGGAAGTCCCTGCAAGTTCTTCTACGAACAACTTGAGTAAAACTGAGCAATGATTCAATGTGCTTGAGACTCATTCTTCCTAAATTTTAAAAGGGGAGAATGCTATTGACAGTAACTAATCTCAAAGTTAAGTGCATACTATAAATCTCAAAAAAAATGTTTTTTGTAAGACTTATAATAACTTGTGAATCAGCTCCTGGAAAGAAAGGGTAGCATTATTCCTGTGAATAAGTTTTGAATACCACAGTCTTTAAATATTGCTTTAGTCTCTGAAACGTGCACAGTTTAGGGAAAAGGGTTGGTTTAGGTAAATGTGAAATCCATAGCACTAAAAGCTCAAAATTATACTGTTTTTACAGATGCTGTATTTGTTAATGGTAAGATGTTCAAAAGCAGAGAGGTAAAGGCCAAATTTAAAAGCTATTTTAAATCGTACCTAAAATTAAATTCTACAACTTAAATTATAATGTAACATAAAAGTTGTTTGATAATATGCCCATGTAAATATCTAAAAATAAATTTTATTTTTCGTTTTAAACTCCCATATATAATCCTATAACTAGATAATGGTTTTATAACATGTCGGCTTATTTACATGAAAATACTGGTTCTAAGACTGCCTTGGGTGTATTGGGGAAGGGGTGTGAAGGGTAGAGTCCTTTAGGAATTGCTCCTGGCTTTAAAAAAAATGTCAGTTCCACATTTTGACAATATGTAAAGTATCTTTCTTATTCCTTCCTTCTAGCATTCCCTTCCCCTTTATCTAGCATGTGTGATTTGTAGACACAGGTAGCGTATTATTGTAGTTAGAATGAAAGGCTCTGAGTCAGACTGCCTGCGTTTAAATTCCAGCTCTACCATTTACTGACTAGGAGCCTTTGAGGAAGTAGCTCAAAGTCTCTTTATTTCAGGTTTCTCATCTGAAAAGTAGAGAAATCAACAAATTCTACCTCATTAGTTTGCATTTAATCATGCTAAAAAAAATAAGATCAACATAATATACAAAAAGCATTTGGGACATAGTAACTACTCAATACATGTTATTTTGCTTAGGTGCTGCAGAACCGGTTATTTGTAAGTTCAGCAGAAGGTTATAGAAATACCTTGTTAGATTTTAACATTATTCACTAAAGGCATGTAGAAGAAATTAGTTTCAATGTAGTATTCTATTAGTCCTGAGTGAGAAGTGTTTGCCAAATTAGACAGAAATAGCAGTTCCTTCCTTTCAAAACCAAAAGCCATTTCTTGGTCAGTCAAAGGAGATTTTGACATTGATCATTTTAGACATAGTGTATAGTACCAAGACTTTCCAGTTAACTAAGTAATCTATATCTATCTACCTAGCTATACACAGATATACATATATTTGTGTAAATATATTTTCTCTACTACATAGTCAGAAATCTACTGGATTCTGAATACATACACAATCAATAGAACATGATTGCTGTTCCAATGAACTAAAAATGTGGTTGAAAAAAGAGGGTACATATATGAAAAATACATGATGGAGTATGTGTTAATATTAGAACAAGCCTATGAATGCAAAAATTATTATGGCTTCATAGATTAGATGAGTTCAGAGTTTGGTCTAGAAAGAATGAATAACGTTTGAACAAGGGAACATTGTAGCAAGGGAACATTTTAGGAAGAGAGAAACATAAAAAGCCTGGCTGGGAGGAGACATTTGGATCAGACATGGGGAATCATGATGAACCCTAAATGCTCAGTTCTTTGTGTTTAGTAAATGGTAGAAATTTTGCCATTTGTGATTTGTTTTTGGAACTCAGGAGCACATGACCCACCAATCATTAAACAGTTGATGGGACCCCCTGATCTTTGTCACCCAGTTCAATTTTCTGCTGTTAAATGTGTGATTTTAAGTGAATATTTAATTGTCTATAGTTTTTCTTTGAGCTGTGCATCTGGTGACTATTCATCAATTGGCTTGCATATTCTCTATCCTGATTCATTTAAGGTTTTTGATGTATATGGTTTATTATAGTTATGGCCTCACTATTTTATGTTTAGTACTGTGCTGTCAATTTGAAAATTGTTGATTATCCTAGAGTACAGCAGTCACGTGGATGTGGGACAAGAGTTCTATAGATAATAAGCATAATTTGATAAACTGCTTTCTGAATCTATAAGAAAACATATGTGAATAATGAGTAGTATAACATTAAAAAATTGTGAGTGGTTCATTTTCTTATGCAACACGGAAAAACAAAAACAGATGTAAAGATCTTATATATAAAATATATTATCTTTTCAGTAACTTCTCATTTAAGACAAGAAAATGTGTTTGTGGTTAATCAGTGAATAATTTCTTATAGCATGAACTTTTATATCAGAAAAACTTAAGGATTATATTTGCTCTTTAAATGTTCGCTTCAAATGGATTTTCTTTAAACTATTCTTTAAATGGATTATAATACTTTCCATGAAGGAAATAATATAAACACCCTTCTGATGGTATTGTTTCAAATCATTAGTCAATTTCGTTAATCTATAAAGTGTCAATTATTATTATTCTCCTTTTTCATCTCATCAACTGACTTAAATTTAGCATCATATAACTGCCAAAAAATGTAAATTCAGAATGTGTTTCCCATTTTTTTTTTTTCCTTCCAGGGAAATCTTGAGGAGTTTGAGACTTTTCATCCTCCAGCCATTAATCATCTTGTGGGGGAAGGCTATATGTTGGTAAGTCTCACTCATTCTAATTGCTCTTTTTAAAGTTTAGTTTAATGAAGCTTGTGACTTGGTGATAATATAGAATGAGCAGGATTAAACACATGTCAACATCATTGCTTGCCTAATTAGAGAATGACCTTTTTTCAAACAAAATTTATAACATTGGGATTTCATTTTTGTTTTTAATTAATCTAGTAATAGGAGTACTATTAAACCTGTAGATGTAAAGTTAAAATTATGTGGAGAATGGAAACTAGTAAATTTTTTAAGTCTAAAATTGTGGTGTTATTGCTTATAGGTAATTTTAAAGATATTTTATTCATTGACACTGTGGCCCACAGCAGTAGTTGAATGAGCATGCATGATGAGGTCTGAGGCTGCCGTCCAATAAAAGCTAATAAATTCTATCAGTTTAGATAATACATGATAGTCATTTTGCATATTGAAATTCAATTTTAAAGTAAAATAGTTCTTATGAACTACTATGCCATAAAACCAAATACGTCTTTATTTTTTTTATAAATTATTTTATTTATTTTTGGCTGTGTTGGGTCTTTGTTGCTGCACATGGGCTTTCTCTAGTTGCTGTGAGCGGGGGCTGCTCTTCATTGTGGTGTGCAGGCTTCTCATTGCGGTGGCTTCTTGTTGCAGAGCACGGGCTCTAGGCGTGGGGGCTTCAGTAGTTGTGGTGCACAGGCTTAGTAGTTGTGGCTCACAGGCTCAGTAGTTGTGGCACACGGGCTTAGTTGCTCCGCGGCATGTGGGATCTTCCCAGACCGGGGCTTGAACCCATGTCCCCTGCATTGGCAGACAGATTCTTAACCACTGCGCCACCAGGGAAGCCCCGAATACAAGTCTTTTTGCTTCAGTTTAGTTTTCCCTGTTATCTGTAAATAGCATTAATATATTTTGGCATCATATTTCTGAACAACCCTCTCCTCAGCCATCCAATTAACTCTCTCACTCACACATACACTCACAAACACACACACATTCACTTGTTTTTTAAAATATCGTGTGTTACATTAACCATTAATTAATTTCAATTTCCCCAGTTCTTCTAAACCACAGTTTTTGAGGCACATTTCATCCCTCATCCTTTAGAGCTATCTCCAGATGTTTTTGGTGAAACATTCCGTCAGTTAAAAATGTTAAATATGGGGCTTCCCTGGTGGCACAGTGGTTGAGAGTCCTCCTGCCGATGCAGGGGACACGGGTTCGTGCCCTGGTCCGGGAAGATCCCATATGCCGCGGAGCGGCTGGGCCCGTGAGCCACGGCCGCTGAGCCTGCGCGTCCGGAGCCTGTGCTCCGCAACGGGAGAGGCCACAACAGTGAGAGGCCCGCGTACCGCAAAAAAAAAAAAAAAAAAAAAAAAAAGTTAAATATGTACTCAAATATATGTACAGTTTTTATAAATTACATAAATTTACCATTATATTTATAAACAGTTATTATAGACAAATAGTAAAAAATATAAAATTCACACTATAGAAAAATTTAAAGATACAATGAATATATATGTACATATGTGTGTTTATATATATATAGTTCTAGAGATCCCCAGTTCTACACATCTTCTGTTTTCTTCTATTTCTGTTAACACCCAGGAATTGTACTGGACATTCAAAGACTCTTTAGAAAAAAGCTTATTTTAAGCATTAGATTGAATAGATACACTGCATGCTGCAAGTCAGTAAGTGTGTTTATGCATTTATACACACAAATATGTATGTTCATGCGATTGGTTTGGCCAGGATTGGCTGGATCAAGTGGTTGGGATGGTTTATGGTGGCATCTAGTGACATTATTTGAATACTTCTCTTCTGGAAAGCTTAGGGGTAAAATAATCCAGAGGGGTTATTGTAGAGAATCAAAGAGCCAAATAGTATGGGCAACTTGTGTCCACGTGAGTACCACCAAAGATAAGATACCTTGCCAAGGGGATATCTTATTCACACCATTTATGGTCCCGTATGATAGAACTCCTTAGTCATTCATAAGCTTGCCAGTAATTTTTTCTCAATAGTATCTTTGGTAGTGAGCCACCAGAGGTCATACTGTGAGAAGAAGAGAGGAAGATTAAATGGTTATAGTAAATATCATTTAATCCAAATTGTCTTTGCCTGTATGAACCAACGATCCTACAAAAGTTGTTTTTCATAGCGCACCAGCTAACTTCCTTTGAATGTTGAATATAAAGCAAGAGCCGCCACATCCTAACCCTTATGGTAGCAACTCACATTTAACTGGAACCAAGCCTCAGTTGAGATCTGAAGACAGACAGGGAAGTGGTGAGACATTAAATTAGAAACTCAGTACTTTCCAGACAAGCCAGGCCTCATCAAATCTTTGATATAAAATCCTTCATAATTGCTGTTTCCACTTATTTGAGCCCTCCTCTAATTCAAGAACCTAACACTGCTGAACCAGTTAGGAATCCATGTAAATTATCTGTTATCCAGCAACCCATTCTCCATCTCTTACCTTCAAAAATCTCATGTCAAATACCTTGTTGAAATACAGATATACAGATATGTTGCATCTACATCGTTCCTTTAATCTACAGTCTAATAAAGTCTATCAAAAATTTAAAAAAATGAAATAAAATGAGGCTTGTCTGACACAACTCAGTGAATCCTTAATGATTCTCATTAATTATGGCTTTCTTCACAGGCCAGCCAGCTGATAGATAATTCATTTAGACTTAAGGATTCTGGGGGATCAAGTTCTACCTCACCAAGTCATAGCATGCATAATCTAACTTGTTTCTTTTAAAACCCACTGTTACTTGATACTACTTTTTCTATACCTGGGCCCTAGAATTTTCTATGACTTTGCTCTCAAGAAAGAGCAGAGCAATCAGTTTTGCTCTTTCATTTTGGATTGAATTTTTCCTGTTCTGTGTTCTGAGTCATCAGCCACTTCATAAAGGTGTCTGAGTTGTCTGTGGTTGGAATAAAAAAAAAGAAAACAAGAAAAAAAAAAAAGGGAAAGTTCATTTGCTTCCTTCCCAGAACACAGATGAAAATTTAAGCAGATTTGTCCTCAGAATTGCTGGTGAGAAATCACAAACCATAGAATTCAAGGGTAAAGATGAGGTGGAGTTTGTTATAACAAGTTGGTTTGTTCACTGAATAAGCACTGTGTGGTGTTCAAGACACACGGGCTCACTGCTCCAGTTTTCAAGATTTCCTCAACTGGAATTTCTCTAATCAGGTAGATTCCCCATGGGGATTCCCTCACTTTCCTTACCCATCACTAGGCCATTAATACATTGAACACTTTTCTGTTTCCCTTTTTGCCAGATATCACCTCTCAAGACTTAACATTAGCCCAGTAACTTCTTACATTTCTTCTTTTTTCAGTCTATAGCTTTCATGGTTGGACTCATCTACTCTTGTAGCTTCAAGGATTATTTACGTATAGTGATTGTCAAATCAATATGTCCTCTTAGGATCGCATTCCTGAGAATCAAATCAGCATATCTATTTGATAGCACATTAACTTCTCAACTTCTATTATATTAAAATTGAACTCAAAATATTTTCCCATAAACCTACCTTTTTTTTTTTTTTTTTTCTTTGCGGTACGCGGGCCTCTCACTGTTGTGGCCTCTCCCATCGCGGAGCACAGGCTCCGGACGCGCAGGCCCAGCGGCCATGGCTCACAGGCCCAGCCGCTCCGCGGCATGTGGGATCCTCCCGGACCAGGGCACGAACCCGTGTCCCCTGCATCGGCAGGCAGACTCTGAACCACTGCGCCACCAGGGAAGCCCCCATAAACCTACTTTTATCTTTCCCGTTCCTGTAAATAGAAGTACCATCTACCCAGTTTCCCAAAAAGAAACCTGGGAAATATCTTGGATTCCTTTCTCACCTCTCATTATAAAACACATGAAGTCTCGTCAATTCTTCCTCTGGACAGATGGGAAATGCTACCGGAAGTAAGAAAAATGTAATGTGTATTTTTAAACCAGTTTGAAATGTGTTGGTGGAAACTAAATCCATTAAGAGAAACAAATGATCACTGTAGTCCATAACAAGGGCAAAAAGATAATTCATCCCCAAGTAAGGGCTAATGCTGAAGTATTTTATCATTTACCTTATTGTATTTTTACTATAAACTCCAATCTCTTTTATTTTATTAATACTTTAGCATTTCCTACCCATAAATATATATGCATGTATTTGTGTAGAACCGTTACATCATTTCCCAATAACTGTGTTAAGTTCAATGTTCAAGTTATTTTATTATGTGAAATATCAGTGAGAAAAAAGGTTCTCTTCCAAATATGCACATAACGAATGCTTCTCACATGTAGTGATCAGACATATATATTCGTCTCTAATCCTTTTAAATTGATTAGAACATATGACATACATTTGACTGAGTGTTAATCACATTTCAGTACTTTTGTACACAAACTTAGCATGACTAAAATTATTATTTGAAAGATGCAAATATACATCTCTGCATGTTACTGGGCCATATTTGTGAACTAGAGTTTCAGTGCTGTCCTCACAAGTTAGAGAAGGTCATATCCCACCCATCTGTTTTTACCCCCAAATTTAATGCTTATGCTTTTATCTCAGCTGTTTTGAACATCATAATGAAAGTTTTCATCCATTTGCTCAATATTTCCTTTTTATTACTGGAAGAGGAAATTTTGATTGCGCTTAGGTTATATGATATAATACAACTGATACTTTATACTGTGTTCCAACTTCTATTTAGTTATAGTAGACTTCACGCCCCTCGACAATATGTGTTATTTTCAGGAATCTGACTCTATATTCCTATCAATGGCCAGAGTGAACTGAATTAATAGAAGGAATTACCCCTTTATATTTATTCTACCAAGGCTGAGTCTCCAGAGGAATGCTTTATTGTTGCAGACAGTACATCCGCTGGTTTGCTGGCTGGCCTTAATGGGATGCTAAAATCGATTGGAGCAATTTTTCTGACACCTGAGAAGCCCTGTAGGTTTTGCGGCATGTTGCAATTTCATATCCTTTTCAAGTCTTTTTAAAAATTGTACATCACTAACCAAGTGTCTTGCTCACTTATGAGACCACAACTTCCTTTTTCTGAGGAAACGGTTCTTGTAAATGTATAATATACCTGAAATCCAGGCCAACCCACCACAGTGTTTGTGTCCAAGCCATGACAGATAATACTGTGTACGACATAAGGCTAAGACTGTGTGTTTGCAGTAACAGTGCTCCTGTATTGAGGAAGCACTGCCGCCATGAAGGCAGCCTTATCCTTGTGAATACTTCCAAAGTTTAAGCACAGATTATGGCATACAATAAACAAAAACAACTTTATTTTTGTCTGTGAGTGTCTATTTTAATCACTGTCAGCATGGTTATTTCCCTGCCCCTTGAGAAACTCAGGCAGGCTTCTTGACTTTTCTGGTAACTTTATGATGGTAAAATATGTCCATAATCAATTCAGAACTTTAAAACATAGTGTCAATTCATGTCATTTGTCTGGGATAATGTTGAGATTAATTAAATGATATTGGCCTGGCCTGGTAGGTATTTAAAGCTGATTTTTTTTTTTTTCATCACTACATCTGTGGTTTCTTCAAAGACCCCACCAGTCTCTACAGATTATATAGCAGTAGCCTTTATGCAACTAGTAAACGTTCCTAAGATCCATTGCTTAAACCTTCCTCAGCAATTGGCATCAGGTGTTACCTCTAGCTTTTCTTTCCTGAGATCTATCCATGCCTGGTCTCCTTTCTGATAGAATACTTAGCTCATTCTTTATATTTTTCAAGGGGGAAGGTTGAAATGCCCCCAAATTGTAGCACAGTTACTTAATCCCCTAAATGGTCTCCTCAGAGGCACTCTCTCTTAATTTGGGATTGGTAGATTATACCCCAAATTCCTGAAAAGTCAGTGAGAGAAGCTCATAGCACAGCTCTCTCCAAGGAAATACTCTTCAAATATCATTCAATTCCTTACTTTCTAAGTGTGGGTGAGGGATTTTAAAATTACGTGATGGGCTTCCCTGGTGGCGCAGTGGTTGAGAGTCCACCTGCCGATGCAGGGGACACGGGTTCGTGCCACGATCCGGGAAGATCCCACATGCCGCGGAGCGGTTGGGCCCGTGAGCCATGGCCGCTGAGCCTGCGCGTCCTGAGCCTGTGCTCCGCAACGGGAGAGGCCACAACAGTGAGAGGCCCGCGTACCGCAAAAACAAAACAAACAAACAAAAAATTACTTGAATTTTGGGCTTCCCTGGTGGCACAGAGGTTAAGAATCTGCCTGCCAATGCAGGGGGCATGGGTTCGAGCCCTGGTCTGGGAAGATCCCACATGCCAGGGAGCAACTAAGCCCGTGAGCCACAACTGCTGAGCCTGCGCTCTAGAGCCCGAGAGCCACAACTACTGAGCTTGCTCTCTGGAGCCCACGAGCCACAACTACTGAAGCCCGTGCTCCACAACTACTGAAGCCCACGCGCCTAGAGCCCGTGCTCCGCAACAAGAGAAGCCACCACAATGAGAAGCCTGCGCACCACAAGGAAGAGTAGCCCCTGCTTGCTGCAACTAGAGAAAGCCCGCGCGCAGCAACGAAGACTCAATGCAGCCAAAACTAAACTAATAAATAAATAAATAAATGAAATAAAGTGATACAGATCTAATATAATTAAGTTATCCATTTAAAAAAACTGAATTTTAAGTTATCTAAAATTCATCTAAATTTTATATCTATTTGGTATGTGCTCAGCCAAACGTGCATTCTAATTCTTTCTTAGATACACAGAGAAAGTCTAAAAGAAATATGAATTATCCCAAGATCAATGTTGACCCTTGAGAAAATCTAGTAAGAATGACAGTTCAAATCTGGCTGTCAAATGGTTTGCATTATGGTTATGTTCAAAGACACGTATTGTCACATTCATCATTCTCTGGTGAGAGTGCTTAATGCTCATAAAGTATCAAAATTTCTATGAGGAGTTAGGGAAAGTTACAAATGAGTTAGTAGATCAGAGACGAAACACTTAGAATTAGCAAACTGGTACATCTGATTGAAGTGCTGAATATAATACAGCATTTTATCATCTTTTTAAAGTATGACATTATGAGTTAATTATGTAATTACTATAAAAGTGTTTCGAATTTGTAGTCTGTGAAAGGCATGTTATTTTCTCAAGGCACCAGACATTCACACTGATCAATAAGACATAACACATGACAAATAGAACTCCTTTTCAGAGGGAAAACTATTGATACTTTCCTTATTCAGAAACAGGCTATACAAACTTCTATTTATAAAATCTCGTGCGAACTTTGTCTGGAATGAATTTTAAAAGCATTATTTAAATACACATATTAATACTTTAAACAGTGATGACAAATGATTTAATTACATATTTCTAATATATTTGTTATCTTTCATCAAATACATCTCATGACAATGACAATGCACATGTTACTTAAAACATTTGGAAATACATTTTAAAATAACTGGACATAAGAGTCTTATCAATATAAAAACATAGGTAATACACTTTCTAGTGTTGACATGAAACAAATAGTCTGCCAGATATTTCCCAGCAAAGATAAGTTTATTTGGGATCAGCAGAAAATTGCAGTTTGGGGTCTACAACCTTCGGGAGCTAAGTGCAAGTTTCCCCAGGGCAAGAGAAGAAGAAGCTTTTATAGAGAGGAAGAAGAAGTTGGAAGGACTATAGTAAATGAAGAGTCCATGCTTTTTCATGGGTTAAGTCCTTGCCAGGAAAGGAGTCTTTCTTCATGTTGGGTTCTGCTATTGTTTCAGGGCATGAGAGCTCCCTCTTCTGGTTTTCCAACTCTATTTAAAGAAGGTTTTTGTTATTAAATTTTTTAATTAGTTAAAACAAAAATAATTAGAGCATACAAATTAAAGCTCTCATTATGGACAAATGCATATTTGAAACAATTACCAGCTATTGTTTTGAAGCATTAAACACTAAAACAGTATTTTGCTGAAGAATGAACATTGGCATATTCACCATGAATGTAAAGAATGTCTTACTTTCTTAAGGGGACCTTGGCGGGTTTTTCTTTTTTTTTTTCCGGACTTAAATACATCTTAAGCAGTTTTACTTAGGTCTTAACTTGCAATGCAATATAGCTATTGAGTGGTAGTGGCCAATGAGAAAGTAATCTTAGGGTTTAAGCTATTAAGACTATAGCTTTTAGATAATTCTGTAGCAACTCTATACTTTATTTAAAAAAAAAAATGTGTTCAGTTTGAGATCTGACAATAAAATACCTGAGGAGTTACATGGAGAGAATGCAAGGAAGAAGAGCAATAGATATGAAGGTTGGTGAAAAATGTGAAGGTAAAAAACATAAAATTTAGATTTATTTAGAGAAAAGAGGTAGAGTTTTCCTTTCTTCAAGCACATGGTAGAAATTATGTGCAGAATTGCTTTTGTTTCCACCAAGGATGAACAAGAGTTATTGCTTTTAAATGTATGATACCCCACGACACAGACACATGTGTCTATGGCATGGCTGGGGAGACTCAAGCTCCTTCCCCTGATGTCTCCTTGACTAGAAGAGTTTGTAGAAGGAGTGGAATGTAGCTGAGGTATGGCTTTTGTTTTATATGGAAATCAAGAGATGAGATTTTTGAGAATCCTCCTTTTAATGGAATGATGTCATTTTGTAATGATATTTAAGGTTCTTAAGGTCATGAATTTTGAAACATCATGGTCTCTAATGTCTGAAGAAGAAAAAAATTGAAACTATGTGTATTATCTGTTATACATTTAAAATGATTGGTCCTGATTAGATTAGTCATAACAGTGGTACATTTATATATATATATGTGTGTGTATATATATATATATATATATATAGTGACTTACAAAAATATGATTAGGGTTTGTTTTTTGATTAATGTCAAAAAACTTTGATGTAAGAATGTCCTGTATACATCAACAGGTGAAAAATATCATTTTTATTTTATTTTAACTTTTAGATTTTGGACAAAGAGTATATACTTCTAGTACAAGAAGTACAAGATAATTTTCTGAAACAAAACAAAATTCCATCCAAGGACAGCTTTATATAAGGCCATTATCAGATATTTTTTCTTTTACTGGAGGCATAAGAAATACTGAAGCATAAAACATGTTAAAGCAACAGCCTAATTACAACCATATAATTCAATGGGCTTTCTGCTCTGTAATAGTGAATTATTGAGAACAGGAAAACAATTAATGGAAGAGATCATTTCTAAAATGGGTATTTGACATTTGGCTGTAGTTTATTGCATTTTATTCATTCTAGTGGCTAAAATAAAACTTGGTCCATCTAAATCTTAACAGTTGCCCAATCTACATAAACTGCAATAAATTAGTTTAATGATTTTACCTATAGTTTAAAATGAAAGACCCAGTGCGTAAAACTTGTGCAGGGTGGTTTTAATCTGTGCAGTACAAGGGCCTGTGGCCTTATTTCCCTTCCTGTTATTTCCTGAAGTAGGTAGCAATATTCTTGTCAGGCAACATCCAGATATGAGAGGGGAAGTAATTCTCCATTGCTTTTACTTAACAAACATTTAGTCATTGTCTACTGTACATGCCAATAAATTAGAATGCTATCTATCAGGTATGAGAGCAGTGTATCAAAACCAAGTAAGAGACATGAGACCAAAATTGCCTTAAAAAATCGAGGTTTATCATCAAACACAGTAACAAGTAAGGAGGTACAAATTTCCAGGTTTGCTTCATTTTGTGACACACATGTCATGGAAGATCTGGGAAAATTCCTTCCTGAAGCTCTGCCTTCCGTAGTCAATGGTCTTTCATTCTCAAGTTTATTCCCTCAAGGTCACAGGATGACTTATCTGTGAATATATGATTTTCTAATACCAGACACCAAAGAAACCTCCCTGCAGACTCTCTCAAGTGCCACTGACCACATTTGGAAATCAGCATTACAAGATTAAGTATCTCATATTTTCATATTCTGTAACAGGAGATGGATTTATCAGAATACATGTGTGTGTCGAGGGCCAGTGGCAGTTAGGTGAGCAAACAGCAATGTCTGATACAAGAGGCAGTACAAATTGCTGTGGTTTCCAGAATTTAGAACAACTGTATTAGTGTCTATAAGTCTAGTAAAACTTCACAGAAGTTTTACTGATACTTGCGATAGAGAGAATGATTAAGAGTTTTCAGATAAAACAAGCTGTAAGCAGTTGGGGTGATTCAAAAAATAGGATTCTCCAGTCATATGGATATTAAGTGACTAGTATCTATTTCTCAGATTATTCTTGTGGCATAATAAATGTGCCACATATATTTTTGTTTGTTAAATAATAACAAACAACATGGATATGCTTCTTAGGGGGATTGCATTGTGTTGGGCCAAAATTGTTGGTTCATTTTCTTTTTAATTAATTAATTTATTTATTTTAGTTTTGGCTGTGTTGGGTCTTCATTTCTGTGCGAGGGCTTTTTCTAGTTGCGGCAAGCGGGGGCCGCTCTTCATCGCGGTGCGCAGGCCTCTCACTGTTGCGACCTCTCTTGTTGCAGCGCACAGGCTCCAGACGCGCGGGCTCAGTAGTTGTGGCTCACGGGACAGTTGCTCCGGGGCATGTGGGATCTTCCCAGACCAGGGCTCGAACCCGTGTCCCCTGCATTGGCAGGCAGATTCTCAACCACTGCGCCACCAGGGAAGCCCTGTTGGTTCATTTTAAACAGAGAAAAAAAACTGCCCAAATAAATTAGAAGCATTCTTTTTGCTATTTGATTATAAAATGGTCCCTCTTTCAAAGTAGGAAGTATTCATTCTTTAAAATAATAAATCTCTAACTTTTCCAAATGACAAAATTAGGATGATTATAACTTTCAATCTCTATATTCCAGGTCTGAAGCTGAATTCAATATAATAAAGTTAAAATTACTGTGTCAGATATTGCTATAAACCTTTTATATGCATTAACCTTTTTAGGCATTAACTCAAATGATAGTAAAAAGAAGGTACTAGTGTTTTTCCCAGTCTACAAATTCAAAATTTGAAGTGCAAAACAGGATCAGTCAGAAATTTGGCATATTCATTTTTTTCAGTTCCTCAATCTTTTAGTTTCCTGCCTCACATCATGCAGTCTAGATGGGTGAAACTCAGACCTGAAAGAAAGCTTCAGAACTTTCTGAAGAAAATAAAATATAAAATCTCTATATAATTGGGATATGTAGAATTCTAAAACAAGATTTTAAAGATTCTAAAACAAAATACACTACAATTCATGTAGGAAAAGATTGATATTTTTTATAACAATAAAATCAGAAACCTCTGTTTGTAAAAAGCCTCCATTCTCCAAAAAGAGAATGAAAAGTGAAACCCAAAACTTTATTCAAGACATATAACTAACAAACAACATGACCGATAAAGACTCTTGAAAGTGATAAGGAAAAAGACAAGCCAACAAAAAATTAGACCAACTCATGAGCAGGAATTTCACAAATGAGTGGCTTGTACCTATATGAAAAGATGCTAGCAATAAGATAAATACAAATGAAAACATAAAGATAAATATCTCTATGTCCACCACATTGATAAAGCTAAAAAATCTGGCAACATTACTAATTGTTAGTGAAGATGTGTAACAATGGAAATGTTTTATATACCTTGCTGGTACGAATGTAGACTGAGACAATCAGTTTAAGCAACAATTTGGCATTTTCTCATGGGGCTAAAGATGTGTGTAACCCATGATACAAAATTTTCACCCCTAGGAACATATCCTAAAACATGCTTATAAATGTGCAACAGGAGTCATTTCCAATAGTGGTCCAAGCAGCATTATTTGCACTAGAAATAAACAAAGAAATCCAGAAACAGTCTACAGGTTTGTCTACTTTAAAATCAAATTTTTCCTTTCATAGTTAGTAAGTACCTTATAGAGAGATTCTCTGAAACTTCCATCCACTGCTTGTAGCCTCCATTGATGATTTTAAAAATCCATTATTTCCTATGTATTTATTACTTGGCATTCTGTTATGAGGAAGAGCCTTCCTATCTATGTATCTATCTATCTATGTATCTATGTATCTGTCTACCTATCTATCTATCATGTATT
This sequence comes from Globicephala melas, assembly GCF_963455315.2. Taxonomy (NCBI): domain Eukaryota; kingdom Metazoa; phylum Chordata; class Mammalia; order Artiodactyla; family Delphinidae; genus Globicephala; species Globicephala melas. Next base: position 60,012,247 of record NC_083319.1, on the reverse strand, counting down.
TATATCTATTTACACACATTGATTTCTCTTTCATTCAAATGGTTATGACTCATTATGCTAAATAGATTACTATAAGTAAATGTGTTTCAAAAGAAAATTCAATGTCACTAACAACAAAAACATATCTTCCTAATACTTAAAATGAAGAAAATAACAATTATAATTATCTACAAACCATCCAAAATTACATCCACATCTTGGCAGATTGCATTAAGCCCTTATCAACTACATATGCCTTAATTCAGATTGATAGCAAGTATGTAACAAAGTTCTGAGGGACCAGGACTGACACAAGTAGATGGAGGTGACTGTAGCCTGGTGCCTCACTCAGGAGAGACAGATTCAAGTGGATCGCCATGTAAAGGGGGCAGAACCAGTCAACAGGCAATTAGAGAGAGGTGTATGAGACACATTTAGTATGAAATCTTGAGAGCAGGCTAGCAGGAGAGGCCACAACAGTGAGAGGCCCGCGTACCGCAAAAAAAAAAAAAAAAAAAAAAGATTCTATGATAATGGCAGCTGCTACTGGCTGCTGTTGTACCTCCCCTCCCCCATCTCCTCCTCCTTGTCTTCTGCCTCTGTTTTTCTTCTATTACTCCTACTATTAAAATAATAATTTTAGCAGATGCCTCATATAAATCACTCAGGGTTTCAGACACTGTATTATGTACTTTTTATTATTTTGTTTAATGCTCAAAATAATTCTTTGAGATACATATTATTTTCACCCTTTTATAGATGAGGGAAATTGAAATTTTAAAAAGGTTAAATAACTATTGAAATCTGAATACAGTGTTTACCTTCCATTAATTTATGCCATTAATACTAACTACATGTCACTCTGGTCTCAGAAATCTATCTTCTCCAAGTCAAAACTAACATGTTCTGCCTAGCTTTTCAAGGCATTTTTATCCACTGGGCTTACCTTATCTCTCCAGCTTTATCTCCTACACCTCCCTACAAATTTTCCTAATTTCAGCCTCTTCAATCTCTCAGAAGCATAATAAGATTAGTCCTTCTTCCAAACTTTTCATCACCATATGCTGTTCCTTATCTAGAATGCTCTTCACTTCCTCTTCTGCTTATCCAAATCACATCTTCCCTTTAGATCCAAGCGCTTTACCACTTCCTCTGTGGAGAGTTTCCTTTTCTTCTAGAAAGTTCCCTCTTCAGAAAACTTACATTACTTAACATTGGTAGAAAATAAAAGAGAAATAAAAAGCTTACCGGGGTTTCCCTGGTGGCGCAGTGGTTGAGAATCTGCCTGCTCATGCGGGTTCGAGCCCTGGTCTGGGAGGATCCCACAAGCCGCAGAGCAACTAGGCCGGTGAGCCACAACTACTGAGCCTGCGCGTCTGGAACCTGTGCTCCTTAACAAGAGAGGCCGCGATAGTGAGAGGCCCGCGCACTGCGATGACGAGTGGCCCCTGCTTGCCACAACTAGAGAAAGCCCTCGCACAGAAACGAAGACCCCACACAGCAAAAATAAATAAATTAATTAATAAACTAAAAAAAAAAAGCTTACAGTTATGAGTATCTGTTACGTTGTAGTGTGATGTGTGATTGAGATAGCAGGTTCCAGAATCAGATACCTGAGGAAAAACAAGACAAGACAAATTTTTCCTCAACTATTTACTGGCAGTGTGAACTTAAGCAATAACCTTTCTCTACCTCAGTTTCTCATCTATAAAACAGACTCATCTATAATATATAATAGCAATGTGTACCTCATAGAATTTTGCCAGTATTAAAAAATGTAATATATGTAAAGTAAATGGTGAAGCTGAAATTCGGCCACTATACACAGGTACCGAACTGAATCTCAGAGACGGGGTTTTGGGTAAAGTAGAAAAGAATAGCTTCATTGCTTTTCCAGGCAAAGGGGGCCATAGTGGGCTGAGGCCCTCAAAAATGTGTGTCCTGACTGGGAGGAGGTAGTGAGGAGTTTTGTTGTAGTTGTTCAAAGAGGGGGGGCCTGGTCAGCTCATGGACATTCTTCTGATTGGCTGGTGGTGAGGTAATTGGGAGTCTGCATCATCAACCTTCTGGTTCTAACCATCTTCAGTCTGCATGCTTGTAGGCAGCATACAATTAACTTCTTTCACCTGGTGGGGGTTTTAGTATCTGCAAAACAGCTTAAAGATATTGTTATGTGTATCCCTTGAGGGGGAACCAGGGCTCTGCCCCAAGGTGCACTATTGTTTCTTTAACTGCTCCTCCCTTTTCTCCTCAGCCCCTCCCTTCCCTGATTAGCAACGGTTTGAACCTGCCCTTTGGAACTCAGGGAAGGTCCTGGAGGCTGAATGAAACCTACTTCCTATTAAACAAAAAAACAGTGGACACAGAAAGGCTTTTGTGCCCAGGAGCCCCACAGGGTTCTGCTGGGTTTCACTGAAATTGTATTAACTGCTTTGCACGTACAGAAATTAAATCTCACAGTGATGCTCATTTTAGAGTTGAGGCTAGGATTGACTTATACTTCTTTAGTATCCATATAAAAATTTGAATTGCCTTTATATTTCAACTATGTTCTATGCAACCTCAGTGCTCATTGCCAGTTGATTGCAATTTCTTTTTTTTTTTTTTTTTTTTCGGTACACGGGCCCCTCACTGTTGTGGTCTCTCCCTCCGCGGAGCACAGGCTCCGGACGCGCAGGCTCAGCGGCCATGGCTCACGGGCCCAGCCGCTCCGCGGCATGTGAGATCTTCCCGGACTGGGGCACGAACCTGTGTCCCCTGCATCGGCAGGCGGACTCTCAACCACTGCGCCACCAGGGAAGCCCCAATTTAATTTTTAATAGTTCCCAAAGGGTTTCTTACATGAAGAAGCAAGATTAATTTGAGTGTGAAATATTTTCACATAGACACATTGGCTTTGTGTTACTGTGGATGACTTTGTTCTACTGCCATGGTTTTCTCAACTACTTAAATATTTATCTAACATAATAACAATAATTATAAAATGGAAGTCAGCAGCTGTTAGTGCACATATTTTTTGGTTGCTGATAAATTCAATTCGAAGCATTGCTAGCTAAATTGCTAGCTAGTTCTATAGATTATCTTGTGTCGTGACAAAGTTTTTTTTTCCCTTTCTTGTATGTTTTCTAATTTTTTATTTAATGCCAGACCTGAATACATGGAAGAACAGAGACTAAGGTAAATAGTATTTATACCTGGAAATAGGCATACCTGTTATTCTGACAGGCTGTTAGTATCAAGGATTGAAGTATTCCAGTCAGGAGTGAGATAACATGCCATCTTATGTTTGATATTCAATGATTATTTTAAATTATTTCTTTTGACACTCATATATGGCAGCAATTCCTTCCTTCTATGCTTGTTCTTTTTGGAATTCAGGCTAATTTGTTCTCTATAACATCCGTGATCTGATGAACTTGATAAAAGTAATTTAATAGTTTTTTTTGGTTGTTGTTTTTGGCTTTTTTCCATTGTTTACTTAGAAGCAGTACTATTTCCCATGTTCTATGTCCTAGATGAAAGCAGAAAGCTCATAACATTTTTTTTCCTGGAAAGATATTCTACAAATACAATTTTAAAATACCTTGCTGTGTAAGAAGAAATAGTAATTACTTCCACATTTCAGTAGGCCTTCAAATGTCTTATTTTCTTTCTACCTCTTCAAACCAGCTTTTGTTGAATCATAACCACAATCAAATAAACCCAAAGTCCCTTCTTTCACACTTCTATCTTTTTTTTTTTTTTTTTTTTTTTTTTTTTTGCAGTACGCAGGCCTCTCACTGTTGTGGCCTCTCCCGTTGCGGAGCACAGGCTCCAGACGCGCAGGCTCAGCGGCCATGGCTCACGGGCCCAGCCGCTCCGCGGCACGTGGGATCCTCCCGGACCAGGGCACGAACCTGTGTCCCCTGCATCGGCAGGCAGACTCTCAACCACTGTGCCACCAGGGAAGCCCACACTTCTATCATTAAATAATGCAAAGGGAAATGATAATGAATGACATTCATTCTGGGAGAATTATTAAACAAAGAGAATCATCAAAAGCTAATTGATATTTTTTTCAGCTGCATCCATTGCAATTTTCATTGCATTCGCTCTCTTTCTTGTCACTCTTGAGCCATGCCATTATATCCCAATATTTCTGCACCAAAGACTTTAAAATACCAAAAAGACTCCGAAAACAAAAATGAAAAATCCCACTAGTCCCTCCATTTTATGGTTTCCAGGTCTGTGATTCCCTGCTATTTATGATATCATTGTATTTGTGGAGTTTTAATTTTTTCACCACTAAAAACTTAAGCATAGATCTGTGAGTATAGAACTCTGTACTTTCTGCATGCATCTAAGCTCTTTTCCTTAAGATGTTATTTTATTGTTGGAACCTGATATTATAAATGTATTGGAGTACCAATAAGAGACTTGAGGTAAGAGCATGCACCGCATTCTGTTTTACTTTCTTCTTTTATTAAGCCCAGATAAGCATTTGGGACGTCTATTTGGTGTTTTCTTCTCTGGAGCTTCCAGTGCCGTATAGAACATCATAAATAGTACAAGGCTGGGAGATAAATCTGCCTATCAAGGCTTGAACTAACATCACTTCAAATATTGGGTTGGCCAAAAGGTTCATTTGTTTTTTTCTGTAAGATGGGTCTAGAAGCACTTAGTTGTCTTTAACTTCTCGAAACAATTTTGTTAGATTGTAGGTGAGGTGATAGCTGTCATATCAGCATGCGTGTAAAAGAAGACATCAAAATTGGTGACATTTTGTGTAGCCATTTAATATTGAAGATGGAAGAAAAAAGCAACATTTTTGGCATATTATGCTTTATTTTTTCAAGAAAGCTAAAAGTGCAACTGAAATGCAAAAAAAAAAAATTTTGTGCAGTGTATGGGGTAGGTGCTGGCTGTGACTGATCGAACATGTCAAAAGCGGTTTGCTAAATTTCATGCTGGAGAGAGATTTCTCGCTCCACGGTCGGGTAGACCAGTTGAAGTTGATAGCTATCAAATCGATACATTACTTGAGAACAATCAATGTTATACCATGCAGAAGATAACCGACATACTCAAAATATCCAAATGAAGCATTGAAAATCATTTGCACCAGCTTGGTTATGTTCATCGCTTTGATGTTTGGGTTCTGCATAATTTAAGCAAAAAAAAACCCTCTTGACCGTACTTCCGCATGTGATTCTCTACTTAAACGTAATGAAAACGTTAAGGTTTTAAAATGTGTTGACAGATGAAAAGTGGATACTGTACAATAATGTGGAATGGAAGAGACCATGGGGTAAGGGAAATGTGCCACCACCAACCACACCAAAGACCAGTCTTCATCCAAAGAAGGTGATGTTGTGTATAAGGTAGGATGGGAAGGGAGTCCTCGATTATGAGCCCCTTCCAGAAAACCGACTGATTAATTCCAACAAGTACTGCTCCCAATTAGACCAACCGAAAGCAGCACTGGACAAAAAGCTTCCGGAATTAGTCAACAGAGAATGCATAATCTTCCATCAGGATAACACAAGACCGCAGGTTTCTTTGATGACCAGGCAAAAACTGTTACAGCTTGGCTGGGAAGTTCTGATTCATCTGCCATATCCACCAGACATTGCACCTTCGGAATTCAATTTATTTCGGTCTTTACAAAATTCTCTTAATGGAAAAAATTTCAATTCCCTGGAAGACCGGAAAAGGCACCTGGAACAGTTCTTAGCTCAAAAAGATAAAACAATTTTGGAAAGATGAAATTATGAAGTTGCCTGAAAAATGGCAGAAGGTAGTGGAACAAAAGGGTGAATACATTGTTCCATAAACGTCTTGGCGAAAATGAAAAATGTGTCTTTTATTTTTACTTAAAAACCAAAGGCACTTTTTGGTCTACCCAATAGTAATCTGCAAACTTCAGGAACTTTGACAAACTGTAATGCCCATACATTTTTAAGCTGACATCTGAATTTTATTTACTATTTTTAAATAATCATAAAAAATTCCATTTTAAGACTACTGTGTATTTTGTGTGTGTGTGTGCGTGCGCTTAAAACATATTTGTCAAAACCTTTTACCTTTAGCTATAGCTCATTCAATTTATGGAAGAATGTTCTCATTAAATGGTGAAGTTAATCCTCATTGCCAAAACAATCACCAAATCAAATTTACTGTCAGAAAAGACTGATTCCATTTTTTAATTTAAATAAACTGAATATTCATCACAGGTGCAGACATCTGTGTGTTCAAGTCTGAACTCTTCTAAATAGGTAGCTGGATGGCTAGCTGGTGAAGAGGGCACTGAGTCTTGCTATTAATATTTTATCACCTAGATGATGCATAAAAAGTGCTTTTGGTGCCACAAATGTTTTTTTGGCTGCTGTTGTTGTTGTTGTTTTGTTTTTTTCACCCAGGGCAACATTAAGTTTTGAGTTTGTAAGTTCGGGAGGAGGGCCTTTGTGAAAGGCAAGTGGGGAAAGGAAAAGAAAGGCAAAGCTCAGACACTGTTGCAGGCATGATAAATTTTAATTTTAGATAAATTATAAATGGATGCATGTTGATACTGAGAATCTGAAAAATGTTCCACTTAAAACTGGTGGTTCTTCTGTTCCATCTGGCATGCATTTATTATGTTTAGGAGTTTGTGTACCCTAGTTGAGAATTGCTATTTTAGTTTACTTCAAGATAGATAATGACCTGAAAAGAATGCCTTCCACCTGTTTTCAGGCCCAAGTTTACTCATTCCTAGTGGCGATAATTAACTTTCCTGAGAGCTTACTCTGTGAGAAATAATACTATATGACACAAAGCAACTGTATGGATTTGGTATCATCATTACCTCCATTTTAGTGTAGTAAACTTAGGCTTAGACATAATAATAAGTAACCCGATCAAGTTAACAGACCTTCAGTGTTGGAATCGAGGTAGTTTGACCCCAGAACCCAGGTGCCCACAGGCTATAATGTCTCCTTCAAGAGCATTTCCTAATTACCTCAACAGACTTTTTTTCCCTTTCTGTGTAGGTTGATATGATGTAGAGCAGTGCATCTTGAACTTTAATGCATGTGTGGATCACATAATGAATTTTTTTTTAAATGCACATTCTGTTTCAGGAGGATTTTGACAAAGTCTGAGATTATGTGTGTGTCTGAGAAGTTTCAGGTGATGCACTTCTTCTTGTGCTAGTTCTCTGTTCTGAGCGGCTCAATGGTTCTCAATCCTAAAGGCACAGCAAAATCTCCTGATTTTGTCCACTCCTGAAATTTGGGAATGGAACACAGGCAACTTAACTTTATAAAGCTCTCACAGGTTATTCTGTACTGTAGGCAGAGTGAGAAAGCACAGTTAAATTTACATATATATATATATATATATATGTTTACCAGTGATTCTGATATAGCTCTGTATGCCTGGAGAATCATAGGTTTAGAGTAGATATTATGATTGCTTTTCAATTGTATGTAGTGTTTTGAGATTTTTGTCTAGTTTCCCTTCTTCTTATTCCTAAGTAAACTATAAACACCTCAAAAATAAGACTTATGGGGCTTCCCTGGTGGCGCAGTGGTTGAGAGTCCGCCTGCCGATGTAGGGGACACGGATTCGTGCCCCGGTCTGGGAAGATCCCACATGCCTTGGAGTGGCTGGGCCCGTGAGCCGTGGCCGCTGGGCCTGCGTGTCCGGAGGCTGTGCTCCGCGGAGGGAGAGGCCAAAACAGTGAGAGGCCCGCGTACCGCAAAAAAAAAAAAAGACTTACAAAATCCTCCTGAGTCTTCTTACCAAACGAAAGAACTCAGCAAGGTCTCATTCATTGTGTGCTGTATTTATTAATTTATTTATTCAACAGATATTTACTGTGCCAACAATGTTTTTTTTTTTTTTTTGGCCAACAATGTTTTGTAATGTCAAACACTGCGATAGAAAATTAAAGGTGTAGGACATAGTCCCTATCTTCAAAGAGCTCACACTCTAGTAAGGGTAGAGAAGGAAGTAAAAATATGCTTTCCCTAAGCATGTATAGAAATGTTCTGAAGAGATTTTGAAAGGACGTCCAAAGCTCCATGGAGAAGCACCCAGCATAGGAAATTTACCCTGCACATAATGGAGTAAGTAGATCTAGGTTCAGAGAGCAAGTGTACGTTCATTTAAATGGGTCACCTTGAAACAGCTATTGAAAAAAAAATTTCTGCTAAGCCTAGTGACCTTCTTGGCCCAAGAGATGTTGAGCTGGAAGTCAAAACACCTCTTACAAAAGGGGTACAAAATTAAACCCTACTTGTGTTACTGAATCAAACTTGGATCTACTTGGAGGCGCATAGTAAAGCCAAGCTACTGACACAGGTTTGTGATAAAAGAAAATGCAGCATGTATTGTAAGGTACGAAACACAGAGTCCAGAGTCCGGGCAGCTGATGCTGAAAAAACCCCAACTCCCTGATGGATTTCAGGGAAAGGTTTTTTAAAAACGGGGAGGGGGAAGGTTGTGTGGTGTGTGATCAGCTTGTGGTCGTTCTGCTAATTGATTAGTGGTGAGGTGATCAGGAGTATTATCTACCTTCTGGTTCCAACCAGTCTGGGGTCTACGTGCTTATAGTCAGAATATAATTAACTTCATCCACCTGGAGGGGGTTTCAGTATCTTCTAAACAGCTGAAACATGGCTCAGAATATTATCTATAGCTCTTGAAGAGGAACTAAATAAAGGTCCTTGACTTTGTTTAATGGCTAAACTATTGTTATTTTGTCTTGCTTGACTGTTTTCTTTGTTTCTGCATTTTCTCACTTCTCTCATTAAGTTTATTCTTTGGAACTAGGGGAAAGCCTAGGAGGCTAACGTTTTTCTGCAAACAAGAGGCAGGTGGAGAACATGGCGGGTGGGGCAGGGGGAAGGTGTCTGTCCCTTCAAGGCCACATGGGGTCCTACTAGGTTTACTTGCTAAGTGAATTTTATTCACCATCCACATGAGTCTGTAAGGCAGTTTCTTTAATAGCAAAGGAGAAATATTTTTTTGTAAACATTTTGGCATCATTCAATATAGGCCATCTGTGCATACTTCTGTGAGAAAATAAAATGCTTTTAATTGGTGGTTTTATATTTAAACACCTCTGGAGGCTTAAACAGTTTAAAAATAATACAGTGAGGTTATGTAGTCAGTACAGAGCTGTTGTAGATCGTACAACATAAAACAAGAGAAAAACACCCTCTAATATATAGAACAGAGATAAGGATGTCATCTCCGTTTTTTCGTCAAATTAAAGATGTTGAGCAAGCCTATTTTTCAGCTGCCTGTAGTGAAAGTGCTTCATAATATAATCGACAGTGTATTGACCCAGGGGTCACTATTTCTAAATTCCTATGATATGAATAAATCTATTTATAGAACAAACAGAATATGTGCTCTTCCTCTTTACAAATATCAAAGCACTTTCAGAGGTAGGTGGAAAGTCTGTGATCACCTGTCAGTTTTTGTTGAGTCCCTGTAGATGAATATATTTGCCCTGACTAGTTAACTAGAAAACTGTCCAAGATAAGATCATAAAAATAAGAGTCCCTTACTCTGTACCAAGGAACATATTTTCACATCAATATATGCTGTCTTAACTCAAGGTGAAAAGGTTACAGCTGAGCTCCAAGCCACCGCCCCCCCCCCCCCCCCCCCCCCCGCCCTCCCCAAGACTGCACCTAACCCTAGGCTCATGTTCCTGTGCCCCGGGCAGATTCTTCCTTTCTGTGTCTGGAAAGTTAGGGTTAGAACAATAAAGGTGAGTGAGGAGTTAAGGCAATTTTCTGAGTAATTCAGACCAAATCAGTCTCTCTCCAGTTGTCATCGAAATACCTACCAATCCGTACTTAATTATTGTTTAAAAAATTCAACCATGTTAGGGTGTGCATTCTTCCTTTCTGGTAAGTGTTAACTATATACTAGGCTTATTGGACTTTTCTAAGTTATTCTCCAATATCAGTTTTGAGTGTGCTTCCTTTTACTTTTTGGGCTAAGTTGCGTTATGCACCCCCAACCTCCCAAAGATGCCCATGCCTTAATTCTAGAACCTATCAGTGTATTACATCAAAAAAGAAATCTTGCAGATGTGATTAATCAAGGCTCTAATGATGGGGCAATTACCCTGAATCATTCAGGTGGGCCTATGTGATTATTATAAGAAGGCCGCAGAAGGGGCAAAGTGAGTAGTAGGAGGTGTGGGGAAAGAAGGAGGAGGGAGGTATGAGCCAGGACCTCAGCCGTGAAGCAAAGCCTGCCCTCAGACTCTAGACGCTGACAAAAGCAAGGAAATCGCTGTTTCCTCAGTCTCCAGAAGGAATCAGTTCTGCTGCCACCGTGGCGTTAACACCCCAAGACTGATTTTGGATTTCTCACCTCTAACTGTAAGGTAGTAAAATTGTCTTTTCCAAGTCGCTAAGTTTGTGATAGTTTGTTATGGCAGTAATAGGAAACTAATAACCCAATTGTAGCATACTTAGTTGTTCAAGTAATGTAGATTAAATGAAGTGAAAGAATGCATTTAATTTCAAGTGCTAACCTAAAAATGTAGCATAGGAACAGGAGGAGGTTTTACCACAGCCCAACTATAACTGTCCTGAGGGTTACCGAAACTGGAAGCAGAAGCGTCCAAAGGGCCTTTCCAAGCCTCAGTAACTTTGAAGTTGATTCCTCTTGAGGGGAGGAAAAGTAGCGGCGAGCTTTCACGTTTTGCAAGAGAGGTAAGGAAGAAATGTGCACATTAAATGGTGAATGTTTACTGGTTAGTGTGGTACAAAGAAATGGGGAAAACTCACGGCAGTGGAAACGTACGTGTGATTATTTTCTGTGTGGAGCAGGTCAGGATTTGGGCATGTTTTTGACTGATAAATTCTATATAATCAGGGCTTCCCTAGTGGCGCAGTGGTTGAGAGTCCGCCTGCCGAAGCGGGGGACACGGTTTTGTGCCCCGGTCCGGGAATATCCCCCATGCCGCGGAGCGGCTGGGCCCGTGAGCCGAGTCCGCCTGCCGAAGCGGGGGACACGGTTTTGTGCCCCGGTCCGGGAATATCCCCCATGCCGCGGAGCGGCTGGGCCCGTGAGCCATGGCTGCTGAGCCTGCGCGTCTGGAGCCTGTGCTCCGTAACGGGAGAGGCCACAACACGTGAGAGGCCCGCGTACCGCAAAAAAGAAAAAAAAAAAAAAATTCTACATAATCATATAGCATAAGATGTGGTTCCGCCTATTGTCAAATGTCAATGTGGCCTGTACTACTGAAAGAAGTACAGCTCATTCAGATGCAACAGACTTTTCGTGTGAGGAATTTACTAGACTTCTTAAATTTCATTTTTGTGTTAATTTTGTTACTAAAGGGGAGTTCTAGTATAAATTACTAGTAACACTTGTACAGGTGTTGTTACTTATGAAATACTGTTTTTGGTTAATACAAATTATCATCTGTGAATGTGTGATCCATCCCAAATTTGCTCTAAAAAACACTTAAGTTTTTATAGTGTTTAAGATTTAAGTACACAAAGGAATATAGGATTGAAATTATATGAAAAAAAAAGTTGATTCTCTGTGAATCGTAGATTACCTCTTCTCTCTGAGTGAATCATGATAGCAGCTTGGTGGTGCTGTTTGCACAGTCACCACCAAACCGGCGCAAGCATCCTTGTCCAAGCATGTGAACTTCTCTTCCTTTTAAACATACTAAAAGTCAGTTTCTTGGCTTTTTACAGGATCTAATGCAAAATAATTAAATCCTATGTCATAATATAACTCATCAGTTTCTAAACGTGAGATCATCAGAAAGGAGACATTTTGGACTATTCCCTCAAAAAAAAACTTAATGGAAAATTCAAAACATACACAAAAGTAGAGTACTATAATATTGCAGTGTTCCAGCATGAATGGCCATCTACTCATGGCCTATTTTGTTTCCTCTATCATCCCTTTCTTTCCAGCTACTCTCAGCGTGCTAGGTCACTGGTTTCCACTCAGACCTATTGAGTTTTAATCCTTTTAATTGCTTCAGAGTGCTTCAGCTGACTCTGATAATTAGCTTTTAAAAATGCTCTTCTTAAAGAAACTTTAGTTTTTTTTCTTAGTTTTTTTCAATTATTTTGTTAACCACATGATTTTCCATATTACTGTTTAATTTCTCTTTTTGAATACTGAATATGTAAGAAATCCTTTAGACAGGGTGGCAAATAGAAAATCTGTAATAGGTTCTATCCTTGCAGGCTGATAGTTCTTGAGTTCTCAGTTTTTCTACTAAACTGAGATTTTTAAAATGGACATGTATTTAAAAATACTTAAGAATAACTTAAGAGCAACAGGGTTAATGAATTTAAAATTCAAATGTAGAACAATAAATAGTCTTTAATTACCAGTTTCTTAAAGCAGTAGATTGTCCAAATTAGAGCCATGTCCATTGTGACATTCCAGGGCAATGCCTCAAGTCATGGTTTCCTGTGGACCAAGGCAATGTAGAGACCGTGGCCTTAATAATTAAGAAGCTGCTGTCCAATTTATCTAAGCCTAGGTGTTAGATCTGATAGGGAGCTCTGTTCAGTCAAGCAGCGGATGACTCTGAGGCAACTCTGGGAATGCTCTTCCCTTAGGTTCTCTGTAACTACCCAAACAGAAACCCACACAAATCTTTTAGTACAGACTTTTGGGCTGTCTGCCATGTGAAAAGGGAAAGGAAAAGAATTTTTCTTCCCCAGCTGGGTATAAACCTGCTTTTATAAATTCATGTCTGAAGTATGTACCCTCCTTTCAACCAGATGAGGTAATTCAACTACCAGAGGAATCCTCTTATGTTTGGATACTTCCTGCCTAAAATGATTTGATGGCTTTTTCATTATGATTAAAATAAAACCTAATTTTTTTTTATTTATTTATTTTTTTTTGCGGTACGCGGGCCTATCACTGTTGTGGCCTCTCCCGTTGCGGAGCACAGGCTCCGGACGCGCAGGCTCAGCGGCCATGGCTCACGGGCCCAGCCGCTCCGCGGCATGTGGGATCTTCCCAGACCCGGGGCACGAGCCCGTGTCCCCTGCATCGGCAGGCGGACTCTCAACCACTGCGCCACCAGGGAAGCCCCAAACCTAATATTTTTAACCCAGCTTTATAAATTCTGTATGATCAGGGTGTGTTTCTCTTGACCTCCCCTGGATCTTTAGGTACCAGTCTACCAGACTACTTCCTGCTTCTGAAATACAAATGGTCTTTTCTGCAACTTAAGACCCACAGTTATGCTATTGTCCCCATGTAGCCCTTCTGTCATCTAAGAAATGATAGTCCTGATGCATTTTGAATCATAAAGGAGTGGGCAGAGATGAGAAAGCACACTTGGCAAGCTGGGGGAAGAGGAGTGGAAATGCTTGACAGAGACTGAGGATAAATGTATATGTACGTGTTTTTCCTTCCCCACCACAGCTTTCTATTAACACCCACCCCAGCTCAGTTTTACTGTTTTCTTTCTCCTTTCTCTCCCTGTAATGCCAAACTGTGAATTAAGGCTGAGGTTACAGGCTCTGTGGCTATGTATTCTGTTACTTCTATTTCCTGACTTTCTTGCAGGAGAGGAACTGTCCTCTGCTTTTGTCTCCTTGAGAATCCTAATTTGGAAATAAGTCTGATAACCTGGTCAGGTAGTTGCCCCTCCCTTCCATTCTAAAAACAAAATAAAACAAACTTTATTTCGTCTGTGCTTTGGCTTCTGGGACTCTATTTTCTGGCCCATCACTTTAAGACCTTTGACTAGCTGTTCTCTGCTTTGGCATTTAACTATTTGCTGGCAATTTGAATGGTTTGTACTTACATACGCATCATGTTTTCTTAATTATTGGTCATCTAATATATTTTCTAATCTTACTGATATTACTCAAAGTGTATCTTAAACATTTGCTTAATAAGACAGTGCAAAATGAAGTTGTAGTAATTGTGCTCCTAAATGAGGCTACTGGAAATCACTACCGCCTTTAATCAAATAAGCTGCTTAGCTATCTCAATTCAACAAAAGTTGATGAGTACGTGGCCTTTGAGTGTCCTGACCTGGCACATGTGCATGTAGTTAAGTCCTCACAATTGTCTTCCTGGTTTTTCATTGAAGGTTAGCAGGTTGCTTCGTAAAATATAAGAGCTTTTATATTCTAAAATAATTCTTCTACCTAATGGAAAATCTTGAACTCTTCACATATATATTTATGACCATAACCATCAGAACTTTTCTCACTATTCTAATTGGGATTTTTACACAAGAGCTTCTCTAATATGGATATAAAATTCTAAAATTCCGTGCAAGGCTTTTAAAAATATGCATCAGTTTATTTCGAACATAGTTTTCGTCTCTTGCCATTTCTCAGGCATGGTGTGCATAAAACAATTATTGTAAACAAGGTTGAGCTACCTTTCAACTTCTTAAATTTCTTCAATCTGTGGATGTCAATTATTCTTAATTTTGAGAAAAGTGAGATCACATGGTCAATCAAAGCTACCTAACACCATTAAAACAGACCTTTTTTTAATCCTTTCCAATCCTGGTAAACTCTGAATTGTGTGCGACTTTAGCAAAGTCCATGAATTTCAGTTTCCTCATCTGAATGATGAAATCATCTTCTAGGATCACTGTGGGTTACATGACGCAACATGTAAAATTACGGAGCATACATTCTTAGACATAATTGTCTCATGTTATTCCTTCCCTCTCTTAATCTCTGCCCTGTAGGATCTTCAACATGTTAACAGTGGTAAAGTTTAGTGGACAGATTATTTTAAAACAGGGTGGGAAGAGGCTTACAGATCTAGACACTGCCCTTTATCTTCTGTGCATGACTTCAACTTGGCTTACCTTTTAATTGGTAAGGACCGTTATTTTTATCAATTTTTCATCTTACTGCTACTAATAATGATCATTGCTAACATTGACTGCAGTTCATGTAATTCTCACAAGAATTCAGTCACTATTTATATCTACTACATACATATGGTAAAACCAAGGCAAAGGTAGTTAAGACAGTTGTCCAGGAGTGTCCACATAATAAGCCGTGATTCCTAGGAGGTCTGACTACTGAACATGACTCTTAAGGTGTCTTTTTTGATAATTTAGTGGAGATTGTTTTAATGGCTCAGGCTTTTTTGAAGAAGAATATATGGAGAAGAATTTATTTAACCCTTTGAAAGTTCTAAAATGGAAGCAAAATCTTTTACTTCTAAGGCCCCTCCCCTCTGACATAGCACAGGCCTGCCCTAGAAACAATTCTAATAATTATGTTTGAAAGAATGAAAAGCCTTGACCTTGGTGAAACATCTAGCAAAAGCTGATAAAAACATTTTCTGAATATATTGGATATGCTAAAAGGAGAAAGTCACTAGATCTATAGATGAAAGTCTGAAGAATAATTGAATTTGACAAATACAGCCGGCCCTGTGTATCTGCAGGTTCCGCATCTGCAAAGTCAACCAACTATGGATCGAAAATGTTCAGACAATCCAGGCAATTTCAAAAAGCATAATCTGAGTTTGCCGTGCTGCTAACTATTCACATAGCATCTACGTGTTATTAGTTATTGTAAGTAATCTAGAGATTTGAAGTATAAATCATGTATGTAGGTTATGCAAATTCTACATTGTATTTTATAAAAGGGACTGGGGCATCCATGGATTTTTGGTATTCATGAGGGTCGTGAAACCAATCCCCCTTGAATAGCAAGGGGCAAATGTATATGGCTGGCTATATGTTTAAGTCTAGAATATGTTACAGATAATTCAGGAGTTGAGAAGAAACCTTTCCTGTCATGCTAAAAAATACTGAGATCCACTTTCTTTTCTAGGTGTACAAGGCAGAATTGATGGCATAAGATGGTTTCTCATCTGCAAGGTCAATAACCCAAAGCCATTAGAGTCAGTGATGATATACATTCTCTTCGAATATCATAGAAGACAAAAGCATAGGTATATGCAGTCCCCAGGTCTACCTCAAATAGTATAAACCTGGCTTTCAATTCATTCTGTGAGCATTTTGCTCAAAACCAAACAAAAAAATCACATCTGTCAATATGTTAAATGATACAAAATTTACAGTAAGGAAATGTTAATTAAAACATGGTACTATTTATAAACTACTTGAATGAATTGTACACCAATGTGGCAGGCTAGGCTGACAATCTTTAAGTGCTAGAAGTTTAATCTCACAGCCATCCTTCTTGGTAGGTGCAATGAGAAATCTGAAATTTGAAGGGGTTCACATTACCCATGTCACACAGCCAAAAGTTGAAATCAGCTTTTGAATTAACATCTGTATGGCTCTAGAGATTGAATTCTCAGGCTTCATGGACTCGCAGGAAACCAGTTTGAGGTCAGAGGAAGAAAGGTCTACCAGGTTGTAGAATAATTTAATGCTGCCTCTTCATGTTAGAATCAGAGTGGCTCTGAATCTCGTTAGCGTATTGTATCAGGTCCTTCAGAACTGGCTTGCAGTCTACATATTTAATCTCTTGCCCTAATACCTTCTGTCTCTGACCCATTCTAAACTCATACTGAACTTCTCCCTTTTCTGCTAATCCATGACTGCTTATCTCATATTTATACCTGCCTCAAGTTTCCTTTTCTTTAAAAGCTCTCTCCTCTCATGTCTACCCAACCATTTCTCCTTGGAAGTTTTTTCCCTTTTCCACTCTTAAATATACCTGCTCCAACCATCTCAAAGTAAAATTGATCTTCCCCCTCCCCGCCCCTCACCCAACCTGAGTTTCCACAGTAATTTTTTCATGATTGTATGTGTGGCTCTAGCATTTTCAGAAAGACTACTTCTATTTTTAAGCAGTTTACCAGGATCAATACAGATGTGGAAGAGTATGTGAATTTAGGCTCCATCTGTGTTATGTGTGAGTACACGTGCACCCGTTTGAAGATCTTTTGCAAATCAAATCTTTCACAAATCACAATTCTTCCAAGCTTACATATTGTTGAAATAAGTCATTAAGACCGTTACTTAGAGGTTCCAAATCCAAAATAGAATTATGAATTTCTATTAGTTATATTTGTTCGTTGGTGTTATATTTGTTCATTAATGTTCATTAACATTCTTTATTAACCAAGCAAAAAGTGTGGGGGGGACAAAACAAAGTTTATTCGCTCAGTTTTCAATGAAAAGTAGGTTGTTAAACACTTTCTGGTTTAAACACAAAGTATACATATATCATATTTATACTACACAAACAACTAAGCTTCCATTCATTATGTTAAAATGTTTAACTTTGAACACATTAAGGTACAAGTAAAGGAAAAAACTATTTTTCCTAAAGAAATATAGTCTAGCTTGCTGTGCACAGATGAATAAGTTTAAAAACTAAAACAAAACTTTAAAAAAAAAATCAAGCCCTTTTTAAGGTTCTACTGGAAAATGAGGTTTTCTCCACTCATAACATCCGTCAAGAGGATTTACTCAACTGTTCACTATGGACCATGACTAAGGTGTCATTTTCTCCTTTTTTCCTGTTAAGGCTTAGCAGGGATGACATTAATTTCTTTTTTAAAGTTTACTTTCTAACTAGCATGTAGAATTATCCAGAATGAATTCTCATTCCTTCCCACCTAGACTTCTATTTCTAAATCATGGGAAACATTAACTCCATGATCCACACCTGTATCAAACACAACATGTTTTTTTGAAGTAGAGAGTAATGTTTCCAGCAAGCTTCCATAACACTTTGCTTCGTGTCCTGGTAAATATTTGAGAGTGGCGTCCCCTCACTCCCAAACCAAATTCAATATAACTTGGTGAGTGCTCGAGTTCCTAATTTGAGAAACTCAATTTTAGTCTCAATTTAAGCAAATGGATTTATCTGTGGTTATAGTTCAGGAACCATAAAAGCAAATCATATACATGCTTGAACAAATGCAGTTTAAATAAGCTCTGATATGTCATTCATATGTTAATGTATGAAAGGAATGCCTGTAAAAATGAAAACATAAGAGTACCATTTGTTTATCTTTGGGATCAGCAGAATCATTGCTAGATTAACAATTTCACTCTGACCGAAAACATTTGTGAATCTAAATGTTTAGTCTTCAGTGTTGCAAATGCTTTGGTAGCCTTTGACCGTTGATGCGGTTGTTCAGAGTATCTTCAAAGAACTAAGTTGAACCCACCTTATTTTTTTTTTAATATATCAATTTTAAAGCTTTCAGGTGATAAGAGCTTTGTCTTTCTTGATCTGGACTTTGGGTTTCATTATCAAGAAAGAAGCTTTTCTCTTTATCCTGTTAAGTGCTTACATATCAACTACCTCTGCTTACCCAAAATTCCACTTCTTGACGTATTTTGTGCTGCCTTGTTGCATGACAGTGAACTTTGTTCTGGTGAATATGCCAGTATCTGTGATGTTGCTGCAGTATCTAGTACTTTGACTTATGTAATGAGGCTATGTCTGATTTCCATCACAAGCCAATCCTTTCCACTGAAGGAATTAAAACATCAAACTTAAGAAATTGGGTAGAAGGCAGAGGCTAATTGTAAAGGAGAAAACTATGTACATGAAGAGGTATTTCTATTTTCTCAGTACCCATAGAATTCCCATTACTGTTAAGGGGACTTACAGGGACCCATTGAGTGGCAAATAGAGTGTTTAAATCTTGGTAATTAGCAGTAATGGAGAACTTAGGTGCATACAGCTCAATAGAGTCTAAGTTCTTTCATTTTAAAAATTGTCTGAATTTGACAAGGTTTATTTAAATCTGAGTATTAAATATTTACAAAAACATTTTAAAGAGACAATAAATATGCCTGACTTATTTCCTGCTAAGCTTGTTTCTAATTTTCTCTGGTTACAATAAAGAATACAATATTTTATTACTCCTGTAGAATTCAGGTACCATTTAAATGTTGCATTCTATTTTATGCTCATGGTGGATTCGTTATCTTTCTAGTGTTTGGCATAAGTTTGCATCCTTATTCAATCCGTTTGCTCAAGTTACAGTGGTTTACTCAAGTTACGGTACATTACATGTTGAAATTATGTTGACATCTTTTATATTGTGAATAATCTTTATTGAGCTCTCATGTTTCCAGTTAGATTCTCAGTAAATAAGTAAGACTAAGTAGACATAGAAAACCTGTTAAAGTTTAAACCCTTACTAGGGGAAACTATATATTTATCTGTGGTGTTTAGAAATAGATACATAAAACAAGCAGCACAGAATACCCTATTCATGCAGAGAAAGGGACATATAAAAAAATGAGTGGGTGGGCCAACGGATGAGAGGGTATTCTAGAAATATCAAGTGAGAACAGCTGAGATTTTTTTCAGGATTCAGCATTTAATCAGAAATAAATATATAATTAGTATTTCCCTTTTCTAATAACATTTCAGTCAAGTTGACCAAGATCCGATGCATTAACTGCCTGCCTTGCATCTGCAGTAAGTCTCCTACGTACGAACCTTCAAGTTGCGAACTTTCAAAGGTGTGAACGTGCATTCCCATGTCTAATCACGTAAGTTAGTTCACATGTCTGGCGTACATTGTCACATGAATGCATCCGCTAAAGGCGGTTGGGCTCTTGTGTACTTTACTGTATAGAGTACAGTATCTTTATTTCAAGCCCAGGATGTCTGGAAGCAAGTGTAAAAGCAACAGTGATGTAGCTGGTACTACTGTACTTTTCAAGGTACTGTACTGCAAGATTAAATGTTTTACTTTTTGTTAATGTATTTGCGTGAAAAGTATCAATATTATAAACCTATTACAGTACAGTACTAAACAGCCGATTGTATTAGTTGGGTACCTAGGGTAACTTTGTTGGACTTATGAACAAACTGGACTTACAAACATGCTCTCAGAACAAAACTCGTTCGTATGTAGGGGACTTATGTATTCACTTTTTAGTCATCATATTTAATGCCTGTGTTGGAAGATAAAATACACAAAGTTAAACTTGAATGGGTCAAAATTATACAACTAATGGCCTTCATCTTCAATGGCAGTGACTGATGCAAATCTGTTAGCCTGACCCCTTGTGGCAGCAGAAACAGCAAGCATTTCCATAAGCCCAGGACCTCTTGTTGGACGTTTGAGGCTGAGAGAAATTGAATGAGTTAGATTAGTGGTTCCATATCACACAAGTGTGAAAACAGTAACATATCATTACATACGTTAATTATATCAAGACTGGCATCTGTTGGGGTGAACATATTAGAGTTTCAGGGAGTATATCACTTCAACTTCTCACTGCCAAGTACTAGATATTTGTTCCACCCAACCCTAGGACAAAAAAGTGCGATCTTACTATTAGCCTGATGGGTAGAAGTCAAAGATCAATGAAGAGCATTAATGGCTACCACAATTGCCTTAAAATTAGGTTCATAATGAGGAGCCTAGAAGACCTAAATAGTACAGAAAAGGTAGATGTTCTACATCTGTATATGTGTATATACGTATCTGCCTTCTCATAACTTGTAGGTAACTGAAATAAGTCATTGTGGAGAGAAGGGCAACAGGGTTTATAAAGGCAATTTTCAATTTTCTAAAGGTTAACTGTTGGCTTACTATTTGAATGGATTGTGCTTCAAAAAGACATTGGAGCACCAAAATAGAAAATGGGTGTAGGAGCCAATGTGCTTAGCCTATATTCATTTAATTTCTTTTAAATAGAGGACTTATTTAGTATGGCATGAACTTGTGCCTGAGAAATAGGAAATTGTTAACAGTTTAAAAACTGTTTCTCTTTTATTTTCCATAATTGTTATATTTTTTAATCACTTTACCAATATTTTTTGGCTGTCTTAAAACGAACCTCAGTCTTAGGTGCTTTTCTTCCTTAGGATGAATTGACCAGTCACTAATTCCACACATATTTATATGCCTAGTATTTCATTGCTTTGTGATTTTAGAAAGCTCTGTGGTCCTTTTAATCATCAACTTTAAAAAAGCTGCTTCTGCTCTCAGGAGTACAACTCAGAATGTTAGGCAAGGTAGGTGGTCTGAAGTTTTCTTATACCTACTTCGAAGACACTATTTTCTTCTGCTTTTCTAAGACATTTTCTCTGGAATTATCTTTTAAAGAACTGGTAGAAGCGCTACCAGTTACTACCAGTTGAAGATACATATGGTAGTAACTATGCCTTGAATTTTTAATTTTTTTTGCTGTGTTGGGTCTTCGTTTCTGTGTGTGGGCTTTCTCTAGTTGTGGCAAGCGGGGGGCCCCTCTTCACCGCGGTGCGCAGGCCTCTCACTATCGCGGCCTCTCTTGTTGTGGAGCACAGGCTCCAGACGCGCAGGCTCAGTAGTTGTGGCTCATGGGCCTAGTTGCTCTGCGGCATGTGGGATCTTCCCAGAACAGGGCTCGAACCCGTGTCCCCTGCATTAGCAGGCAGACTCTGTACCACTGCGCCACCAGAGAAGCCCTATGCCTTGAATTTTTAACAAAGTTTGACTTCTAAATTTTTATCATAACTTTGTAGAACTGGTCATTAGACTTGCCAAGCACTATATTCCATGGCTCATTTTATTACTTCACTTGATTTTTATATTAACAGAATACATATTTATACTCAGGTTTGCCTGCCTCCTACTTCCCAAAGTATCATAACATTTATCACACTGAACTACCAGTCAATTAAGTAATCATTATCTGGGTAAAAACAATACTTCATTCAGGCTTTAGCATGCAACTTGGAGCATGGTGCCTGCTATATAGTAGGCTTCATTTAATGTTTGTTGAATGAATCTTTACTAATGTATTGGGAAGTTTAAACCTTTTGAGGAAATGAGCTAACTTCATCATACCTTTTCTGAGTGACTAAAACTCAAAAAACAAGACGCATAGAAAATCATTCATATTTACTCCCAAATTCAGTTAAGACCACCTTTTCAGCAAGTATATCATCCACCATTTCTCAAACAAGGAATAGATGAAGGCATGTTTGCTGTGTCTCAAATTTCTTGGTTTTGAAATTTCTAATTCAGTATTTGCTATAGAGTTGGAAGATACATATGCTGGCAGTTACAGTTGGACAAAGAGAATGTTTCTCCCTGTGAGAAACATTTCTGCCTATACATAGGTTTAAGTTATAATGGGCACTCAAACTAAGTTTTAATTCATTGGTAAAAGGGAATATTGTTACTACACTGCATAGAGTTCTGGAGGATTTTGAGAATATACGTGTCAAGTCCACAAGAAAATGATTAGTGATAATATTTACATCTTATTAGCTAACATTAACATGTAAATATTAGCCAGTAACACGCCCTCTTCTCTGCATTCCTCATCTCATCATTTAATATGCCAAAAGCCCCCAGGCTGGTTAAGATACCCCATGCATATTACCTGGTGTATATGTCTCTCAATTTCATCTCTACATTACTTTTATTGTGTTGTACATTCCTACACATCCCTACATTGCTTCCATCTCATTATACTCCCTTATACTCAATTTTGTGTTTTAAGGGAAATGATCATGTCCTGACTTAATGTGTCCTATACTTGTATATGCTTCAGTAAATGTGAAATGAAAAAAATAAAGGGATAAACGAAAGGATTTTAAAATGCTTTTTTTTTTTTATCTTAATAGAATTCTCACTGTAGGGGCAATACTGGGACTTCTATATTGACTATACGTGTGAGACAGTTGAGACTCAGTGATGGATCCAAGAATATATCAAGAGGATTTTTATCTTAATCAGTTTATTCTGAATTTTTAACATATACTATGACTATATACAGGATCATGGTAGGATAAGCATACATAGCAGACATACAGCTGAAGCAGTGGCTTGTAAAACCTGTTAATCTTCTTAAATGTTTCTATTTTAGCATGTCTATGGAAAAATTTGTAGTTCAGAAATAATTTGGCTTCAGGTACAGATGCGTATCCAAAGGGATTCTCAAAATCACCTCTTCACTATATCCAGCGTTTTGTTAGGCTTATTTTTTATATGTCTCCAGCCTTTTAGATAAACTATGAAGAGGACTAAATCCTCATCTAGCATGAGGAAGAGTCATAACTCAGAAGAGCTTCATGGCCATAACAGAACATTCTGCTTACTTTCCCATGTGGCCAAAAAAAAAAAAAAAAAAAAAAAATCACAAAAATCAAGAAAACCAAAACAAACTCACTTTTGTAGAAAAATTTCTTTTTAATACAGTTCAGATCTTAAGTTTGAAAGGAATGGGAAGAGACAAGGTGATAACTTCAATACAAATTAAAGTGTAAAAACAGTGATGTTTTGTAAGAGGAAAATAAGTATAGGGCTAGATGAGTTTTATATCCATTACCCTAACCTAGACATTCTGTTAATCTATAAAATACATCATTTCCATATAGAAGTTATAGGCTGAATTCGGTAAATTGGTTTAAAGTGGGTAAGCCTGAATTATCTTTCTCACTATAAGGTCCTTGTTTCTCCATGCAATTAAATGTGAATTATAGTTTAAAATGTGAATAAAATACTTAATCATCCATCCAATTTACTGACACTATATAAATTGAGTTTTTTCCTATATGATTGTTTTCATCTCAAAACATAAATTGATCCAAGTTCACATGGGACTTTTGATGAACCTTTTAAGCTGTAAAGCTCTTTGATTTTGTGTTTTCTTTTAATATTTTTTCTCAAATTCTGTATATGTAAACAACCTACCATTTCTTTTTTGTAGCTCCCTAACTGAACTATGGAGACAAAACAAATTGGCAATACTTTTCCTTAATATTCAAAACTTTGGGCAATTTTGCTTTAGATTCAGGAAGAAATTCTTTTTATAAAGAAGGGATTCTTTTACCCATTGTGGGCCACAAATGCTGTAGAATCGAATACAGAAAAATAAACTGTGCTAACGCTTCTCAGGTTCTTCTGCTGAGCAGAGAAGCATGCTGGGTTGAAACAAGAACATCTGCAGATAAAACTCACTCCAAAAAATGCATTCCGTGTAACCTATGTTTCCCCTTTTGGGAAACACACTAAAATGTACTTGTATCTCCTTTCGCTTTTCCTTTGATTTTAAACCATTTGCTTAACTCTGGTCCTTTAATCCACCTACCTGAGGATCGTTTTTGCCTGGATAATTTTGAGGTCTGCTTGCAATACCCAAATTAAACTCACTAACTTCCAAGTCTGCTCTTCTTACCTTTGAATTTTTCTAATATCACCAATTTCTAGTCACCAGGCTCCAAAATCTTTGCTCCCACCCTCTCTACCTCCTCACTTTCCAAATATATTTTGTTTCCATCGGCACTGTCCTCTCTGATTCCTGTTGTAGGTCCTATAACTCATTTCTCCTGCTTTCTTGCTTCCATTTGACCCTTCTCTGGTCTCTCTAACTCAATGTGCCAACTTCTCTAAAATTGTCCAGAAAACTGCACCTCAGTGTTACTCCTCTGCTTTATGAACTTTGTATTCAAGGCCATCTATTCGTATCCCTTGATCTATTTAAAAAAAAGAAATGTTCCCTCCTATTATTCACATCCCTGTACTTTTTACTATGGATTAAACTATACTGTTTGCTGGTCTCTGCACAAATTCTTCCTTTTCCTCTCTTTAGCGTATTATATATCTTTGTTAGGCTTTATCCCAGCTTAAAATGCTTTTCTTTGCATATTCATATTTCCAAAAGATATTCAATGTTTTTCTTCAAATATGGCTTTCTTAAAAAATTGGTGCACGCATGTTTTGAAATTTTCATCATTGTATATTGGCAAAGAAAATTTAGTAATTGTTGCCCTAAGGACTTTTTATGATAATATCTTTACTATACCAGTTTATTTAGGGTTAGTGTTTATCTAGTATTTTGCATCCTTTCACTTTCGCAGTATTTCAGTGCCCTTAGGTTTTGTTTTGTTTGTTGCCTTGTTTTTTGTGTTTCTAATATGTAGCTCACAGTTGTACTTCAAAAAATGTGTTTATATATACCTAGGGTAAAAAATCTTTGATTTTACCGAATTCTCATATGAAGAGAGTATAGACATGCAAAGTACTAACACCATGCTATATATAAGTGTAAAAAATAACTTCGGGAGAAATGAGTTACAATCAAAAGTTACAGATTTGTCACTCACTTTTACTTGTTACTCTTTATTATTTGAGGTTTAATATTCTTCAACTTGGTGTGTTCCACCATTACATAGTGAATACCTGTTTTAATGTACCCATATATCTGCCAATATTGCTACCCATTCCTCCTTATGTCATACTTTCATTGCATGTTTTATGTCCTTCTTAAACTGCATGCTATATAAGTTCCTTTAGTGAGATTTTATTAGTGGTAAATTGTCAGTATCTTTGTTTTTGTAAAACTTGAGGTAACACTTAAGCACATTAAATATTTCACTCACTTCCCATTACTCTTCTTGTTAAAATCTATTGTCAATCTTGTCATATCTTTGTATGTTTGAGTTTTCAAGTATTGATAGCTAATTTTTTTGTTATAGTCCACATTGGCTTTACAATGTACCTTATATGTAGGTTGTTTTAATTCATTCTTTTTAAAAAAATTATTTATTTTTAGCTGTGTTGGGTCTCTGTTGCTGTGTGCGGGCTTTCTCTAGTTGCGGCGAGTGGAGGTTACTCTTTGTTGCGTTGCGTGGGCTTCTCATTGCAGTGGTTTGTTTTGTTGCAGAGCATGGGCTCTAGGCATGTGGGCTTCAGTAGTTGTGTGTGGGCTCAGTAGTTGTGGCTTGTGGGCTCTAGAGTGCAGGATCAGTAGTTGTGGCACATGGGCTTAGTTGCTCCGCGGCATGTGGGATCTTCCCGGACCAGGGCTCAAATCTGTGTCCCCCGCTTTGGCAGGCGGATTCTTAACCACTGTGCCACCAGCGAAGACCCAGCTTTTAATTCATTCTGCTCTATATTCCTTACCCTTCCTAAATTTGAGGAGACATCTTTTGACAATTCCAGAAAATTTTGAGGCCATTATATTTTTAAATATTTCCTTTCTCAATATTCCACTTCTTTCATATTAAGACACCTGTTAAACATTGTTGCATCTTTTTATTCAGCTGTTTAGATCCCTTTGTCTTCCTTTCAAACTTCCTCTGTCTGAATTACTTTACTGCCTTAGATTACCTTCTACTCTTACTTCAGAGTTATCTAAGGTGCTTTTCATTGGATTAAAAATTTTTATTCAAAGTTTTATTTACAGAAAAATCGAAGATACACTGCACAGCATTTCCCCATTAACAATTGTAAATAGTGTGACACATTGTTATGATTTAATAAACCATTATTACATTATTAACTAAACTTTATATTGTATTTTAATTGTCTTAGTTTTTACCTGATGTCCTTTTTCTGTTCCAGGGTCCTATCCAGGATACCACATTGCATTAGTTGTCATGTCTCTTAAGGGAGGAATTGCTTGTGGTGGTTCCTGAGACTTTGTTTTTGATCTTGAAAGTTATGAGTACTGGTTAGAATTTTTGTACAATGCCCTTTATTAACATTTGTGTATTTCCCTCAAGATAAGACCTGGGTAGTTGGTGACTAAGTGAAAGATCCCAGAGGTAACTTGCTGTTTTCATCACCTCCTATCAAGGGAATATACTATCAAAATGATTTATGGCCATTGTTGGCCTACACAACCTGATACTGTGTTGGTTGGGTTTCTGACTGTAAAGTTAGTCTCCCCTGCACCCCTCTCCTTTTCATACTATTCAGAAGCAAGTCACCAGGCATAGATCCTTAAGGGCAGATTATCTACATAAAGTATTTGAAATTCTTCTGCTTGGGATGTTTGTCACTTCTCCTCCACTTACTTATTCTTTTATCAATATGGATATTTATTTCATATTTTGGGTTGTAATTTAATACTACTTTATTGCTCAAATTATTAGAACTTTGACCATTGGGTGTGCTTTCAGTTGCTCTAGGGCTCCTTTGACGTACCTCCACCAGTGAGGGTTTTGCTCTTGCTTTGTTTTGAGTATATTCTGACTTTCTGCCACTACAAGGTGTTCTGGGCTCATTTTGCATATTTCCTGCCACAGACTTAGAATCAGATTCTTCTTCAAGGGGGCCTAATTTGTTGTACTGGCTACTATTTCTTTCAGGTCCTCTGCTGACAGAGCAAAAAAATACATGTGCTTATACTAATTCAGGTGCATGTACCTATCTATAAATAACTGTAAATATTTATATCTGTCGATTAAACCCAAGTTCATACTCATGTCTCCAACTTTATTACCTCATAGATCGTTCTAGCCGCTTCTCTCCACTTCAAAAATGGGGAGCCTGGCTCCTACCATCCGTCATCCACTTTGTTGTTCCATTCCAGTATACATATGTAGTAGTGTTAGAATTCTTACACCTACCCCTGTGGGTAACAACTTTATCAATTAAAGTACAGTGCTTTTATGCAGTTCCTTTTGCTTTAATATTGCAGACTTCACTCATTAACAAAGTTAATTAGCACCTTTCTTTGTCATCCCCTTCAACAGATTCTCTTCCATTAGTCAGCGTTGCTTCTGAGATACCCTCCCCCAATTCTTAAATATTTTGTGATTTATATGCATTAAGCTTCACCCCTAGTGCTATAAAGTTCTATGGGTTTTGGCAAATGTGTTCTGTCTTGTATCCAGCATTATGGTACCATACAGAATAATTTTATTCTTCTAAAGATGACCTGCACTTTATTTATTCATCCCTCTGCCCTACCCCAAGCCCCTGGAGACCACTGACTATTTTACTCTATAGTTTTGCTTTTTCCAGAGTAATACTTAATTGGAATTAAATCAAGTCACCTTTTCATACTGGCTGCTTTCATTTAGCCATTTAAAATGTACTTAATGTTCCTTCATATCTTTGTGTCTTAATCGTATCTTTTAATTTGAGTAAACTAGTACATGTATACAATGGATTGTTTGTTCATTTATCTATTGAAAGACATCTTGGTTGCTTCCAGTTTGGGGCAATTATGAATAAAGTTGTTATTAACATTTGCAGGCAGGTTTTTGTGTAAACATTAGTTTCCAAGTCAATTGGGTAAATAACTAGGAGCATGAAAGCTGAATTATGTGGTAAAACTATGACCTTTTAAGAGCCTGCCAAGCTGTCGCCTATAGTGGCTGTACCAGTTTGCATTCCCAGCTATTGCTCTGCATTTTAACTAGCACTTGGTTTTTTGTTGCTGTTGTTTGTTTGTTTTAGCCACTCTAGAAGATGTATTGTGGCTAATAGGTGTATTGTCTTAATTTTTATTTATCTAATGCAAATGACATCTCATGTCTTTATTTCCATCTGCGTATCTTTTTTGTTTTAATTTTTGGAGTATAGTTGATTTACCATGTTGTATTAGTTTCAGGTGTACAGCAAAGTGAATCAGTTATACATATATCCACTCTTCTTTACATTCTTTTCCTATATAGGTCATTACAGAGTACTGAGTAGAGTTCCCTGTGCTATACAGTAGGTCCTTATTAGTTAGCTATTTTATATATTGTAGTGTGTATATGTCACTCCCAATCTCCCAATTTATCCCTTTCCCCCCTGGTAACCATAAGTTTGTTTTCTTCTTTGAAGTGTTCAGATACCTGTTTTTTAATTGGGTGGTTTTCTTACCACTGAGTTTTAAGAGTTCTTTGTACATTTGATAAAAGTTATTTGTCAGATAAGTGTTTTGTTAATTTTCCTGAGCTGTGGCTTCTTTGATTCTCTCAATGGTATCTTTTAGAGAAGTCTTTTAGTCCCAATAAAGTCCAATTTATTTTTATTTTTTTCCCTTTGGCAATCATGCTTTTGGTGTTGTATCTAAAAAATCACTGCTAAATTCAAGGTCAGGTAGGTTTTCTGTGTTGTATAAGTTTTATAGAATTGTTTACTATTTAGGTCTATGATCCAATTTGAGTCAGGAATAGTGAAAGAAGTAAGATCTGTGTCTAGATTATACATATATATATATATATTTTTTTTTAACATGGGTGTCCAGTTTTTCCAGCATAACTTGTTTAAAAGCTATCTTTTCTTGACTCAGTTGTCATTGTACCTTCACCAGATATCAGTTAATAATATTCATGTGGATCTGTTTCTGGGCTGTCTATTCTGTTCCATTAATCTATGTGTCTTCTTTCACCAATACCATGCTGTCTTGATTACTGTAGCTCTTTATGAAGTCTTGAAGTTGGATTGTTTCAGTGCTCCATCTTTGTTCTCATTATTGTGTTTTCTATTCTAGATCTTTTTATCTTTGTATATAAATTTTAGAATTTGTTAATATATTAAAAAAAATAACTTTATTGGGATTTTGACTGAGATTCCATTACATCTATGGATCAAGTTGGGAAGAACTGATATATTAACAAGTGAGTCTTCTAATTCATGAACATGGAATATCTCTCCATTTATTTAGATCTTCATTGATTTTCTCAATAGAATTTTAAAGCTTTCCACATAGAGATACCATACATATTCTGTTAAATTTATAAACACTTTATTTTTTAGTTTATAAGTGGTACTTAGTTTTCAATTTCAAATTCCTAATCACTAGTGCTTTATAGAAAAGCAATAGCATTTTGCATGTTAACCTTATATTCTGTGACCTTACTCTAATTACTTATTCTAGGAGTTGGTCTTTCAATTCTTTGGGATTTCCTAAGAGACAATCATGTCATCTGTCAACAAAAGTTGTATTTGCTCCTTCTAGATCTGTGTACCTTTCTTTATTTCACTTGGGAGTCCTTCCATTAAGATATTGAGTAGTAGTGGTGAGAGGGGACATCCTTCACTATTTCCCTGTCTTAGGGGAAAGGTATCCAGTTTCTCACTATTAAGTATGTTACCTGTAGCATTTTTTGGGTAGTTATCCTTTATCAAGTTAAGGAAGTTTTCCTCAGTTCCTAATTTGCTGTAAGCTTTTATCATGAATGGGTACTGAGTTTTGTCATAGGATTTTTCTGCATCATTTGATAGCAATTTTTCTTTTACCTATTGATCTAATGGTTTACATTCGATGTTCTTAGAACATTGGATTTACCTGTATACCTGGAATAAATCTTACTTGGTCATGGTGTATAATTCTTGGTATACATTGAATTTTCTTTGATAATATTTTGAGAATTTTTACATGTTGTTGATCAGAGACATTGGCCAGTAGTTTTCCTTTCTTGAAATGTCTCTATCTGGTTGTGGTATTTTATGGCCTCCTAGGAAGAGGTAGGAAGTATTCTGTTGGTTTCTCTGAGTTTTAATTTCAGTGATCATACTTTATTTTCAGATGTCCAATTTGAATATGTTTGTAAATTTACCTGATTACTTTTTCTCATTTGCACAACTTTAATACTTAAATAATATAGTCTGTATCAATACAGATTCTCTGAGAAGCTTGCATCAACATGCATATTGTAGTTTTGGGTTGTGCACTGTTTGAAAGAGCTTTATTTGTGGGAGTTTTTTATGGTTGGATTTATGAGGTAGCTTTAAACAGAGGCATGTTCTTTGTCTATGCCGAGATTCCCATGGACGATAACAGTTCTGTTTCACTTTGTTTTGAATTTGTGAGGTCCTTCAAATAAGGCTAATACAAACAAGTCTTGTATTAATCCCCCCACTGCCGCCCAGTTGGTAAGAATACTTTTTTCTCAAAAATCTCATTTTCAACAAAATGTATAGCTGTTGATGGGCTTCAGCTTAATACGATGTTCTCAAACTTTCCACCTAACCTGAGCTTAAGCCTTTCTCATCTATTTTGACTCTTAACTGGTTCAAGAAAGTGGCAGTTTAACTTTTCAGCACCAGTGGTTGGTTATTACATAACCAATTTTCTTTAAACTTTCACCTAACATATATTTAAACTTGATATTTACTATAACTCATTCTCTCATGGTTGTGTGGAGGAAATTTGGTTTAGTCCCTTCACCGCTAGAAAGTAAAATCTCTTTTTGCTTTATGCCTTTTCATTTACTAATACATTGATATGTCTGTACTATGTAACTGGTTCCTTAAGGATAATCCCCATGTCTGATTAACCTCACTATTTCCCACACTAATTACGTTTGGGGAAAATGGATACTTCAAGAATGCAAGATTAAATATATGGCAACATTCTAAATTATACAACTTATATTCTGTTTTAGTTCTGATCTTTATAAATATTATTGGCTTCTTCCTACATGAAACATACTCAACTAGCTTTTAAAAATCACGTGCACATATTAAAAGCAATCATACTCCTGAATCCAAGTAGTGCTTGAGAGTTTTAAGCTTTCATGTTCATATACAAATTCTAATCATCTGACCCACAATCTCAATACTCAATCTCCATAATACTTTTGCCTCAGACATTTTCAGAAATTTTGTCTGTTTTTAAGTTTGACTTTAGTCAGGGTTGAGATAAGCTTCCCCTCAGTATCATTTACATTTTCTCCTTCCCCCAGAAAGACCAAAGAATAATATTACAAACAAGTTGGAAAGTGAAATATCTCTCTGAGTTACTTAATAAAGAACAGAAGATCATACATTATACTAAACAATTTTGGAACATAAAGACTAGAATTAAGTTCATTTAATATACTATAAAAGATTAAAAGGAAACAAAAATAACAGGTAGTTTGAAGGTCGTATTTGTTTGGAAATATACTATCTTAAGGTTTTATTCTAATTTTAATATTACAATTCAAAATGTCTTGACTCTCCCTGGAAGAGTACTTTGGTGTTTCAGGAACATGTAGTTACACTTAATCCTGGAAAATCTTTGTCCTTTGAGAGTAACGTTATTTTCTTAATGGTCCAGAATATTCAGAGTTAAGTGTTGTGGCTAAGGTTGGTGATAGAGACGAGAAGCAAAATTTGGGTACCAAACTGATGCATAACAAAACTAGAAGGATAAAATTATTTTGTGATTGATAAAATTAAAAATAACCACATACATTAGAATTTTAATACTTAGAGAATCTGCCTGAAATACATATATATTCTCTATTGCTTTATATTCTTCTGGGTACTCCTAGGATGATACCCGACGCCAAATTTGGCTGCGTAGTACTCACTCATCTACTCACTCATTCACTCATTATTTTTCAGTTAGCTGTTTCCCTTTCAGTCTTACACTGTAGATTTTTCACCCCCTTGGCTGAAAGCTTAAGAGGACCTGACCACTTGTGCTTTCTATGCCTAATTTGTGATGGGAAGAAGTTGCTTCTCTGTCCTCTGTTCCATTGCTTTGATGAAATGTAAACTTTTCTGCATTTAGTTTGATCCTGTATTTTTTTTAAATGAGAGGCCTTTACCTTTTTCGTCTATAATTACTTATAAAATTAAATGAGAATTTACTTTTAACAGAGGTTTAATATTAAGACTGAGTTTATCTTACCCTAGAATCTTATTCTAAACAAGATATCTGTCTCACTCCTTTGTAATATTTCCCAGCTAATCAAAATAGCTCTTATACGAGAAATCTTATTATCATTATATATATAGTTACTTGTATTGATTGCTCTATTAATGTTGATATACACAAATATTTCTGAAAGACAAACTACTATGGGTAAAATGAACTGTTTGTGGTGGGAGGAGGGATAACTACTTAGCAGGCATCATTTGAATTTTTTATGTGCATGTTGTAGTGTTTTACTCAAAAGGAAAGTAATCCATGAATGTGAACTAGTTACTAACTCAGTGGCCTCATAAATAGGAGATTTTCTGTTTCTGCCTATTTGATATTCTTGTTTTAAACCAGGAACAAAATTGTTTCTTGCTATCTCAGATATTTTAGAAATTGTGTTCTTAGGAGCAGTATTGACATATTCAAAATGTTAGAACAACATTTTTAAAGCTAGTATTTTAAAAATTGTTAATTTAGTAGTAAAATATGAAAATTATATGACCCTTTAAGTAGAAGGGTTTTTTGGGACTGTTCATTGAATAATGATTTCCAGTCTAGGGTCTTAAGTACCTAGAGTCCTTCAAGGTAGTACCTGGATGGAAAAGTACAGCTAAAAGATAGAACTAAGAAATCTTGCATTTATACACACAGTAGCTCGAAGGCTAACTGGAATGTTGAGTGTGTGCACACCAATTTTTTCAAGGCATTCTATGTCTAAAGGTATATACATGTCAATAAAACTATGGCAGGACGTGAGAAGTATGTAGCATGGGCATGAGATAAAGCATTTCCAGGTGGCATCTACAAAAAAACCTGTTTACAATATGCACAAAACCGTTTGCTCCAGCAATGATTGCAGTATGTGGGAATGAGGTGCTTTCATTGAGTGTAAGTCAGATAAACTGAAATCAGAGGCAGTTAAAATATCACATTCTGCATGGTAGTTCATCACTGTATTAGGGTTTTCCAGAGAAAGAGCCAGTGGGTGTGTGTGTGTCTGTGTGTACAGAGATTTACTTTGCAGAATTCACTTATACAATTAGGGAGTCTAAAAGCTGCAGTTCCAATGTGAAGGCCATCAGGAGGACACCTGGTGAAGAGCCGATGTTGCAGTTTGATGCTCCGAAAGCCGTCTGCTGGCAAAGTTCCCTCTTGCTGGGGTGGTGTCAGTCCTTTGTCCTATTCAGGCCTTCAATGAATTGGATGAGGCCTACCTACATTATGAAGAACAATCTTCCTTACTCAAAGTCCACTAATATCAGTGTTAATCTCATCCAAAAACACCCTTGCAGAAATACACAAAATGTTTGACCATATACCTGGGCAGCATGGCCCAGCCAAGTTGACACACACAATTAACCATCTCAATCATGACCTTTAAAAAAAAAAAAAAAAATTCATGAACAAAACAGATGAATGGGTATATAATGTGAACCACCACCTTTGCATTCTTTAGGTCTTTGGTACCACTAATTTCTGTAATTCTAAGATTCGTTACTGCACGTGACTTACTGTCTTGGGTAAAATTGTAAGGGACATTCTCAGGGGCTTCCACTCTCTGCTTGCTACCATAATGTTCCTTACCCCACAGCTTTGGGAACCAATGTGGGAGTGCCGCTAGTTAAGTCTATCACTCCTGTGAATGCATTTATGAAATTTCCATGTTCTGAGGGAAATAATTGCTAGATGGATCTGTAGAGATATCAGAAACATTGTATGATGGACTTGGAATAAACATAATTTATCCCCTGGGTTCCATAAGCCCTCACTCTAATATGATAGTATTTCAAGTATTTTATTTCCAGTGTTAGATCTTAATTCAAACAGTCTGAATTCTGTGTATTCTCTTTTTCCCAGTAAACGTTTAGTCTGGCAAATGGCCCTGGAACTCTTCGGGGAATATATGTATATATGTATATGTATATACATTTTAAGAATATGTATGTACAGTGATGTTGCAGAGAACCTCAACAGGAGCCAGGCTTCCATTCAGTCAATGGACTCACAAGTCTATGAACTGACTTGGTTGTAGAAAATGGGCGAGGGACAGCAATTTTCCACTGCAGTGACTTGTGTCAGGTTTCTGCTCACAATTTTTTTTCCATTTTTATAATTGAACAATACCCTAGTCAGTTACATATAAATCCTGTCACAAGGAGCACCATGGTCTACTAGTCGTTGCCAGAAATGCCTGTGGAGCAAGGTACCATGATAGCCAATGTAGTGTTGCTACGCATGGTAGTATTTTACTTCGACTTTGCTTCTGATGCTTACCTGGCTTCTGTACTGCAGTCCCATTATCCTCCTTGATACCCTGGAACCCACTAAACTCCCACCTTCCACCTGTACTACAGAACGTAGCCACGTTTTGAGCCTTTCCTTGTTACTCTTTGCCTTTTCACCAATGTACTGTGTCACTGCTTTAATAGCTCTGGGTCCTCTGGGCTCCCCAAGGGACACAAATGAGGTGGTGAGTTCTCCAACCTAATAAACCTGTTCTAACTTTCCTATCATCCCAAACCTATGAACTTCATCAATGCCTTACCAAAAAACGTCCTAACACCTCTACTTCATTTTTTGCTAGGCCATGATGGTGTGCAGGTTTCAAGGAATTGTCCCAACACACACATTTGGGCCAGGTGTTCCTGCCTGAACATTGAATTCACATGATGAGTAGGTTCGGTGAGTCAGATTCTCCGCTTATCCAGCAGTAGGTTGCCTCCCCCTCGACTCTGGACTAATGAACTGAATAGACTCCCACAGGTTTAACCTTGGCTCCTGCCCTAGTATATTAGCTAGGTACTGCAGTCCTTGGGTGTATAAACTATTTTCTCCCAAAGCAGAGATTGCACTTCTGCATTCAGATTGTGCTGAGACCTCACCCTTGTGATTAGCCTGAAGGCAAGGAAGGGTTGTAGCCTGGGATCTTGAGGAGAATAACATCTTATTTTTCTTTTTTTCTTTTTTTTTTTTTTTTTTGCGGTACGCGGGCCTCTCACTGTTGTGGCCTCTCTTGCTGCGGAGCAAGGCTCTGGAGGCGCAGGCTCAGCGGTCATGGCTCACGGGCCCAGCCGCTCCGCGCATGTGGGATCTTCGCGGACCGGGGCACGAACCCGTGTCCCCTGCATCAGCAGGCGGACTCTCAACCACTGTGCCACCAGGGAAGCCCTAACATTATCTTTTGAAATATCTAATTTTAAGTAATATCCTTATAAATTGCCCAGGCAAGGGGAGTTGTGACTTTTCTCAGTGACCAAGGGCACTGCTTTTACTGACCCAGAGAATTCAGAGGAATTCAGGAGTTCAAAATTTGCAGGCTCATCTACTCAAAAGTCCCCTCATAGGACTTCCTTTCCCACACTGTTTAAGGGCCATGACTTTGCTACAGGTCTCCCCACACTTGGTTTCCTGTGCATTTCTTCCACCTTTGCAATTAAATCTTAGGTCTGATTTTTCAGAGCCGTCTGCCTTTCAACTCAAGGAGATGAGACTATCTTCAAAATCTTTAGTAGAGGACCTTGGACTTTTATGGCTTGATTTGGGTTAGAGTTGGATATCCTGAGCCTATTCCTTTTATCTGAATGAAGGCTTCTAATTCATTTAACAGAAGCCGGATCTCTCTACAATTATCATTGTCCTTGTACTATTAGAGGGCTACAAATAGCTAGTATTTAACCTTTATCCTACATTTGATCCTAATTAACCACAGGTTGAAAAAAAAGCCTTAGTGCTTGCATTGTGTTTGCATGTCATGGATTATCCCCACCCTAAACACAACCAGAAATGGCATCTGTTACTTTCAGACCAATGACTAATCCAGCCCCCAGATCCTTCTTCAGAGTATGTCCAGTGTCCTGCATGTTTCCCACTGTCTTTAACCCAATTTGTCCAGAAGTCAGAACAAATAATTGTCCTACTAGTGTTATGAGGGACACTCCCAGGTAAGAAAAATAAAGGACAAATGAAATGAGGAAAGGAAATATAGGGGAAGATAATTTTAAAAACCTACATATCCTGTGAAGGATGGGAAGCTCTGGTGTGGAGAATGCTGGGCTTTAGTTTCAATCTTAAAAACCTTTTAAAACGTTTAGAAATACCTACTACTTAAAGTATAAAGAATCGGGAAGTCAAACATTCATTAATGAAAACATTTTGTGATTGAAGATTTTACAAAGATCCTAGAGGGGAAAATGAAATACATCAAAAAAATCATTGATGCTATCTTTTTGCCCTTCTGTTTGAACTTTATGTAACTTATAATTTTTCTAAACATCTTGTTTTCTTGTATTGGTTACCCTTCACCCTACCGCAGGAATCTTATACCCACCATCCTGCCATTGTATCAGTTACAGTGCACTTTAATATTATTATTTTTCTCACTGCTCTTGAATATTCTTTTATTTATACAGTGTAACTGTACTACTAGATGTTTTAATTTCATTTCAAATAGCTTTTACACTTTGACTGTCATCTTGTTTTTTGCAGTTATCCTCTCATTGTCATAAAATCTCTTCAATCCTCTCTTCCTTTGCTCCTACTCAGAGCATGTCTTACATGGCACTGCCAATTTTGGTGGGAGTGTTAGGCTGACGATATCGTCCTCTCTCTTTTGTAACAATGGTTCTGAGTCACTGCCATTGGATCACAGAAGTTTCTTGGGCACACTTTTTAAAATGTTTGGCTAAGTACTGCATATTTATCCTTAATATACCTTTGTAAGAAATAGATGTAGCAGACTAGTGGGTCATCAAGTAAACAAATGAATCCCTAAAGAGAAGCTGGAAGTGCATGGCTATTTGACTTTTAACTTCTCTCTAAATTTTGCTTTTTCTTGCCTTTAACTTTGACATTTTTCACGTTTTCTTCAGCCGTTTTATCACTAAGCACTCAAAATAACTTACTGTTTTCCAGGCATGATATTAGGTCCCGGAGATGGAGTGGGTTGAGGGCAGATAGGAGAAAAGAGTGGCAGCAATAAGGGATGCATATCTCTTCTTGAAATATTCTTATTTCATGAGCAAGGACAGCCCTGTTTAAAAACAAAACAAACAAAACAGTGATAATTGTGCTGATAGAAAATGACAGTGCAGCTCCTAAGTACAGTAAAGGGAACAACTACCTGTACTTTGAGGGGAATAGTCTCATCTTCATAAAGTTGACTTTGAAATAGGGTCTTGCGCAATGAGGACCACAAAAGGCAAACAACTAATAGGATCATCAGCAGACATCCTGGCGACTCTTCATGCTCTGAATTTTCATTTTTGCCTTCTCTCTGTTCCCCTAATAAAGTCAAGGGGAAAAAAAAGTGATACTTTGCAAGCAGGCTATTCCTTCAACAAGGAGACTATAGCTTCCTTCCAGACTAATGAAGTTCCTGAATAGTCGTCTTCCTCTATTGCCACCTTTCTTGATTTTTTCGCTGTAGAGATAGAGTTATTCGCTCTCAGGGATGGCCAATTAAATAAAATAAACTCGATAGGCACATTACTCAGATCTTTATGTGCAAAAAATATTTGCCTAGCTTCACAATGTTATGTGAAGAAAAGGTCTCTTCTTGGAAGATAAGTTTAGTCTTGAGAACCAAGAATGAGGATGAAAATTGAACTTGGCCTTTCACTGCTTACATGCCACAGTTTTAATTTTATTGTCATCTGAGAGCCCATGTTAAATATAACTAGCAAAGGATTTTGACACCTAAGTTTAATATAGTATTCCAAGGTGCCTTGTTGAAAGCTAAATGAGGAATTGGTGTAATCAAACTGCTCACCATATTGAATAAACTTCTTCTATATGTAGAATTACATGATAAAGGGAAATAACTCTTTAGCTCAACCAAGTAATTTTTTTTTATAAAAGATGATTTTTTGTGTGGTATTTTTAGGCTCTTGGGCTAATCTTTTATATTTTCAGACATTTTCTGGTTTTCATAAGCAAATAGAACTCTCTGCATGGCTTCCAAATTCAGGATTTTCATGCATATAATCATTATTCATTCTGTCATTTACATTATAAAAAAGAATGAGTCAGCATATATTCATAGTTTTGCATCGCAGACCATTTTGCTTCAATTAAAACATTTTATGTTATGGGGGACTCGTATGAGTTTTTACTTCTAGTTTTATTGTGCAAATATCTTTGTTTCCAGGCATGAATTGGGAAAAACAACATGGGTAACTTTAGAGCTTAGATGTCTGTCAAGACATTAAGGGATTTATGTGAGAAACTTTTCAGCCTTCGTGCTGACCAAATTGTACTCCAGGAAGCTAAAATCTACGGGGGAAGTTTGGGGGTGCAGTAGTTTGGAGACGTGCAATTGAAAAAAAAAAGTGTGTTTCCCTTCTGTAGTAAGAGTACACATCAGGAAGAGCCAGGTGAAAGGTCAGAGCAAGCCTCAGGAGTGCATCCCTTTGGGAGTTGGTAAGCAGCTATTGAACCCTGCACTTTTTCTGTAAGTTTATTTTTGCAGCAAGTTTGAAGAGTGAATTTTTCTTAAAAAATTAATTCCACACAATTTAATTGATGTCCTACATGCCACTCAGTAATGTACATCTTTTCAGCCATACACTGACTTTGTACATCCCTCAGTTCTACTTGCCAAGTTGTAATACATGTAATTGTCCATGAATTCATCTCTTTCTTTCATTAAATAGGCATGTGTTGAGTACTGCCCATCTACTTAGCTGTTTTGCCGAGTGCTACGTATTATCAAAATGAGTAAGGGGCTTCCCTGCTGGCGCAGTGGTTGAGAGTCCGCCTGCCAATGCAGGGGACACGGGTTCGTGTCCCGGTCCGGGAAGATCCCACATGCCGCGGAGTGGCTGGGCCCGTGAGCCGTGGCCGCTGAACCTTCGCGTCGTCCGGAGCCTATGCTCCGCAACGGGAGAGGCCACAACAGTGAGAGGCCCGCGTACCGGAAAAAAAAAAAAAAAAAAAAAAAGAGTAAGGACTTGCTTTGAAATTGCCTACAGCCTAGTGAGGAAGATGAGCACATAGTCAAATTATTTTAGAAATAAGGTACAAAACGGTGCTTTTTGCTTGTGGGGCAAATCTTCTAAGTACTTTTCTAGAAGCAATATTCAGCTTGTGAAGGGGAAACATGGGAGAGAGGGAAAGGATCCAAAAGGCTTCTCAGGCTTCAATACATAGTAGTTCTATTGTCATTCAGTTTATATTGTTTTTAAATTAAACTGATATTTCTTGTCTAGTTATTTACATTTAAAAAAAATTCAGACATAAAGGTTGTTGGTTTGTGTGTTATCCTCTTATTACTGGCTTTCAACTTATTTCCATTGTATTGAGGGAACATAATTTGTAGGATTTCTATGTCTTAACTTACTAAGGCTTGCTTTTTGAGGTAAATCTGGTCTGCCTTAACTTGTACATGAAAATAGTGTACATGCTCTTCAATATCTCCCCTCTGCACTTGTCTTTATTCCTCACTATTCTAACATCCTCCTCACCATTTCACTAAGATTCATTTTATCACGGTTACCCATGATCTCTATGCTGTAAATAGAATGACAATCCCCAGGGACGTCCCTGGTGGCGCAGTGGTTGAGAGTCCGCCTGCCGATGCAGGGGACACGGGTTCGTGCCCTGGTCCGGGAAGATCCCACATGCCGCGGAGCGGCTGGGCCCGTGAGCCATGGCCGCTGAGCCTGCGCTCCGCAACGGGAGAGGCCACAGCAGTGAGAGGCCCGCATACTGCCGAAAAAAAAAAAAAGACAATCCCCAGTCTTCATCTCACATGACTTATCAGCTAGAGTTGACACAGTTGAACATTCTCTGCTATTTTAACCAGTTTCCACTCAGCTTCTGGAACACCACTCTCTAACTTCCCTACATACCTCATGAGCCACTTCATTCTTTGCTGGTTTCTCTTCACTCTTTGAATCTCTAATAAAAGTTGAAGTACCCAAGGCTTCAGTCCTTGGACCTCTTTCTTTCCAAACCATACTCACTCCTTATCTTGGGGCTTTTTAGTAACATCTGTGTTCTAATTACTTAGAAATCTACATTTCTAGGCACTGCCCCCCCCCCCCCGCACCAATCTCAGGTACGTTTACCTAGCTCTCTATTTGATATCTTCATTTAAATGCCTAATGGGCATTTGGAAATGACCAATTTTACGATGGATCCCTTTAATTCTCTCTAAGCCTTGCTTCAAGTAGATGCCAACATTGTTTTCCCTATTGTGATTAGATCTGAAACATGGGATTGTTCAATGTGGGATATTAGATGAAGCACCTGTTGGCAAATCCCATCTTTTCTGTCTTCAGATACATCTATATTCTAACCATTCCTTGCCGCCTCTACTGTTGCTGCTCGAGTTCAAGCCACGTTCATCTCTTTTCTAGATTGCTGCAGTAGTCTTGCTTCCCTGCTTCTGACTTTATTCCCTTACATTCTCTTCTCAAAATCCAGCCAGAGACATCCTGTTCGGTTTCTACTCAGTCCTCCATTGGTTTGCCATCTCATTTGGAGATGTATCTCTAATGCCTGTGATAACCTACTCAGTTTTAGATAATGTCTCTTCATTACTCTCCGACTTCCTTTTCTCTTCTGTCTCAATCTGTTCCTAAAAAATTGGATCTCGTGCTGGTTTTTATTTTATTTTTGGCTGTGCTCGTTGCTGCACGTGCGTGGGCTTTCTCTAGTTGCGGCGAGCAGGGGCTACTCTTCATTGTGGTGTGCGGGCTCCTCATTGTGGTGTTTTCTCTTGTTGCAGAGCACGGGCTCTGGGCATACGGACTTAAGTAGTTGTGGCTCGCGGGCTCTGGAGCGCAGGCTCAGTAGTTGTGGCACATGGACTTAGTTGCTCTGTGGCATGTGGGATCTCCCCGAACCAGGGATCGAACTGGTGTCCCCTGCTTTGTCAGGCAGATTCTTAACCACTGTGCCACCAGGCAAGTCCTCATGCTGTTTTTTAAACAATCTAATCTCGGAGACTTTGTCCTTCATGTTTCCTGTGCCTAGAATGCTTTCTCCTAGTTATCCACAACGCTGATGACCTCATTTCCCTCATGTCTTTACTCAAATTTTGACTTTGTAAGAATTTGCCTGACTCTTATCTATGAAATTGCATATACTTCAATTTTATACAAAGTTACTGATTAAAAAATTTTCCAATTAAAAAAATTGCAACTTTCCTCCCAGACATTGCTTATAGACTTTTGATTGTTTTTGGCCTTAGCATTAATTGCTATGTTATTTACGATGTATCTTATTAAATTTGCCTTCTGTAGTAATTTAATCTTCATATGAAAAAACAATTTTTTTAACTGCTATATTCTAAGCACCAAAATTAGTGCCAGCTTATGGTAGACACTGACTAAATACTTGTAAGAATTAATGCTTTATTGGATTTGATACCTAGCTGCGCACACTGAAACAAAGGAGTATGCAGGATGTTTATGGGGAGAGTTCTGGGGATCAACATCTGTCAGAGAAAGGGGAAGAAAATAGGGGTAGGCAAGCAAAATGGGCTTCACTGCGATCTCCACGAAAGCCTCAGCCAGCAACCCAGGGAGCTGTCCTGCCTTGTGACTACAGACCAGACCTTTACGCTTGGCATCCACTAATCATGGGGTGCGAGGCTGACCTTGAGGGAAGCCTTGGCGACACAGCACAACCAGCTTAGGCCAGTTTCAAAGTGGGATAAGAACTGGGGCTGACGTTTGACAGCATTCCTAGCAGATGGGTGGAAAGGTCTGTTTATTCTCAAAGGGCATCCTTCTCGTGTGTGTACTGCTACACCTACCAAGTAGGCTATGGCCTTCAGGCTGCCTCCATGTCCTAGGAGGCCCTTCCTCCTGGGGACTGCACAGTTCCTGTCCCTCCTTCAAGTTAGCACTCAGATGCTACTGTCTCAAAGAGGCCAACCCTCTGTGTTTCTAGTTCAAGTTGAAACAGCCCCCTCCCCCATATACTCTCTCACAGACCCATGCCTTTTAATATGGTGTATTTGCTTAATTTCGTGTTTTCTGTTTCCTCCAACTAGAAGACATGCTCCAAGAAGACAGATTTTTTTGTCTACTTTCTTTACTGAAAAATTCACAAGCGCTTAGGACACTGCATATAGTATTCCAAATACTTGTGGAATGAATGAATGAAATGAAATGAATTTCAGGTTTCTGACTAAGCTGGCTTTGATATTTTTAGTACTAGAACTTCTACAGAGTGATGATAGTCCTTTGGATTTCACTGATAGAGATGGAAGGCTGACGCAGCGCCTGACTGCCCATACAGGCCTGCACTGCAGCTCACTGAGAATGTACTCCAGGACATATTTAAAAGCAACTAGGGGAAAAAGAAAACACACAAAAAACAAAAAAACAAAAGAAATGAACCCTGCCTATTAGGACACCCACCAATTTGTTGAAAGCACAAATTTGGTTCCTTAAAGGCTGACTTAGCTCTAAAGTCATGGGTGTAGTTTCATATTGTGTTAGGGGTGAAGAGACTTGACCTAGGCTAAGAGGCTAACAGAGTCTGATATCAACCTTCTGCCCCAAAGTTAATGCAGGGAAGATGCGATAAAGCAGGTTGCCACCAGAGGACACTGTGGGACCTCTTTCTGATGTTGAGCTTTCCAGAATGTATAGGATTGCAGGAAGCTGGGCCCAAACGTTTAAAAAACCTAAACATAGAGGAATATTTTGCTCATGTCATTAATGACTGCTTCATTTTGAAAACACACAGTATAAGAAAGAATGTGTTGAACTGCAGTTGGAATGATAAAAATGGTGAAGACTGATAGAAATTTCACAAAGATAACAAGGGATATTGTGTATCTAAAAGATACTAATGCAAAAAAAAAAATGCATAATGCAAAGTTGAAGTACCCAAGGCTTCAGTCCTTGGACCTCTTTCTTTCCAAACCATACTCACTCCTTATCTTTCTTTCCAAACCATACCCACTCATAATTTTTAAGACTGCTGGTGAGAGCGTAAATTTGTTTGATTCTCAAGGAGGGTCATTTGTCAATCTATTTGAAAGTTACAAATGCATTCACCTTTGACCTCCCTCTACATACTTGTAGGAATGTATCCTACAGATGGGGGGACCTATGAGATACTTACTAACTTATACTAAGTCATTTACTATAGCCTCTTAATAACAGTGAAAGTTTTGAAAAACAAATCTTTGGGGAGTCTGGTTAAAGAACTTACGGTATTTCAGGACAGAAATACATGAAGCTGACTATGATGAAGATACTGTTTATTTGCTGGTATAAAAGACCTCAAAGTTACTTTGGGTGGGAAAAAAAGGCTCATAGTAGTGGGTAAGGCATACAGTTTTTTTAAGGGGGGGGTGAGGAGTGAGAATACACATACGTAACTATTTGCAGGAAGAAATTTAGCAAGGGCACACAGATGCCAGTAAACGTTGTCTTGTTGATGGTGACAAATGGAAAGGGATGGAAGCAAGTGGGAGTGAGACTTTGTCCTTTATACCATTTTGTGAGACTTAGACTGATGCAAATTAATGACCTATTCACAAAGCAGAATATATTTAATTGGAGGGGAAAAGCTTTTGGTTACTCATTGAGAGAATGTTGGCATTTCAACTGGTTGTTTTATTACTCTAAGGCATCAGATACATAGAGGTGTTTGTAGTCGGAGCTAAGTAGTTTTTTGAGTTAATGAATGAATTCAATTAGGACTAGTGCTTCTGGCACACTTGAAATGAATGAGGTAAATTTTCCAGCAAGGCTGTCCCAGGAAAAAGGACAAAGTTGCTTGGATTTTCCTTTGGGATCTCTTCAGTTTTCTTGACTTTCTTAGTCCCCACCATGAGCAGTTGGTTACAGGTTGGTTACAGGTTATGGGCAAAGAAGGAAGGAGTTACTGAGCCTTTTCCTTATATTGTAACAGACTTACTCTAGTAATACCTATTGATTTATTCACTTAATATTTATTGAGTATCTACTAAGAATCTGACAATGAACCTCGTTCTGAGGGACAATGAACCTCCTTCTGAGGATACAGATCTGTCAGACCTAAGCTTTTCTTTCCCTCAGGGAGTTCACAGTCAACTAAGAGGACAAGCATGGTCTAATTGCTTTGCGGAGTGATGTGTGTCATGGAGAAACAGGGCATGGTTCCCCTTTCCTGAGAGAGACCAGAGAGAGCCTTCACATCATATTACAGACTTT
This sequence comes from Globicephala melas, assembly GCF_963455315.2. Taxonomy (NCBI): domain Eukaryota; kingdom Metazoa; phylum Chordata; class Mammalia; order Artiodactyla; family Delphinidae; genus Globicephala; species Globicephala melas. The sequence goes on along the minus strand of NC_083319.1, from coordinate 59,967,838 downwards.
AAAATCTGAGTAAGAATTTTCTAGGCAACAGGGGTTGGCATGGCGGGTGCGGGGGGGAGAAAAAATTCTTAAGTAGAAGGGAGAACACTTAGGAAAATCAGACTTAAACACATGGACTGTTGGAACAAGGGCTGAAGACGTCAGCGAGACTGTGTGTGTGTGTGTGTGTTTACATTTTGGGAGGAATTACTGCCACTACTGCTAATGTTAAGTACTTGATATGTGCTCTAGCTACCCTATTCCGTCTAATCGTAACAAAACTCTGAAGTACATATTATCCCCATTGTACAGATAATGTTACTGAGAAATAAAAAAGTTAGGTGATTTGTCTAGAGTTATACATGTAGGTAGAGCTATTGTGCTACCTGGGACTCCCAAGGAAAGATCACTGCTAATCTCCAGGAGGCCTTCTCTGCATGCCTGACTCCTAGGTGACAGTAACTGTTCCGTGTTCTTGTCCCTGCAGGCCTGGGGTGAGAACAACTCACCTTCCCTTGTGGTTTCCTTACATACCACCCACTGTTTTGTAAATAAGTTTTTTATTAAAGTCTCTTCAAATTATCCTAATTTTAAAGTGCCATCTGTTTTCAGTTGGCACCACAGCAACATTTAGGAAGTTATTAATCTAAGTGAGAGCTGATGAAAGTCTATTGTCGCAGTAGTTTAAGACATGAAAGGGATGGGATGGATTCCAGACAGAGAGGAATCTGAATTTTAAGAGGACTTCAAGGAAAGAACAATCATTCTTAAGGTTTGGGTTCTATAAAGGAATCCAAGGAGACCTTTCTTGCATGTTTGTCATTGCACTACCTAGACAGAAACTCTTAATCCAGGTGAATAGCAAGATAGGACAAAACAGGTGGTTGCTAAATTGACCCTTGAAGACAGGGTTTGCATGTATTGAAGTACATGGAGCCACGTTATTCACTCACAGAGGGTGGTGCCAGGTATCAGGTGGTGAGTCAAATAAGCAATTAGTGCCAAGAAGGTATAGCAAGAAGAAAGAGGGAGCCCTGGCAGGTAGATCCACCTGCTCAGCCCTGGTTCTGAGGGTTTGGCTAGGCAGTGAGCAGCAGGAGGAAGGTCAGCAAATAGCAGGAGCCCCATCTTGAGATTAAGTTCAGGGTAAACTCCAGATCCCGGGGAAGGGGTCAAAGGCAAAGCAAGTGCTGGCTGGACAAATGGCAGCACAATTGGCATACTGCTATATCTCTTGGATGTTTCCTTAAACCTCCCGAGTGTGCATTGGACTGGAGTATGGCTGAGAGCACTGGGGAGATTAGGTGGCTCTAACTGTGGGGACTGGAAGGTCCTAACACACCCCATTCACAAAGGCAACTCAGCTCTGAGGTTTTAACGAAGGCTGTAATTTTATCAAGTAGTTGAAAGGTCTATTTTCATCTTGTGTTCCAAAGCAGCAACACCCTGGTGCATTTGAGGAAACATGAGTGTTCTTCGTCAGTGTCTCTCAATTTGAAGAGTTTAAAATAGGGCAGGCATCAAACTGATGGAATTGCATTATTAAATTCTGTTTCCTACTGAGATTCCTTTTTGTGGTGGGGAAAAAAAAGGAATTCTGAAACTGAAATAGTTTCAACATTAGCTTCTTTCTGGGGTTTAAAAATGTATTTTGCCTTACAGTCTCTGAGGACAATGTATAGAAAATGGCTTCCTAAATTAACACATCAATCAAACCAAATGGAGAGTAATAAGTGCACTAAAATAATATTTTATAAGGAACATTTTATAGGAAATAAAATGTCCATGGTCCCTTTGACTCACACAGGTGCTGTATTAATCACTGAGGTGTGAATTATAGAGGTGAAGAGTTTACACTTCTTTCCTTTGTGTTGAGCATTCTGATAAATGAGAGTCTAATGTGACAGGAAAAGATAACACAATGAATATGTTATTATGCTGAAGGAACATGAACAAAATGTGACTGACGCTGTATTTTGTTCCAGGTGGGAATAAAAAGCAAGCAGTTCCTGGCCCATGATAACTCTAGTTAAGGGTGTCTGACTGATGGCATGTTGGCACCAGCATTGAAGAAAGTGATGGGCTTCAGGTCCAGGTGAGTTCAGTTCTCCAAGACATAGTATGTGCATCTTTCATACTCCTATATACACACAGTTCATAAAGTAACTCCACTGAGCCTTTTAAGATATCAGGCTATGGCATTTCTTTAAAAGATTATAGTAGTTGTAAAACTCTGTAGTGCTTTAAAGTCATTGGATATTCTTTCTTCTTTTTAACTTTAAGTAATAGAACAGGTAGTTAAGGATGGGTTTCTTTCTGAAATGAGGGTCAATGCCTGAAGTATAAGTAGAATAAAAGATAAAACTTCATATAACACTTGGGGGTAAGGAGGGAAGGCTATTTCTATGTGACCTAAGTGGGAACACCAGAGTTACATATTAAGCATTTCAAACTGACACATTGGTTCAGACCCTCCTTAATGGCAGGCACCTAAGGGCTGAGTTACCCTTAAGGACCCTGAATTTTGTCACTTGCAGAGTCATGTCATTAGAGCAGGCAGATAATCCAGTAATTCAAAAGAATCTTTGATTTCTGGTTTTCAAGAGATCAAAAGTTAAGGTCAAATACACCTTTTGTTGCACAGCTTCTAATTACAATCCTCCCTGAGTCTGTACCTTCATGAATTCATAAGCCAGAATGTATATATCACCTAGACACATGAATATAAAACTTACGTGGGTTGACTAGAGTAATACACTATAGTTTTCGGGGGCAGAATATATTTTATACAATTTAATTTTAAAAATGTTATACTTTTTAAGACCTAGATACTAGGACCTATACACGTCTTAATTTATATAGAATATCTGCCTTCCACAAATTCAAAGATGAGTAAAAAAGATAAGCCATTCCCAGAACAGTATGGCGAGTGCTATAAAAGATAGAAGAAACATGCAATAAATACTTAGTCTATTTATCAAATATATTAATAAATAGCAGTTCTATATCTAGTGATTTAATGTAAGAAAATAATTATGGATGTATGAAAAGATTTAAAGGATATTTCTCAGTCTGTTGTAGTATCAGTGAAAATAATGAACAGCCCAAATACTTAATTGGATAGTATTTATCAAATAGATTTTTTTCAAAGAGTGAAATTCTATAGATCTATTCAAACAGATAGTTTAGAAGAATATTTATGATATGGAAGAAGGAGCAGGTATACTTTTAAAACTGAAAAAGCAGATTAAACATTCTTTATAGATAACATTTGTGTATTTATAGAGAAAATGATATAGAAAAGAGACATACATGATTTTTATTCTATTTTTATTTTTAACACTTTTCTGATATCTTCACAATGTATATTGATAGCCAGAAAATAAAAAACTTAAAATAAATCATCAAAGTTTTTCATAAGAAAAGGTATTATAGAAAGTGGTCATGAAAAAATCACCACCATGTTTTCCAGAGATTAAAAAAAAGAATGAGGTTACAAAACAGGATGGAAGTAAAATCCTGTATGTGTTTAAACATAATGGCATGTGTATATAGGTTACTATATGTATTAGTTGATAATAAGAAAAAAATACCTAACTTTTTTGTTTAAGTAAATGAGCTTTAGATAATGAAGACAATTGATGCCTATTTAATTAAATGTGTAAAGATGCCAAAGAAGGGATAAAATTTGAGTAGGGTTTTGAAGGCTAAATATATGGAAATGTGCTTTCATTAGTATTGATAATAACTAAGTTTGACTAGTTGAAATGGATAAATGTACATATGCTCACTTACCTTATTCTAATTTTCATTTTGTAGAAAATTATCCCATAAATGCTACACATTGAGTAAATTTGTATGTTAACATATTTGTTGAAAGTTAGCATTTAGTATGTCAAATTGATTATCATTTATCATACACTTTGTAAATATCACTGCCTTTTAAAATAATGCATCATTGTATAGGTAGTCACAACAAGAAAATATTTGTCAAATCTTTCAGTTACTTTCATTACCATATTATTCAATTCTTAATTTTTCTGACTTCAGTGACGCATAAGTTGTACGTTTATCTGAAAGTTGAAATAACTTTAATTTTCATGTGAACATCTTAAAAAAAAAAAACTTTGTGAAGAACACTGGTAGTGTTCTCTTTCAAACTTCCCTGTATCTATCTTCCCCATAGACTGTGTCTCTAGGTCCATCCTTTGCCCTTTTTATTCTTACTGCATATTCTGCTTGGGTGATCACACTGACACCCAAGGCTTCAATATACCCAAATGTATAACTCTATATGAACCCATACTCTACTTGGTCACTAGCTCAATATAGCAAATGAATCACAGATAATCCTTTTCACGGATGTTTCTCACCTCGTTCCTTCAGATTCCTTTCTAATGGGATCTCCTCTTTTCACCCTCCCCAGTATCAAATCTGAAAAAGCAAAACCCTGCTTGAAAGGCAAGAGTATATGTGAAGGGCTGTCTAGATTGACTGAGTAGGCCTGAGTGATCCCTAACAGACAGAAGGGGCAAGTTTGTTTTTATCAACATAGGAAAAGGGAGAAAAATTTTTACCATCAACAAATGTACTCTTCATTATTGATCTTCTGTGCTTCTATCCCCAATATGCACATCATAAATGTGTGAACTAACATTAAGTGGAAACTAGACGAGGGGCAGAAAAACTCAATGGTAGTTCAGTTATCAACACATCAACATGGGTGTGGGGGACAGATATAGTATAAACTGACCTGGGTTCAAATATTTACCCTGCCATGAATGAGTTACGAAGCCCAGAGCATAACATTCTCTTTAAGCCTCTGAGGCTGAAATTACTCGTTGTTATAAATTGTTCCCATTCTGTAAGTCAACTAATAGAATGTCTGTGGAAGCCTTTTATAAATGTTTAAGCACTTTGCAGGTGTGCGCATCGATTGATTGCTACCAACTCTAAAATTATTTTACTTAGCAAAGCACACACAAATGCGTATATATGTGTGTATACACACACACACACACACATATACATACACATACACACATTATAGAGACTACTTCTACTTGTTCCTGTGCAAAATGTCTTTGCTTTTCAGTAAAGTATCTTTAAGTATTTGCAGAGAAAGTTCCCTCCTTCTCATTTTACTATATATGGCCTGCCCATGAAATCAGCATGGTTCAATAGCTTAGGATGTGTTCTCTTCGACCTTTGATCACAAAGGGAATTCAGCTCTGGATAAAATCCCAAGATAATGAGCTTCGCAACACCAAGCAACTGTCTTTTATGAAACCCACTCACAAAATAAATGTGGTACAAAAATTAAAGACACAGAATATTAAGATAACATTGATTCATCTGGAAATTATTTCTAACCATATAATATTAATAATACTCCATGACTTGAAATTTAAGCTGTAACTAACATCACATAGCAACAAGAATTATTTAATATTGCCAACAACTGTAGTCATGTTGAATATTTTAGCAGTTGAAATTACATTTGCTGAAGTACTATAATGAGGATATTTTGCAAACTATAATAAAATATTGGAAATTATCACATGGTGAGAACTTTTTCATATGAATTAGTGTTCATTAGTCATTCATGAATATATATCTAAGATAAATCAAAATATATGTTGATCACAGTGAAACCACTTAGTGTCAAATAATGTGTAGTAAAATTTGGGAGAATTAGATCACTGCAAACCAAAAGTCTCAACCAGGCTTATTCTCTGTCCTTTATTCACATTTCTCAAGAAAATGTGAGTTACATGAGAATACGTCAGAGCTGGGAAAAAAGGCACTGACTCTCAGTGATGGTTCTCAATAACCAAGAGCTGAAATGATTCACACAATTTTAAGCATCTGCTGTGGACATTGTATTTCCCTAGACCTGTGGGGTATATAGACATCAATAAAGTATTTCTGCCTTCAAGTGACTATCCTCCAGGAAAGGAGATACGCTCTATATGCAGATAGTATTAAATATTATCTTATAATGCAGATACATACTATGTATAGTGAGGTAACTTATTAGTGTTAGATGCCAAAGATAATGAGCGATCAAGAGCAGATTGTTTGCCAGAAGACAGATACATTTTGACTTGTATTAAAACAACTCTGAAGACTTCTTGAAGCTATCTTGAATCTGATATAAATAACAGGGATGATGCATGTCAGGCATTGTAGATGGAGGGAACAATATCTGTATACATAACAAATAGGTAAGGACAGTTAGCAAGCCTTTTTTTTTAATAAAGGGTAGTAGTATTGAAAAGGATGGTGATTGATTTTGGTGGACTTCAGTGTTAGCCCAAGACATTTATTTTTATGGTCCTTACCTATTATGTTTGTTCGTTTGTTATGTTTGTTTGTTTAAAATTAAACACTTTAATTTTTTTTCTAAGCTTAATTTGGAAATTATATTTTATACCCGTGGAGCGTATCATTGTTATTACCAATCTGATGTTCATAGCAGTATTTAAATATCAGTTATAAGCAAAATTGACCTCCAAAGTTTTATATTTTATATGCCATAACACTTTTTCTACAATACTCAATTACATGTGATTTTCTACAGTAAACATTAGTCTCAAGGTTACAAAGCAACAGTACTTGCAACTTTTAAAATTAATCTTGGAAAAGTTTCCTGTAATGTACCATTCACACAAAACAAATAGAACTCAAATTTGTGAGAAATGTTAATGTTTATTTTAATCTACACCTTTTCATGGTAACATGTAGATAGTAATCTTTATCTTTCTAAACAAAGACTGGTGGGTTAAACCATAGTTTTGTCTTCTCAAAGCACTTGAGTCACTTTCTTAAACCTGTAAGAAATTATTAAGTCATTTTTTCCCTCATTTCCTGTTCTCATTCAGCATATATTTGTTGAAGTAAAACATTTTTCTGAGTCCTAAGCGTCTTCTTTCATATCCTCTTTTATATATATATTCCTGCCTATTCTCTTTTTACACTCACTTTTTCCCCTTGGCCAATTAAAAAAAATCACTATTTTTCCTTTTTATCATATTGTTTCCATAGTAATTCTTCTAAGATGTAAGTAGTATCTTATAGTTACTGTTCCCCTAAAAAAATGGAATTTTATTTATACTGAGTTTTTGAGAGCTTGACATAGTGGCAGAATATTACAGTATGTAGAAGTATGAGATAAGAGTTAGAAACATGAAACTGGAAAACTTAGAAGTTGGAGCCTGGTATTTAGATTTGAAATTTCTTCCCACTAGTAATCATTTAACATTACAGTGAAACAGATGAAGACAAAAGCAAGAAAAAGGTGCTAGTATAAAATTGTTTTGAGACATGGACATTGGAAGACAGGAGGATAAAGATGAGTGAGAAGGAGTTATGTCAGATTATTAAAGAGAAGTAGGAAAGTTTAGAAGTTAAAAAAATCCAGGGGTCAGTGTCATCTACTAGATGGTGGAAAAATGATAAAAGCCCAGTAAACTCAGTATTTCTGTTTAATAAAAATGAAACAATTTTTTTAAAAAATATTTGAGATAAAATATAATTTTCTGGTTATCTAGAAAGGTAAATCAATCCCTTTCAAAGATCTCCTGTATACAATCCCTTTCAAAGATCTCCAGATACAGATACCTGATGTAAAGACCCCAGATATAGGGGGCTTCCCTGGTGGCGCAGTGGTTGAGAGTCCGCCTGCCGATGCAGGGGACACGGGTTCGTGTCCCGGTCCGGGAGGATCCCACGTGCCGCGGAGCACCTGGGCCCGTGAGCCATGGCCGCTGAGCCTGCGCGTCCAGAGCCTGTGCTCCGCAATGGGAGAGGCCACAACAGTGAGAGGCCCGCGTACTACAAAAAAAAAAAAAAAAAAAAGACCTCAGATACAAAAACGTCAACAGTGGCCCTCCTTTCCCCTGAGATCCATGGCAGATGCTTGAGATGACAGACTATGCTGAAAACTCAGACCCTGAAAATAGTAGATATTAAATGTACACAATTTATCTCTTGTAGAGGGAAAGATGCAGATTCCTGTTTGATAAGGCAATGTTCTTTGATCTTAATAAATGAGAAGAATTTTCTCACATAGAATAAGTGATCTTCAACAGTAAAATTTGTGATCATATGTTACATGTGTGATCGTCTAATTCTTTTTGTTGTAATCTGCCGTAACAGTTAACACCATCTGTAATTTAGACTAATACATACTATTCTCTAAGGTCAGAGTTATTGGTAGTCAACGTTGGCTACTCAAATTACAGTAAACGTTGGACCTGTGAAAACTCTGAAATTTTGTGGCTAACAGATAAATAGCATCTATTCAGGGTGGGCATTGAAAGCAGGGGCAGAATGTGCTTCATTTTCAAATATTTTTAACAATGGAAACAAGTTATTTTACAAAACTTAGATATGTGGCATTCTTACCCTTGTACTAAAACCCACAAAACTTTAGCTTTCAAATTTGTCTTAGACCGTGAATCTTAATTTTTAAAGCAGTTGTTTTTAGAAATGAGAAGGCAACAAGAACATTTTCTGGGTTCTTTGAAATTTCTTTTGCTAGGAGGTGGTTTTCCTTTCAGAAGTATGTCACAACACTGGACAATGTTTCTTTTTAAAACATCCACACAACTCAGGCAGGGAACAGACATGTCTGTGTAGTCTTCAGCGCACATTATTGTTGAAATGGTTGAAGCAGTTGTGGAGCTCTAAGACTTGTTCTTAATATTTTCTAAATAGGAAAGAAACTCATCATCTAGTAATCAGACAGTATTAAGAGGCTCATAACAGCAACAGAATCACATCTTGCTCCACACCTGTCTGTGCTGTAGTCACATTCAGTGGAAAGAATAAGGTTCAACTCTTACCTGTTTATTTTGGTAATCACCTTACTTATTTTCAATTTATGTTTATATTGTTATCTTGACTTATCAAATCTAAACATAACCTATTAACTCCCTACTATGATACTTATAGAGGATTTAGGACAGCCATTGATCACAGGACTTAACTTTCCACTATACTCTCAATGTGTTGGATCAAATTGTTGTGTTGAACTCAGTATTCAATGTTTACTTTATTATGACTGTGTAAACACTGCTTTCAGGTTTACAGTTTTTTAGCATAAGATCTTTGTTTTTCTTGAAGCTTATAAGATTACTAATGGGTTCAAATTTCAAGTTCACAAAATTATTAAAATATTTGTGAAATTCCATTATCTGGAGATTGATGGAAAGCTGGAGGAATACATTCTGTTCCTATCTATCTGGTTGTTCTCCATGCCTCCCTGTCCGATTTTCTCTGAATTTCTCTTTCCTGGACTGCACTTACTACTCCTTCTTGATGGATTGAATCCCTCACTTCTTTTTTTTTTCCCCCAGAAACACAACTTCTAATAGCTTTCCCCCCAAAAAGGAAAAAAGTGTGAGAAGTACACATTTTGGATCCACACTTGTCTTCAGAGGACTTACTTCCCCCCTTCCATGTGATGGATATTTGAGTATATGCTTTAGTATCTGAGATGAAAATAATTCTTCCTCATGATTATGAAAATATCACTCTAATGCTAGTCTGTTCTCTTTTCATTTGTAGTGGCTTTTGTTTTTCTTTTCTCTTTGTAGGAACCTCTTATGATTATTAAAATTTGTGATGGTGTGCCTTGATATGGGATTAACTTCATTTTGGAAAGTGACTTTCCTCCTGTGCTAAAAAAAAAAATTGTGTGCAATTTCTTTGATAGTTTCATCTTATCAGCTATATTTATATTATTAGTCATCTATTGGACCTTCTGGATTACTCTTTTCCTGTCTTCAAATTTTTCAACTCTCTTTTTTCTTGGTTTCTCTATTCTGGGAGATTTCTTTGACTTTATCTTCTACCTTTCTGTTGATTTTTAGAAAATAGTTGGATGTGGAACAAAATTAAACATAAGGAAAGTTGTGGAAAAAATACAAGGAACACCTCAATACCTCTTACCTATAGTTAACATTTGCCTCATTTCTCAGAAATACAAACATACTATCTCTATGCTTTCTTTCTTAATCATTTGAGAGTAGGTTGTATATATCACTTTCCTTCGCCTCTGAATACTCTAGTGTGTGTTTCTGAAGAACAAGGATAATCTCTCACATAATTAAAGTAGGGTCATCAGCTTCAGTAAATGTGTAATTGATAAAACACTTTGGAACACCAGCAGTGGATTATATCAATGTTATCAACTGCTGTCAGCCAATTCTTCATAGTATTTTTTTTTCCTCCAGTATGGGATCCAGTCTGGAATCATGTATTGCGTTTGGTTGTGTTAAAAGGTAAACTGAGGCATGTTAAAATTTTAACAGTTTATTTGAGGGAAAAAACTATATGCATTGGGCAGCACCAAACAGGAAGTGGTTAGCCATGCTCCATGGACAGAAGCCGGGGAGAGACTTGATAAAGGCAGATGCAAAGTAAGGAGATAATTGATTGGCCATCGCCGAAAGCCTGGTTGGCTGTTTCGTTGCCTTAGGTTTTGATTTTGTAATCTTAGAGGCATTTACAGGGTTGGATTGTGGTTTGCTTACATAGACCGTCATGGCATTAGAGCCACCTCAGTCTTATGGCCTTGTTGTAAAATTAATAGTTATCATGTTCTGCAGCCCCCTTCAGTTTAAAACATTGCCTTAGCCTTCCTTTCACGACAATGTCTTTTTTTTTTTTTTTTTTTTTTTTTTGCTGTACGCTGGCCTCTCACTGTTGTGGCCTCTCCCGTTGCAGAGTACAGGCTCCGGACGCGCAGGCTCAGTGGCCATGGCTCACGGGCCCAGCTGCTCTGCGGCATGTGGGATCTTCCCGGACCGGGGCACGAACCCGTGTCCCCTGCATCGGCAGGCGGACTCTCAACCACTGCGCCACCAGAGAAGCCCGACAATGTCTTTTTTAAGAATAGTCTCCCTTTAAGAAATGTTCTCATTTTTGGTTCATTGTGCCGTTTTTAAAATTTTTTACTTTTAATTTCCAATTTTGTGTTTTACTTACTACAGCATCCTGTCTTAGTTTTATTATCGTAGGACATGACCTATTCTTGTTCAGTACTGATGACACTGATTTTTTGGTGTGTGTTCTTAAACTTGTATGTTGTCTCTTTTTTTTTAACATGTCTATTGGAGTATAATTGTTTTACAATGGTGTGTTAGTTTCTGCTGTATAACAAAGTGAATCAGCTATACATATACATATATACCCATATCCCCTCCCTCTTGCATCTCCCTCCCTCCCACCCTCCCTATCCCACCCCTCTAGGTGGTCACAAAGCACCGAGCTGATCTTCCTGTGCTATGCGGCTGCTTCCTATTAGCTATCTATTTTACATTTGGTAGTGTATATATGTCCATGCTACTCTCTCACTTTGTCACAGCTTACCCTTCCCCCTCCCCATATCCTCAAGTCCATTCTCTAGTAGGTCTGTGTTCTTTATTCCAGTCTTACCCCTAGGTTCTTCATGACATTTTTTTTTTTTTCTTAGATTCCATATATATGTGTTAGTATACGGTATTTGTCTTTCTCTTTCTGACTTACTTCACTCTGTATGACAGACTCTAGGTCCATCCACCTCACTACAAATGACTCAATTTCGTTTCTTTTTATGGCTGAGTAATATTCCATTGAATATATGTGCCACACCTTCTTTATCCATTCATCTGTCGATGGACACTTAGGTTGCTTCCATGTCCTGGCTATTGTAAATAGAGCTGCAATGAACACTGTGCTACATGACTCTTTTTGAATTATGGTTCTCTCAGGGTATATGCCCAGTGGTGGGACTGTTCTGCATAGTGGCTGTATCAATTTACATTCCCACCAACAGTGCAAGAGGGTTCCCTTTTCCCTGCACCCTCTCCAGCATTTACTGTTTCTAGATTTTTTGATGATAGCCATTCTGACTGGTGTGATGTGATACCTATTTGCAGTTTTGATTTGCATTCCTCTAATGATTAGTGATGTTGAGCATCCTTTCATGTGTTCATTGGCAATCTGTATATCTTCTTTGGAGAAATGTCTATTTAGGTCTTATGCCCATTTTTGGATTGGGTTGTGTTTTTGATATTGAGCTGCATAGCTGCTTGTATATTTTGGAGATTAGTCCTTTGACAGTTGCTTTGTTTGCAAATATTTTTTCCCATTCTGAGGGTTGTCTTTTCATCTTGTTTATGGTTTCTTTTGCTGTGCAAAAGCTTTTCAGTTTCATTAGCTCCTATGAGTTTATTTTTGTTTTTATTTCCATTTCTCTAGGAGGTGGGTCAAAAAGGATCTTGCTGTGACTTATGTCATGGAGTTTTATGCCTGTGTTTTCCTCTAAGAGTTTTATAGTGTCTGGCCTTACATTTAGGTCTTTAATCCATTTTGAGTTTATTTTTGTGTATAGTGTTAGGGAGTGTTCTAATTTCATTCTTTTACATGTAGCTGCCAGGTTTCCCAGCACTGCTTATTGAAGAGACAGTCTTTTCTCCATTGTATATTCTTGCCTCCTTTACCAAAGATAAGGTGACCATGTGTGCATGGGTTTATCTCTGGGCTTTCTATTCTGTTCCATTGATCTATATTTCTCTTTTTGTGCCAGTACCATACTGTCTTGATTACTGTAGCTTTGTAGTATAGTCTGAAGTCCAGGAGCCTGATTCCTCCTGCTCCGTTTTTCTTTCTCAAGATTGCTTTGGCTATTTGGGGTCTTTTGTGTTTCCATACAAATTGTGAAATTTTTTGTTCTAGTTCTGTGAAAAATGCCATTGGTAGTTTGATAGGGATTGTGTTGAATCTGTAGATTGCTTTAGGTACTATAGTCATTTTCACAATATTGATTCTTCCAATCCGAGAACATGGTGTATCTCTCCATCTGTTCGTATCGTCTTTTAATTTCTTTCATCAGTGTCTTATAGTTTTCTGCATACAGGTGTTTTGTCTCCTTATGTAGGTTTATTCGTAGGTATTTTACTCTTTTGGTTGCAATGGTAAATGAGAGTGTTTCCTCAATTTCTCATCATTAGTGTATAGGAATGCAAGAGATTTCTGTGCATTAATTTTGTATCCTGCTACTTTACCAAATTCATTGATTAGCTCTAGTAATTTTCTGGTAACATCTTTAGGATTCTCTATGTAGAGCATCATGCCATCTGCAAAGAGTGACAGTTTTACTTCTTTTCCGATTTGGATTCCTTTTATTCCTTTTTCTTCTCTGATTGCTGTGGCTAAAACTTCCAAAACTGTGTTGAATAAGAGTGGTGAGAGTGGGCAACCTTGTCTTGTTCCTGATTTTAGTTGAAATGGTTTCAGTTTTTCACCATTGAGAATGATGTTGGCTGTGGGTTTGTCATATATGGCCTTTGTTATGTTGAGGTAAGTTCCCTCTATGCCTACTTTATGGAGGTTTTTTTTTTTTTTTTATCACAAATGGGTGTTGAATTTTGTCGAAAGCTTTTTCTGCATCTGTTGAGATGATCATATGGTTTTTATCCTTCAATTTGTTAATATGGTGTATCACATTGATTATGCATATGTTGAAGAATCCTTGCATTCCTGGAATAAACCCCACTTGATCATGGTGTATGATCCTTTTAATGTGCTGTTGGATTCTGTGTGCTAGTATTTTGTTAAGGATTTTTGCATCTATGTTCATCAGTGATATTGGACTGTAGTTTTTTTTCTTTGTGACATCTTTGTCTGGTTTTGGTATCAGGGTGATGGTGGCCTCGTAGAATGAGGCCTCTACTATATTTTGGAACTGTTTGAGAAGGATAGGTGTTAGCTCTTCTCTAAATGTTTGACAGAATTCACCTGTGAGGCCATGTGGTCCTGGGCTTTTGTTGTTGGAAGATTTTTAATCACAGTTTCAATTTCAGTGCTTGTGATTGGTCTGTTTATATTTTCTATTTCTTTCTGGTTCAGTCTTGGAAGGTTGTGCTTTTCTAAGAATTTGTCCATTTCTTCCAGGTTGTCCATTTTATTGGCATATAGTTGCTTGTAGTAATCTCTCATGATCCTTTGTATTTCTGCAGTGTCAGTTGTTACTTCTCCTTTTTCATTTCTAATTCTATTGATTTGAGTCTTCTCCCTTTTTTTCTTGATGTGTCTGGCTAAGTGTTTATCAATTCTGTTTATCTTCTCAAAGAACCAGCTTTTAGTTTTATTGGTCTTTGCTTTTGTTTCCATCATTTCTTTTTCATTTATTTCTCATCTGATATTTATGATTCTCTCCTGCTAACTATGGAGTTTTGTTTTTTCTTGTTTGATTTTTCTCTAATTGCTTTAGGTGTAAGGTTAGGTTGTTTGAGATGTTTCTTGGTTCTTTAGGTAGGATTGTCTTGCTACAACTTCCCTTTTAGAAGTGTGTTTTCTACATCCCATAGGTTTTGGGTCATCATGTTTCCATTGTCATTTGTTCCTAGGTATTTTTTGATTTCCTCTTTGATTTCCTCTTTGATTTCTTCAGTAATCTCTTGGTTATTTAATAGTGTAATGTTTAGCCTCCACCTGTTTTTTTTTTTTTTTTTTTTTTTTTACAGATTTTTTTCCTGTAATTGATATCTAGTCTCATAGTGTTGTGGTCAGAAAAGATACTTGATACAATTTCAATTTTCTTAGATTTACGAGTGCTTGATTTGTGACCCAAGATATGATCTGTCCTGGAGAATGTTCCATGAGCACTTGAGAAGAAAGTGTATTCTGTTGTTTTTGGATGGAATGTCCTATAAATATCAATTAATTCCATCTTGTTTAATGTGTCATTTAAAGCTTGTGTTTCCTTATTTATTTTCATTTTGGATGATCTGCCCATAGGTGAAAGTGGGGTGTTAAAGTCCCCTGCTATGATTGTGTTACTGCTGATTTCCCCTTTTATGGCTGTTAGCCTTTGCCTTATGTATTGAAGTGCTCCTATGTTGGGTGCCTAAATATTTACCATTGTTATATCTTCTTGGATTGATCCCTTGATCATTATGTAGTGTTCTTCTTTGTCTCTTGTAATAGTCTTTATTTTAATGTCTATTTTGTCTGATACGAAAATTGCTACTCCAGCTTTCATTTGATTTCCATATGCATGGGATATCTTTTTCTCTCCCCTCACTTTCAGTCTGTATGTGTCCCTAGGTCTGAAGTGAGTCTCTTGTAGACAGCATATATATGGGTCTGGTTTCTATATTCATTCAGCCAGTCTTTTTCTTTGGGTTGGAGCATTTAATCCATTTATGTTTAAGCTATATTGATATGTATGTTCCTATTACCATTTTCTTAATTGTTTTGGGTTTGTTATTGTAAGTCATCTTCTCTTCTGTTTCCTGCCTAGAGATGTTCCTTTAGCATTTGTTTTGGAGCTGGTTTGGTGGTGCTGAATTCTCTTAGCTTTTGCTTGTCTGTAAAGGTTTTAATTTCTCTGTCGAATCTGAATAAGATCCTTGTTGGGTAGAGTAATCTTGGTTGTAGATTTTTCCCTTTCATCACTTTAAATATGTCCTGCCACTCCCTTCTGGCTTGCAGAGTTTGTACTGAAAGATCAGCTGTTAACGTTATGGGGATTCCTTTTATGTTAATTGCTGCTTTTCCCTTGCTGCTTTTAATATTTTTTCTTTGTATTTATTTTTTGATAGTTTGATTAATATGTTTCTTGGCATGCTTCTCCTTGGATTTACCCTGTATGGGACTCTCTGTGCTTCCTGGATTTGATTGACTATTTCCTTTCCTATATTAGAGAAGTTTTCAACTATAATCTTATCAAATATTTTCTCAGTCCCTTTTTTTTTTTTTCTCCTCTTCTTCTGGGACCCCTATAATTTGAATGTTTGTGCATTTAATGTTGTCCCAGAGGTCTCTGAGATTGTTCTCTATTCTTTTCATTCTTTTTCCTTTATTCTGCTCTGCAGTAGTTATTTCCACTATTTTATCTTCCAGGTCACTTATCTGTTCTTCTGCTTCAGTTATTCTGCCATTGATTCCTTCTAGAG
Organism: Globicephala melas; assembly: GCF_963455315.2. Taxonomy (NCBI): domain Eukaryota; kingdom Metazoa; phylum Chordata; class Mammalia; order Artiodactyla; family Delphinidae; genus Globicephala; species Globicephala melas. Next base: position 59,951,909 of record NC_083319.1, on the reverse strand, counting down.
AATTTTTAATTTCATTTATTGTGTTGTTCATCAGTGTTTGTTTGCTCTTTAGTTCTTCTAGCTCCTTGTGAAACGTTTCTTATATTATCTCCATTCTATTTCCAAGATTTTGGATCATCTTTACTATCATTCCTCTGAATTCTTTTTCAGGTAGACTGTCTATTTCCTCTTCATTTGTTTGGTCTTGTGGGTTTTTACCTTGCTCTTCATCTGCTGTGTGTTTTTCTATCTTCTCATTTTGCTTAACTTACTGTGTTGGGCGTCTCCTTTTCGCAGCCTGCAGGTTTGTAGTTCCCATTGTTTTTCATGTCTGATCCCAGTGGGTAAGGTTGGTTCAGTGGGTTGTAGAGGGGACTGGTGCTTGTGTTCTGGTGGATGAGGTTGTATCTTGTCTTTCTGGTGGGCAGGACCATGTCTGGTGGTGTGTTTTGGAGTGTCTGTGAACTTAGTATGATTTTAGGCAGCCTCTCTGCTAACGGGTGGGTTTCTGTTCTTGTCTTGTTAGTGGTTTGGCATAGTGTGTCCAGCACTCTAGCTTGCTGGTCATTGAATGGAGCTGGGTCTTAGCGTTGAGATGGAGATCTCTGGGAGAGCTTTTGCCATTTGATAATATGTGGGGCCGGGAGGTCCCTGGTGGACCAATGTCCTGAACTCGGCTCTCCTACCTCAGAGTCTTAGGCCTGGCACCCAACCAGAGCACCAAGACCCTGTCAGCCACACAGCTTGGAACACCACACTCCAGAGGTCCTCCTTTCCACCTATTTTGTCTCTCTTTTATCTCAGTGTTTTTGGTTGTTACTGTAGGTCTTAGCTGAAGGTCCCAATCATGTTGCTGTTTGCCCTAATGATTGACATTTTCTTTGCCATTTACATATTAGAGAGGGGTTTTAGAATAGGAACTGGGGTAATACAGTTTGACTGCTCTTCTAGAAACCAAGGGGAAGGGGATTCCAGGTTGTTTGATTAGGCATATCAACTTGAAATAACGGTTCTGTTTAAAGTGTACCAGGCTTGTTTTCTCCAAGGAAAAATCTTACAGTACCAGGTTTCTGGATGGGGCGTGCTGAGGAATGGGGAGTAATTGCCAGCTGTGGAGGATGAGAGCAATCACTTTACAGTCTTAGGATTTTTTTTTTTCCTCGAACTGCACCTCACCCCTGCCTTCCATGGCCTTCACTTCTTCCAAATACAGGGTTGTGGGTGGCTTCAGGGGTGATAAGCTGACTTCTGTGTACTCCACACTCTTGGCACATAAGGCAGTACCTTCTCAGTTCGGCTACATTGATCATCATTTCTCTGCTTCCTGTTCTCAATGATTTGAAATACAACACAGTGATTAATGGTATGACTCTGAAACCAGACTGCCTGGATTTGAATCCTAGCTTTACCACTTAATAAAATTTGATCAGCAAGGTACTTAATGTTTCTGTGCCTCTATTTTCTCATTTGTAAAATGAAGGTAATGATAGGGATGTTACAGATACCAAATGAGGTAGAACAGTGCCTGACTCTCACACTGTCAGCTGCCATAAACCATGCTACTATTGCCCTCTCTTCTATTAGTATCTCTACTGTAAGTTGATTAGTATTCCCCCTGTAAGTTGATTTTTTTTTTGTAAGTTGATTTTTAAAAACAATTATTTTGCTCTCATTTGCCTGATGTTTGAGAAGAAGTTGTTAATGCCTGTGGTCAAATCATCAGGTTTTTAAAACAATATTAAGGCTTCTAAATGTATTATTCTCATTCCCCTGTCATTTTTTTTTCCTGAGCAATAACATATTTGTGTGATGAGATCTCTTTGAGCATACTCCTTCATTTCATCTTAAAAACAAAGAATGGTAACTTTTAAGACACACAGATTAATTACAGGATTTTTTTTCATCTCTATGAAAAATACCCTGTTTTCTAAAATATTTTCTTAGAATTAAATGTGCAAAGTGCCAAACTCTTAAGTCATTGATTATTTGGGGACATTTCTCTTTGTGAGAATTTAATACAAGATGATTTAATGAGACATTCCCAATTGATATTATAATACAAAACTTTACAAAAGTTTTGTTTTGCTATCTGCAAACTATTAAACAGGCAATAGAATCACTATCTTTGCAAGATATTTATGTTATAGAAATTCAGTTATTTAAATATTTCTAAAAAGGGAGTTGAGAGCAGCACTTTTGAAAAGCAGTTAATAATGAACAGACATCAAGGAAACTATCATTATAACAGCAAAGTGCTTTGCAACTCCAATAACTTAAGTGGGGCAGAAGCAGGCCATTAAATATAATTAAAAGCTGTCAAAAATAAACTGAGAAATGGAACTGTAAAAGGCTGTCCTTTGCCAGGAGCTGAAGGCAAAAAAAACAAGGGAGAACCTTGAAAGTAGCAATGAATTGATAAGCCTTACTGCCTGCAGCTTGTAATGTGCTCTGTTAGATTTTAGTAACAGTTAAAGTAGATTAATAGTGCAATCACTGAGTATCTTAAATTCCTCTCTGTTGTTCCCCGATTATAGGCTCCCATGATAGACGGAACCCTGAGTGGGTCAAAATTTCAATTCATTTCTCTGCTCAGTCACTTTTTAAGTAATGCTGGCATCTACATTTGTTGGACACCAGCATTCTCTGTGATGTTTTAAAAGCAGAAATAAATTTAGTTATTGACATAACTGTAGCCCTCATTTCCGAGGAGGCTTCATTCCTCTTTATTCAGCAGACGAAGAAATCCCTTGGAACGTGAGCAATTGATATCTTTCTCCCACTAGCGGCTACCATGGTGAAGTGGATGATAGAAGATTACAAATTTATTGTGCCTCTTAAACTCTCAGATTCATGTGAATCTGCAGAAACAGTACCACAAGGACAAAAACAATGTGCCCTCGATCATTTTATTTTTATAATAATATTCTTTAATGAAGCTAAAGCCTCCCTGCTGTGATCTTATGTTTTTCAACATCAGGGAGAAATAGATTCCTCTGAATTGTAAGAGAACTCCTGAAATAGTAGGGATATTGAAATAGAGGATCAATTACTTCTTTTGCAGTAATTCTGAACTTGAAATGGCTACAGCACTGCCTATGTAGACAAGACAAACCAGCATATTGAAAAGCTGTACACAAAAGTATCAGAAAAAGCTGAGATAAACTGTTTTGTTTTCTAATATCTTATAGTGTCCCTTTAAAAAGCCAGTGCTAAAAATTCTGTTGTAACAGAAGCAAACAAAAACTGCAAATTCTGTCCCCAATTTAAATGTAAAAAATTTAAATATGTTTAACAATCCTTCTGAAAATTGCTAACATCACTGCTTGTGGGTTTCATTTTACTCGTTTTAACCTGAAGAAGGATCTTTGATTAGGCTGGGAGCTTAGAGGTCCCGCAGAGGATGGAGACAGATAAGAGAATAGATGTTATGAATGTAACAGATTATTGCATTTATGAAATACTCTAATTTGTGCAGTGATTCATATCCATTATACCATTCAATCCTGGAAGGAACCCTAAGAAGACATGAGCTCAAACAGGCATTGATACCTTACAAACACCACAGTAAGGAAGACTGAGGCTCAGACAGATTACAGGATGAGCAGCAGGTCCTGCAACTTCCTTACTTGCAGCTGGCACCTGGACCACCTGGACCTAAGTAATAGCTCGGTACTTTGTCTTTCCCTTTAGGTTTGGCAAGAACTCCCAACTTGCAAAATGCAAATCATTTTGCTATAGTAAAGTCAGTGTTATCAGAGTGTATAATTTACCTTTTCATCTACCACATTCAGGCAGGAACTTACCATTTGGCCTGATAGTGGAGTCACACGGATCAATGGGCTTTTAGGGAATGGAAGCTCTGAAGTATACTTTATTTAAATGATTGTTCGGCAGCACATGCAGGGCTCCACAGCAGTCTAAAATGTTGGAAACTGAGATAGCTGGTGAGGGGGCTGTCTGAGACCCTTCTTCAGGAAAGGGCACACAAATTGAAGGCTTCATTCTTTGCTGAGCAGGGACTTTCCCACTTGAAGGGCAATTGGGGTGGAACTCTGGCAACACCACCATCAATCACCCTGGTCAATGAGATTGATTTAAAGAGACTGCTGAGGGTCAGGATGATAGAGTCCTGAAACTACTTAGAAGGAAGAGAAATGGACTTTCAAGATGTGGATCGCAAGAGAATGGAATAAGTGAAATTAAGGAGAATGAAAGAGTAAGAAAAAGGTGATAGGAGATCTGTGTGAGGAACAAAAGTCCTGAGAAATTAGAAATAAAAAATAGCTAAAATTCAAATAAGTTTATTCATACTCAGATTAATGACAATATTTGGTTTATATATTTGGAACTTTTTCGAGAACTCTTCAATTGTTTCACATAAACCAATGAAAGGCTGCCAGATAACTTTCTATCTCAACATCAATATTAGTATCATTTGTAACAACAAAAAATAATGGCATTCACTGTGTTGTGACTATGTACCGGACACTTTTCTAACAACTTGAAATGTATTAACTATATGTATATTTATAACATAAACTATTAATCCTGTTTTAAATATCAAGATAATAGTGCATAGCAAATTTAAGGAGCTTGCTTGCCCATGAAAACTACAAAGCTAAGTGGCAAAGTCAGGGACATAAGCTCTACAGCCTTCACCCCTTACACTTTCCAGGCCATTCCCTAGAATAATAATCTGTATGCTCATTAGAACAGCTTTGCTATTTGCTTTTGAAAAATAACACTTTCCGAACACAAGAATTTATGTGATATTTAAACTACAATGATATTGCTTGAATGTTCCCGGGATGATTTGGGTTCGGACAAAATCCATTTCGCTTTGAGATTATGGCAAGAAAACAAAATTTGTATTTTTAATATTGATTCTAATTCCTTATGAAATACAATAGCTAATAGCACTGTATGACCTTATATAAAAATGATTGCCATGATGCGTGGAGATGCTGTCACACTACCTTTAAACATGAACTTGAGTTAAAACCACCTACTAAAACATCATTTTTAGCATAATAGAATCTGTTATAAACTATCCCATTACTGAAATTAACTTAGATCAACTGTATTTGTGTGTGCAGGCACACACAGTTGATCTTCATTTCATGTTTGTGAATTTGGCTACTGCCTAAAATTTATTGGTAACCCCTAAATCAATGCTTATAGAATGTTGTGGTCGTTCACAGACATGCACAGAGCAGTAAAAATTTGAGTTGCCTTCCCCCGACGTCTTCCCAGCTAAGGTGGAATGAGGTGGTGCTTTGGCTTCTTGTTTGGCATTCATATTAATAAACAAGTGTCCTTTTCATGGTTTACCTAGTGTTACATTTTTTGAAATGTTTGCATTTGTGTGAGGTTTTTTTTTTGTTTTGTTTTTTGTTTTTTGTTTTACACGACTGTGAGCAGGTCCTGTGAGCAGGACAGAGTGGCCTGGCTGGCACCCAGCTTAATCCCAGCAAGTAAGTGTGGTGAGCTTCCCCGGAGCCAGGTGGCCTCAGATGCCCCTTCCACAACAGAAGCCCCCATTCTGGACACCCCCTTCCTGGTGACATCTGCTGGGGCCAGAGCGGTTGTTTAGGAGGAGGCAGGAGACGTGGGGTCCCCCCCTCGCTCGCAGGCATCCACGCAGTTGACCACGTGGTTAGGCATACATACATACCTGCCTGTGGGGCAGGCAGGGGCCAAGCTACTTTTGGGGCTCACAAGAGCCGATCCAAGGAAAGCAGGCCCTAGTCTGGCTGAGGCCAGCACGCTTGGTACAGACCAGGTTGGGGCTGCCAGCAACTACAGGTGTCTGAGGTAGGAAAACAAGGCTGCCCCACTCATGGCAGCCCTGACAATGATCCTCAAGGGGTGATCTTGGCCTCCAGTCCTGGCTGAGGAGAAAAGGGACCTCCCACAGCTCTATGGGAGAGAGGCCCTTGTGTGAGGTTTTTATGGTATTCTTACCATTTTAAATGGCCTACAATTGTAGTGTTGAAGTGTTGTCAGTGGTCCTAGGTGCAAGATAACAGATTTGCTGTGTGGAGAAAATGTGTGTCAGATAAATTTCATTCAGGCATGAATTATAATTTAGTTTGGCTATATATTTAATATTAGTGAATTAATGATACATGTTAAGTAAGGTATCTTTAAACAGAAATACACTTAAAGTTGTGCATGGATTTAAGTGTTTATTCCCATTTTATAGATGATAAAGCGAGGCTTAGGAAGGCTAGACAATTTGTTCAAGCCCCTATAACGACCACTGAGTGGCAGAGCCAAGATTTAAACCCTAGGCTATCTGAAACCCATGATCTTAGCACAGCATAAGCTGCCATACTGTTATGTAAACCACTCTTTTCACTAACAGTATATTGTAAACATATTTCTATGTCTCCTAGAGTATATGAAATTCTTAATGGTCTTATAAAAATCCATTGCATGGGTTCATTGAAATGTTTTCACTAGTCTCCCTTATTTAAGTGTTTTTGTTGTTTCTAACTTTTCTTTATTAGAAACAGTGTTCTACTAAAGAAACTTTCACAAACACCTTTATTAATATGTCCCCTTATTTGCTCAGAATAAATTCCAAGAAGTAGAAGTGGAATTGCTAGACCGAATTCTATATATCTCTTACCCTGTCCAGTTGCCCTCCAGGCAAATATGCTGGTTTACACTCCCACTAAAACTCCATATATGTCCTTCTCCCCACACTTTTTGTAGTTCTGGACATAAATTTCTTTTCAGTCTTTATCAGTTACATACAGTTCTAATTTTTAAGAAATAAAAATAATTTTAATCTGTGTTTACTCTAAAATTTCAAGAGCTTTCACAGAAATTATATAGCTGAGGGAAGAATTCCTGGAAATGGTGTTTCGGAATGAGACTTGCCATTTTTTAGAGTGATTTTTTTTTTTTTTTTACTAGCACTGCAATAAATCCAAGTATTGTAAAATCAGTAATTTTTATTTCCACCAGTTAGTCGTTCACACTAACAAAAGTGTATCCTTCTTTGGCTTATTAAATGTCCAATCTCTTAAAGTTAACAAAGTTAGACTGATTAAACAATTTTTTCTTAAGTGATGTCTTTCACTGCTAGAATATAGAAGGAAATATTAAAAACATTTAGAAGTGACTTAGATTCTAAAGTAAATTGAATTATTCTAGTAATATTCTGAATCTGGAAGACAGTGAGAGGAAAGAAAAGGAGAATGAACTGATTAGGATGACTGAATCAAACAGGGCTGGATCAACCTTGGCTACCAATGAGCATGTACTTCCAAGAGAGGGAATCCCAAATGAATTGCTTCTCATGTTTGCCTGGCTATCCAAATGTTGCTGCCTGCCATTATTGCTATGCTCTGTTCCCTTCCATCTAATGTGTAACACGAGTCCAATGGCTCTTTTATTGCTTGGAGTGAATTGATATGCTTGTCATGCACAACTTTATCTTCATTCCCGTTCAGGCAGAGAGATATACAGACAATAGACTGACAACATTTGAAGTTTTAAAATCATTTGGTAACAATATTTTTTAAAAGAATACCATGCTATTCATTTTTTCTTACAATTTTAAAAGTAACTGTATAGATTGAAAAAAAAAAGATCTCAAAAGGGAAGAAGGAGAACTATTTTCCTCCCCTACTGTCTTTCATTCCCTCAATTCTATGCTCTGAGGTAAACATGTTTTCTAGGTAAACACATCCTTTTAGAGAGAGTCTATTACAAAAACATGTGTACAATGGCACACTTTTTTAAACGTTATAATTGTTGCATTCTGTGCTCATTGTTCTGCATCTGTATTTTGCATCTCTGAAGAAAAAGTGGAGGTTGGTCCTTGATGTGATTAAAAGTAATAGAATGGCCACAGGTAACATTTGATAATTGACAGTGGCTTTGTGTCAGGCACTGTCTAAGCCTTATATAAGATTACTTCTCATAACTCTCCTAAAATACTATTACTTCCTTCTATATAAATGAAACAGCAGCCTGAAGAAATTAAACAAGCTGTTGAAGCTCACCTAACCTAGTAATGGAAAAGCCAGGCTTAAACATAGGCCGTTGGATTCCAGAGTCCATTCTCCTATCCATCATTCTCGAACTTTACAGGACTAGTAAGTGGAGGGTTGTTGAATTAGCTAAATATAATCTTTAGTAATAACTGTGTAAATTGATTTTACAACAAAGGGGGAACTTTAGAAGAAGGGAAATGTACAGATGGATTTTTCTTTTTTTTTAATTGACTGAAAAGGCATTTAGGGATTCTGATGCAACTCTAGAGCACTGTTTCTACATTTTAAATTTTTATATTTTAGCCTTTTTGATCTTTATATCATGACTGAAATAAGCTGGGGCGGCAGGAAGCGGAGACAGTGACAGGCGAGAGAACACATTCTCACTCACGGAAGAGGGTGGATATGGAGTGGAAAGATATAAAAGGGACTGGCGAGTTAATTAGGAGTTCTGAGGAAGTTAATTAACTTGCTCCTAATGGTGAAGAGCTTTGGTGGAGCGGCCATCCACAGAGGGAGCAGGCCCATGTGATGTTCATTTGCAAGGCTCTGGGTTGTGCAAAGCAGCAAATTGATACAGGGAAGAGAAAAGGTAGCAGGACAGAGAAGACTGCGGTTAGCTAGTGACTGTCAATTATCAAAGTATGGAAAATCGAGTATTCAGCTTTGTGTTCTCTCTCTCAAAACTGTTTATTACATATCTTGGAATTAGGGATTAGAAAAAAAATCTATATTAAAATGACATTTTTATAGAAAGAACCTGAAGTAGACTTAGCTATGCCATCTCCACAGCCACAACTGGGATAGTCTAACCTTTTGACCTAAGTAGCCAGTCCCATGGCACCATCTGGTGGCATCTATTGTAATTCCAGGTGTAGGGCCTTTAAAAATACTCAGTCTTTGTAAAAGGATGTGATTTTCAAACCAAACCTACAAAACGAAAAATGGCAGAGAGGCTGGAATAGGTTCAGCAGTGGAGGTAGACATGAGTAATGGCAAACTCTGCCAACATTCTACTTGTGGCTGATGGGAACTTTGACCTATTTGAATTCTAGCTTTTGAGAGGGAAAAAATTGCCCTGGATAGTTCTCTTAAAAGACATTATATTTCTATAAGCATAAAGAATACAGGGCAAAACAAGTCCGTCTTAGGAAAGCCAGGTTGTATAATGTATTGCTAGTGCCTTGGGGGTATGAATGATGTCTTTGGTTTAATTTCTGATTTCCAAATGTGAACCACATAACACACATTTGAGAGTGTGATAAAAGCAATGGGAATATCTAGGCACGTATACATAGAAACACCTAGACCCTGCTCTGTACCTTATAAACCGGAGAACTGGCTAAAGGTGAAGAAGTGTTTAATTCAAGTTTGGGGATGTTCCAAAGTAAGACGGGCAGAAAAAGGAGTGAAGGAATCCAGAACCCTGGAAAATATACCTCTGGTAGGACTGGCTGTGGAGTTCACACAGGGGTGAGAAAGAAGTGAAACCAGAATGGTCTGATGGACTTGAACATGGGCGACTGCTATGACATTGTAGATGAGGACTCACAGGCGTGAGAAGGGTAGCAGGGTTAAGTGATCCTTCGAAGGAGGGTTTGAGAGATCTGCCATCTTAGAGGAGAACTTAGCAATACGGTCCAAGGCACGGCCAATTTTTGAGAAGTTCATCAGAGACAAAAAGAAAACAATTGCATTTAATCGCTAGCATTGTTCTATACACTTTGATGTATCTTATTTAATCTTCATAGAAATCCTCTATGTGTGGTGATAGCCCTAATTATAGATAAAACACTTAGGCTCAGACAGGTAGACAAACTTGTGGAAGGTTATATAAGTGTTAAGTTAAAGAACACTTGCCAAGACCATGTTATTTTTTCCACATTTCATGGCAAAACTAGAGTTTAGGAAGGTTCTCAGATGGATGGTAAAGTAAATGTTCAAGATGCCTCATAATACCAGCACATCTCTTAGGTGCTCAGTGGATATTGATGGAGGCATGGTAAAGCAGACAAATATAACTGCTTTCAAATGAAAGGGGCAGGTTGACCTTAGAAATGAGAGAATATGTAGTGAGCAAGTTAAGCCATATTTGAAAATATCCCCTGAACTGAGGAACATAACTGCTGATCTTTTCATGTAACTTACCCTTCAGTACATGCTAGTCTATGATAATATAAGACAAATGAGATTTTCTGGTATTCTAAACTTCAAATTAAAAAACAACAAAAACTCATTCTATGAAAGAGAAATGGTTACAGTAGTTTTTCAGTCTGTAGCAGAACATAAGCTATGGGCAATGTTAGTAAGTGTTCTGTGGTAAAAGGGCTGAACAGTTGGTGACTTGATTTGGGGAGTTTTCTGGTCACTTTCTTCCCCTTTTAGAGACTGACAGTGCGCTTGACCTTGGTAAAGGCTCTAAGAGATCCTATGGTAACAAACCTGTTGGAATTGTTTAACCGATCATTGTCCCACCCTTTTGTTCTGAAAGTATTTTCCCCTGCAGTGCATATAAAATTTTATATGCAATGCATATAAAATTTATCAGTATTCTTTTACTTTGGGAAATACGATGATGAATAAGATTCATTATGACTCTACTAAAAGATTCTCTCAGGAAACTTGTATTTAGCTTTGCTCTATAACTAACCACATAAACAACCAAATACTATGCATATAAAACTTTTTGTTATGAAAAGATGAGTTTGTCACCATCAGAACTTAATTTGGAATTATTTTTAATTGGATTTATATTGTCACCTCTTCTGTTGATGAGCCAGAAAATGTGTAATTGATCACATACTCGTGTGATCTTGCAAGGTGAGGCAAGAAGCATACTTCAAAAAAATAATTTCATATTTTAAAATTTTCACACCAAGTCTGAATGTTATTCAATGTGTTTGTCTTTATTTACATTTGTAAAAGAAGGAAGGAAAGAAGATAAAAAGAAATTGTCAACATTTAAGAAATTATAGTCCATGTTGGTTGTACCACTTTTGTACTCCTTGCTATGAGGAGGTTATTAAAAATTCTTGTATTTGAAGTGGTGTTGAACATATTAGTTTACAAAAAGAAAATCTTTAAGTCAGGAAAGTCTATGGGAATGTGATTTTATTCTTAATCTGGTATTATTGGCTTCTTGAGTCAATCATCTGAATTATAATACCTGTCATCTCCCTGTTTCTCTTTGCCACCAGAGGGAGATGAAAAGTCACATGTAGGGCCCAGCATTGATTGTCAGTATTAGTGTTTGGTAATATTCATCTGTCTCTCTCAGGGAGCTTTATTATCACATTATTTCTAGACACTGATAAGGCAAAGCATGTTGCTATTGGGAAGTGTTACTGTGATTTCCAGCTTCATTCATGTGACCAGAAGAACATTATTTTATGCAATTCAGTTCATCGTAATCCCAGAGAATAGTAGAATTTATAGCATCGTCAAAGCTGATGTTTGACAAGGAAGATCCTTACCTCATAATAAATGAGTTGACTCTCTCAATTTTGGACAAGTGACTTACCCAAACACTACAGTTAGCGTATTTTAACTTCACAAATAACCAAAAGTGTCTTGTGTTTTTCAATTTAAGTGACAGGTTTTCCAGAGGGTCTGACCTGCTCAAATTTAAGTTAAAAGATAAGGGAATTCCCTGGTGGCTCAGTGGTTAAGAATCCGCCTGCCAATGCAGGGGACACGGGTTTGAGCCCTGGTTCGGGAAGATCCCACATGCCGTGGAGCAACTAAGCCCATGTGCTACAACTACTGAAGCCTGCATGCCTAGAGCCCATGCTCCACAACAAGAGAAGCCACCTTAATGAGAGGCCTGCACACAGCAACGAAGAGTAGCCCCCGCTCGCTGCAACTAAAAAGAAAGCCCGTGCGCAGCAACAAAGACCCAATGCAGCCAAAAATGAATAAATAAATTAATTTAAAAAAATAATTAAAATATAAAAAACCCTTTGTATTTATCAGCTCTTATTTTTACTTATAAATATACTTGATGGAAATTTACTGGATTTTTGTGGGCGTTACTTTTTTTTAGCCCCCCCCACTTTATATATATTACAGATATATCAGCAAGGCTATAGATTATTGATATAATTTCATTATTTCTCTTGCCCAATATTCTTTTCTTTTTTTTTTTTTTTTTTTTTTGCGGTATGCGGGCCTCTCACTGTTGTGGCCTCTCCTGTTGCGGAGCTCAGGCTCCGGACGCACAGGCTCAGCGGCCACGGCTCATGGGCCCAGCCACTCCGCAGCATGTGGGATCCTCCCGGACCTGGGCACGAACCCGTGTTCCCTGCATCGGCAGGAGGACTCTCAACCACTGCGCCACCAGCGAAGCCCCCTGCCCAACATTCTTAAATAAACAACATAAAGATCTTAAATCTAGTGAATCATGGCAGTATACGCTGACTCCAAAAAATGGACAAGAAGAAACAGATGATTTGCTGTATGTCAAGTAAAATGCCTTACTTGTTTTCGAAAATTTTGCTTTTTAAACGTGCTTTGATTAAACAATAATGCTATAGGGAAACTTGAAAAATGGATTAGTTTATTAACATTATTGTATCTTATTATCCTAGAAATTTTACTTAAAAACAGAATAATAAAGTTGAAATACTTTTTCCCTATATCCCAGTGTTATTTCTTGGTATTTTGAATAATATGAAAGTTTGTAACTAAATGGAAAGATACAAAATACTTTTTGGAGTCTGGTGAAGTGCAAATTATTATGAAAACAAAATAAATGTAGGTTTTTTCCAGAATGTTAATTTCTTTGAAATTATCGTAAATTTTTATATTGCACCTGGCTTTAGCAGTATAGCTCATTGTGTGCTAATTTGCTTGGGGCTTGCTGTGGTATGGGAGCCAACTCTGACTTAAGGTTTGTGTGTGTGTGTTTCTAAATTTCTTTTTAATTGTGTGGCTCATGTTCATATACATTTGCATCCAAGCAAGTTTGGAAATGCTCTTTTTTTGTTAGGTAGACTCAAATATATAGGCTATGTTTTAATGAGAAAGGTGTTGCATTCAGCTGTAAAAATGATCTCAGTGTAGTGTTGTATCTGAACAGTGGTTTCACCAGCCTTGGAATTCTTTTCCTGACCAAGATAACAGTAGTTGTTGTAGCTATCTAACGACCTTCCCAAACAAAGCTGAGAATGTGGAAGCCTGGTAGGCAGAGAGGATGGAGTTGATATATATGAACCAAAGAGTGGAGCAAAGAACACTCGGGAGAAAAGACAGGAAATGGATGAATAAAATGTCAACAGAGAGGAGTTAGCCAACAGGCAAATCTAAGTATGAAGCAATGAGATGGAAACCAACAGCGAAAAACCAAACCTAAAATAAGTAGCTTCCAAAGGAAATGACTCCTATAGGAATGAGAACTGCTCAACATAAACCCATCGTGTAGTCTTTGTTGGATTAAATAAAATGCATTGAAATCACTAGTGGAGCTAATAAACTTATTAGACCTTTCCAGCTTTCCAGGCTTTAGACAGTTAAAAGTCTCATGGCTGTACACTAGAACTTGGAAAATCGTTATCTGATTGATCATTTTAACCAATATTTTCAGAAAATATTTCATTATAAAATGATCTCATAGAAATCAGTAAGAAAAAGACAAATATATTTAAAGGTGGATGAAAGGCAAAGTTAAATAATACATAAAATATTGCCTAATCACACAGGTAATTAAATGTAAAATGAAGCAAAACATTTTAAATTTATTAAAATAGAAGAGTGCAATATTTTGTGTTAGTAAAAGTGAGGAGAAATGGTCAGATACTTGCACTGTTGGAAAGATGACACGTTTCAAAAATCCTTCAAACGTACATATCTTTCAACTTAATATGTTTGCATCTAGGAATTTATTCTAAAGGAATTATTTGAACAGATGTACAAACATACATGTAGACAGATGTTCATTGCAAATTACTGTGAAGATTTTTAAAAGATTACACATACACAAATATCTACACAAAGAAATAAGAAATTCAAAAATGCCAGCACATTACATTAAGTGAAAAAAGTTCATATGGTATGTCAATTTTTGTAAAAATGTGTGGGTTCATAGATAACTATAAAATTATTAGTATTATATAATATAGTATCAAATTATATTATTTTTAGGACTTTTCTCTGGCTCATAGGATTATTTTGTCATTTTATGCTTACTTTCTGTATTCTCTGAACATATTATATGTGTTACTTTTTTATTCTGAAACATTATAAAGCTAACTGTGTGTTAGGGGAGAAAGAATTGTACATAGAGGCAAAAACAGGTGTTGAGTCAGATCTAGTGAGTAGTGAATGACCTTGACAATATAGAATTAAGAAACAATGGTGTCCCAAAGGCTTATACTTCTATATGTTCTAACCAACTTAGTCAATTTCTTAATTAGTTCATTTATGTATAAACAGCCTAAAAAGACAGGGAGACTCCCAATATCAAAATGAAAAATTAAAGTGATTTTACGTTTGGGTGTGTTTATACCAGGTAAACTACTTTGGACTTTATACAACATTTTACAATGGTGTCTAAGGTAGTACCTAATGTTAAACCCATATGCTTAGTATATTAAACAGTAATGCATTTGGAGTGGAGAGGTTATGACCTTTTTAAAGAAAATATTTTTTAACATCTTTATTGGAGTATAATTGCTTTACAATGGTGTGTTAGTTTCTGCTGTATAACAAAGTGAATCAGTTATATGTGTACGTATATCCCCATACCTCCCTCTTGCGTCTCCCTCCCACCCTCCCCATCCCACCCCTCTAGGTGGTCACAAAGCACCGAGCTCATCTCCCTGTGCTATGTGGCTGCTTCCCACTAGCTATCTATTTTACATTTGGTAGTGTATATATGTCCATGCCACTTTCTCACTTTGTCCCAGCTTACCCTTCCCCCTCCCTGTGTCCTCAAGTCCATTCTCTACATCTGAGGTTATGACCTTTATTTAACTCGATACTGCACTGCTTTTTGCAGTTGTGATTTTTTTTAATAAACTGGCATTTAGACGGATAATGTAAGCATTTAAAAAACCCTCCCAGTACAACTACTAAGCCCCCAGCAGTTAGGTAGTTAAATTAATAGGAAAAGAATTGAAAATGAAAATATTGAAAATATTTCAAATTAGAATCTCAACGTAAAATCCTATTCATCAGCATGTCATTCATTCATAGCAACATTATGTGAGAGGGGAAAAACACACTAACACACAATTGACAAATATGCCATTTCAGGCAGAAATGTGCTGCTTCATTTATTTTTTGATGAACAAAAAGTATGTATCAGCAACATCTACTCCCTCCTTTGGAATAAAAAGGAAAACTTGAACTCTGCAGTTGGAGTTTGCTTTTTAATCCTAGGAAATATGTGAAAAAATGCTTTATTCATCTTAGTGATATTGATAGAATATAATGTTAAGATATGGTTATGTCAATTTTAAAAATAACTTCCCATACCATAGTTTTAGTTAAATCAATGGTTACATCTTATATCTTCTCTCTATGTGATAATATTTTTGTTTAACCAACTGTAAAACTCCAAAGTTTTTTTAAAAATTATTTTTACCTTGAAATTAATGACTGTTCTATCAAGAGAGTTTTACTCTTAGATTTAGCATTTGTATCAGTGCACGTTTGCATACATTTCCCAAAGATGCTTCATGGATTAATGTAAGTTGGCATATTTTCTTTGTCCATCACTCCTAGATATAACTTATTTACCAGTTAGGAACTCAACGCAGAGACATATAAGCAGTACATTAACAGAAAACACATATTAAATAGCAAATGAAGGCCAAGTTTACAGTTTTAGAAACTGCCTGGGAAATTAAATCTTTAAAACAAATATCTGTCACCTACACCTTTTTGTGTGTGTGTGTGTGGTACGCGGGCCTCTCACTGTTGTGGCCTCTCGCGTTGCGGAGCACAGGCTCCAGACGCGCAGGCTCAGCGGCCATGGCTCACGGGCCCAGCCGCTCCACGGGCATGTGGGATCTTCCCGGACCGGGGCACGAACCCATGTCCCCTGCATCGGCAGGCGGACTCTCAACCTCTGCGCCACCAGGGAAGCCCTGTCACCTACACCTTTAACACTTCATTTCCTGCCTGGACTGCCATCTGAGAAATAATATAGACTAACAACCCTGTGGATGGCATGGACTCCCAGCATCTATACTTCTCTTCTTTTTCAGGCCCACAATGGAATTGTAGGCAACAAACTCCACTACTTTCCCAGGACTAGGCCTTAGACCCAGAGAAAGTTCTCCTTACCTCTGCCAGTTGAAATAGCCTCTATTCCCTAGAATAGAGAATAGAGGCACTTCCTCTTCATGTCAGCTGTGGATTCCTTGTCCTCACTTAGGTCACATGGTAGTCTCTGCCAGCCTGGCCTGATCTGGAGCTGTTCAGCTCTTACCGCAGCAGGAATGCTGTATGTGCTAGATGCCAGAGAAGTGTAAAATTAATCCCTTCCCCTGGCGTTGTCCATCTTGGTTTTCTCATCCTCCACTGACTTTTCCATTGCCCAACTGGACACCACTTTTCATTTCTATGCAGTTTATTCTGAGAGTCTCCCCCCTACCACACTATGTTCTTTTTACCCTTCTGGGCGTATATTGTATATTTTTTATACTCTTAGTACATTCTCTATGGTCCTCAAAAATACTATTTATATATATATAAAATATGGAATCATTGTTATACACTTGAAACTAGTATAACATAAATCAACTATACTTCAATTAAAAAAAAGAAAAAACTAGCAATGTAAATCAACTATACTTCAATAAAAAATAGAATTAAAAATGGGATAAAAAGAAAAAATGATAGTCACAGACTTTTCACAGATGTCTTTATCAGGTAGATGAAGTCCCCTTTAATTCCTAGTCTTCTGGATGTTTCCATAATAAATAGGTGTTATTTTTTTAAGTATGAGATATAATAGATACATGATACATTAATAAATCAAACGAATTGCAATTTGAAAGTTACAGGGGTTATTATGCCTGATGTCCACCAAGCCTTATAATGTTAGTTTGTAATTCTGTGATACATGTTACTTGTTATTGCTAATAGTGCAGAAAGTGAGTATAACTATTAAGTGATTCCTGGTGTTCATTACAAAATCAGAAAGGTTTTGATTACAAAGAGTATTTATGGTTAATAGGATTTCATGGATATTTGTACAAGTAGTACTAGCAGAGGTGGCAATATTGTTTTAAATTGGTGAATTATCATTGTTATGGGCTCAATTATGTGCCCCTAAAATTTATATCCTGAAGCTCTAACTCCCATGTGATTATATTTGGAGATAAGGCCTTTAAGGAAGTAGGTAAGGATAAATGATGTCATAACGGTGGGTCCCTAATTCATGTGACTGGTGTTGTAGGATAAGAAGAGACACCAGCCTCCAGAATGGAGAGAAGAGAAACCTCTGTGTTTTTGTTTTTTTGAAGCCACCTAGTCTGTGATATTTTGCTCTGGCAGCCCTAGAAGAGTAATATGATTATTATTGGATGGTAATTCAATGATGGTCATAGGAGAACCAATAAAGAGAAATACCAGACACCCAAACCTCCTGGTAACTGTCATCTATAGGATGATGGCACATGACCTAATTAGACTGCATTTGCCAAACTTAGGGTATAGACAAGGTAGAACACAGAACTCTTGCCTGACTATTGCAACCAAAACTCCTCCCTGCATTATGTACTGGCCACATAAGGACTTGGTGTGTGGGGGGAAGGGGAGGAAGATAGAAAGATATTGTCATTTGATAATATACCATACTTCATTTAAATTTAGGTAATTTTACCTAAATGTCTTCTGTGTTCATCTTACTCTTTTTTTTTTTTGGTGGTACGCGGGTCTCTCACTGTTGTGGCCTCTCCTGTTGGGGAGCACAGGCTCCGGACGTGCAGGCTCAGCGGCCATGGCTCACGGGCCCAGCCGCTCCGCGGCATGTGGGATCTTCCCGGACTGGGGCACGAACCCGTGTCCCCTGCATTGGCAGGCGGACTCTCAACCATTGCGCCACCAGGGAAGCCCCCCATCTTACTCTTGACAATAATGCTTTTCTGCCTGAGTCAGCACAGTTGAAATCTTAGAGGGTCACATATGCAGGGAACTCAGTAAGTTTTATAAACCAGATCTCACATTAAGCTATCAAGTAAATTTTCAATCCAGAAACAATTTACCCTGTAAAATATGACATTTCCTTCTAGATATTTGAAAGAGAAGAAACTAGAAATTGGTAGTGGAATGTAACAAGGAAATTGATCCACATATTCTTTTAAAAAATGCATTCCAGTTTAATTAAAAGTAATGTTTTATTTCCCCTGCCTACAAATTGTCTAGATAGAATACACCCAAGGTCTTGAGAAGTGCTGACTATGAGATATGTGAGTTGAAATATCATAAGGAAATTCTCTGTGAAATTATTTTTTAAGATTTGACCTATATCTGTCACAGAAAGGTTTGTGACTTAATTTATTTATTAAGCTTTTATTGAACATGAACAATGTACCCATCATTATTATATAATAGAAAATAAGAGAAATTAAAAGCTTGAAACCATTAACATATTGATTACATAGGCAATAAATTCAAGTCAATCTGTAAAAGATCAAAGTAATGGTTATTTATGTAGCATAATCTATATAAACAGAAAGAAAATGATACATGAGTATAGAGTGAAGGTAGAACTTTTGGAGGAATCTAGAGCTATATTTTGCAATTGCATAAAAGCACCCTTCTCCTCATCTCCATGGCTGAAAACCTTGAATGCATCCTTCCTTCTTCTCCTGCCTTCATATTTTAGAACACATTTTGTAAATATGTGATTGGTTGTACTTTGAAAAGATCCTCCTCTATCTTTTCCTTTCCCTTTCTACTTGAGTTCAAAACTCTCCTCCTTTGTGAGGGTTGGATTATTTTAATAATTTCTTTGTCTCCACTAAATTCCAGGAATTTGCCTCACACCTGTCCTGCATTTTTCTATCCTGGGTTCTTCTAAAGCCTTACATCACGTTTCTCACCTGTGTTTAAAGTTATAAGGACTTCTATTGCCTGCAGCATCTGGTATGTTATTTTTTCTCTGACAATCAAATTTATCTTAATCTAATCCTAAGGTTTTACCTTATCTTTATAATCCATTAATGCCTCCCACACTCTCCAGTCAGGGCAGATTGCTGATGAATTTTCACTTATACCCTTGAGTTGTATGCTCTGTTTAGTTCTCCCTTCTGTCCTTGACTGTAGTGACATCCTTGCTCTTCTTAGCTTCTTTTTCTGCTCCTCTAGTTTTAGTTCACTTCTGCCCCTTAGCATCTGACTTCTTCTAGTCTGTACTGGACTCGGATTGCATATATATTAAGAATTGTGCAGTTGAAATTTAATTCATCTGTGTTTTGCCCATTGTTACGTTATGCCATTTGTAAGATCTCTGAAAAGAGGGAACAATCTTTTATATTTACAAAAATATGCATATACATATACTTATAGCTATTCTATGATCTTTTATTGAACAAATAAATATTACATATGGGCTAATTTGATAACTGCCACATAAATCCATGGTGCCAATTTTCTACATGCACCTATAAACTTTGTATATAATAACATGAGAATAGAGTCATTTGAGGATATTAAGAATATATTTGTTCTTGATAATGCAGTGTTTATCTGTCAGTCATTAATGAAAATTGAGCTGATTATTTAAGGCTACCTGAAATGTAATTCTGCTTAAGAAAAAATAGACATGACTTTTAGTAACCAAATAAACCAAATTTAGTGTGACTAAATGTGTGCGATGTGTGCAAAGTAGATGAGAAGATATTGAAGCTAAATAGTTATAAGCACACAGAATAGTTGAACAAGAACTTTTTTTAAAACACGTGATGTTCAAGTATGGACTAAATTTGTGAAATTCAAATACAAGAAGGTGAGTTATTCAGATGATAAGCTCTCATTAGAAAGAAAACCACAGAGTAGATCACAATGAATATTAAAGACAGCATTGATGATGTATGCCTCACTGATTTGAATCTTTAGGATGGTGATTTAAAGACACTAAAAACCCATGTTTATGCATGTTCTGTAATGAACTGAATAAAAAATATGGGACAGAGTAAAGGCACTTCCAGCATGAGAACGTAAGCCCCACTTTATTTTAACAACGTATATCACTGCCCACCTCTGATTCCTCTGAGTTTGACCTTGGGTGAACCAAACTTAAGTGAATTTATTTTACATCATCTATTTTCCAAATAAGTCTGGGTATATGATTAAATTTTCCCAGCTGAAAAGAAGAAAGTTAGGCTTTATTATTTGTCTTTTTAGGCCTGTATGGTACCTTGTGTTTACCTAGTGGTTTGCCATTTTCAGGGCATTTTTATGTGCATTATTGCATTTGATTTCCTTGAGATAATTAAGGAAAGATTATTACATTCATTTTGTAGGTGTGGAAGCTGAGGCTCAGAAAAATGACTTACTTATGGCCATATATAATGGTACAGATGAGAGCAAAATCTTTAGATTGTGATTTTGCCTTTGAGGTTATTACAATCTAATTGAGGAGTCAGAATAAAAAGTGAACTAAGTTAATTAACTTATTAAAATAATAATACAAGATTGCTTTGGCTATTTGGGGTCTTTTGTGTTTCCATAAAAATTATAAAGTTTTTTGTTCTAATTTTGTGAAGAATGCCAATGGTAGTTTGATAGGGATTGCATTGAATCTGTAGATTGCTTTGGGTAGTAGAGTCATTTTCACAATATTGATTCTTCCAATCCAAGAGCATGGTGTATTTCTTCATCTGTTTATGTCATGTTTGTTTCTTTCATCAGTGTTTTATAGTTTTCTGAGTTCAGGTCTCTCCCCTCCTTAGGCAGGTTTATTCCTAGGTATTTTATTCTTTTTGTTGTGATGGTAAATAGGATTGTTTCCTTAATTTCTCTTTCTGATTTTTCATTGTTGGTGTATAGGAATGCCAGAGATTTCTTTGCACGAATTTTGTATCCTGCAACCTAACCAAATTCATTGATTAGTTCTAGTAGTTTTCTGGTGGCATCTTTAGGATTTTCTATGTATAGTATCATATCATCTGCAAACAATGATAATTTACTTCTTCTTTTCCAATTTGTATTTCTTTTTCTTCTCTGCTTGCCATGGCTAGGACTTCCACAACTACGTTGAATAAGAGTGGACATCCTTGTCTTTTTCCTGATCTTAGTGGAAATGCTTTCAGTTTTTCACCTTTGAGTATGATGCTTGCTGTGGGTTTGTCATATGTGGCCTTTATTATGTTGAGGTAGGTTCCCTCTATGCCCATTTTCTGGAGAGTTTTTATCATAAATGGGTGTTGAATTTTGTCAGAAGCTTTTTCTCCATCTATTGAGTTGATCATATGGTTTTTATTCCTTAATTTGTTAATATGGTGTATCAGATTGATTGATTTGTGTATACTGAAGAACCCTTGCATCCTTGTGATAAATCCCACTTGATCATTCTGTATGATCCTTTTAAGGTGTTGTTGGATTCTGTTTGCTAGTATTTTGTTCAGGATTTTGCATCTATGTTCATCAGTAATATTTGTCTATAATTTTCTTTTTTTGTGATATCTTTTTCTGGTTTTGGTATCAAGGTGGTGGTGGCTTTGTAGAATGAACTTGGGAGTTTCTCCCTCTGCAATTTTTTGGAAGAGTTTGATAAGGATAGGTGTTAGCTCTTCTCTAAATGTTTGATAGAATTCGCCTATGAAGCCATCTGGTCCTGGACTTCTGTTTGTTGGAAGATTTTTAATTACCATTTCAATTTCATTACTTGTGATAGGTCTGTTTATATTTTCTAATTCTTCCTGGTTCAGTCTTGGAAAATCAGGCTCCCCGACTTCAAATTATACCACAAAGCTACAGTAACCAAGACAGTATGGTCCTGGCACAAAAACAGAAATATAGATCAATGGTACAGAGTAGAATGTCTAGAGATAATCCCACACACATGTGGTCACCTAATTTACGACAAAGGAGGCAAGAACATACAATGAAGAAAAGACTGCCTCTTCAATAACTGGTGCTGAGAACACTGGACAGCTACATGTAAAAGAATGAAA
Source organism: Globicephala melas (assembly GCF_963455315.2). Lineage (NCBI taxonomy): Eukaryota > Metazoa > Chordata > Mammalia > Artiodactyla > Delphinidae > Globicephala > Globicephala melas. Next base: position 59,929,795 of record NC_083319.1, on the reverse strand, counting down.
TTAGAACACTACCAAACACTATACACAAAAATAAACTCCAAATGGATTAAAGAACTAAATGTAAGACCAGACACTATAAAACTCTTAGAGGAAAACAGGAAAAACACTCTTTTGACAAAAACCACAGCAAGATCTTTTTTGACTCACCTCCTAGAGAAATGGAAATAAAAACAAAAATAAATGGGACTTAATTAAACTTAAAAGCTTTTGTACAGCAAAGGAAACCATAAAAAGACAACCCTCAGAATGGGAGGCAATATTTGCAAATGAAACAACAGACAAAGGATTAATCTCCAAAATACACAAACAGCTCATGGAGCTCAATATCAAAAAAACAAACAATCCAATTAAAAAATGGGCAGGGGCTTCCCTGGTGGTGCAGTGGTTGAGAGTCTGCCTGCTGATGCAGGGGACACGGGTTTGTGCCCTGGTCTGGGAAGATCCCACATGCCGTGGAGCGGCTGGGCCGGTGAGCCATGGCCGCTGAGCCTGCGCGTCCGGGGCCTGTGCTCCACAACGGGAGGGACCACAGCAGTGAGAGGCCCTTGTACTGCAAAAAAAAAAAAAAAAAAAAAAAAAAAAAGGGCAGAAGACCTAAATAGACATTTCACTAAGGAAGACATACAGATGGCCAAGAGGCACATGAAAAGATGCTCAACGTCACTAATTATTAGAGAAATGCAAATCAAAACTACAGTGAGGTGTCACCTCATGCTGGTCAGAATGGCCATTATCAAAAAATCTAGAAACAATAATTGCTGGAAAGTGGGTGTGGTTAAAAGGGAACCCTCTTGCACTGTTGGTGGGAATGTAAATTGATACGACCACTATGGAAACAGTATGGAGGTTCCTTAAAAAACTAAAAATAGAACTACCATATGACCCAGCAATCCTGCTACTGGGCATATACCTTGAGAAAACCATAATTCAAAAAGAGACATGTACCACAGTGTTCATTGTAGCACCATTTACAATGGCTAGGACATGGAACCAACCTAAATGTCTGTCGACAAATGAATGGATAAAGATGTGGCACATATATACAATGGAATATTACTCAGCCATAAAAAATGAAATTGAGTTATTTGTAGTGAGGTGGATGGACCTAGAGTCTGTCATACAGAGTGGAGTAAGTTAGAGAAAAACAAATACCATATGCTAACACATATATATGGAGTCTTAAAAAAAAAAAGATACTGATGAGCATTGTTGCAGGGCAGGAATAATGATGTAGACATAGCGAATGGACTTGAGGACATGGGGTGGGAGTGGGAAGCTGGGGCAAAGTGAGAGAGTGGCATGGACATATATACACTACTGAATGTAAAGTCGTTAGCTAGTGGGAAGCAGCAGCATAGCACAGGGAGATCAGCCCAGTGCTTTGCAATGACCTAGAGGGGTGGGAGAGGGAGGGTGGGAGGGAGGCTTAAGAGGGAAGAGATACGGGAACATATCCCCATACATGGGAATATGGCTGATTCACTTTGATGTACAACAGAAACTAACACAGTGTTGTGAATCAATTATACTCCAATAAAGATCTATTAAGATCTATTAATACAGATATTTCAATTACAAAACAAGTATAGAAAAGGCAGTTTTTTGCCCCATCTTTAAATTTTAAGTTTTTTTCTCCTCCTTCTCAAAATAATCGCAGTCACATATAAGTAGCCAGTGAATGATAACCTTAGAGAAGTGACCTGTTTCATCTCAGTGAGCATCTGACTTCCAGCAGGTGATCTCATCTCCTATAGCTCCTCAAAGGTTTATGCCTAAAACATACTCAAGATGTAGAAAAGAAACACATTTCAAACTTTAGACCCAGACACACTCTCACCTATCTTTGTCTGACACAGAGCAGTTCTTAGTGAGCAGAGAAAGAATTGAGATGGTGAAAACAGACTGTGATTGAAACATTTTTCACTACAATCCGTGCACCTGGAGGGCTGAACTGCCAGGAATGACCCACGGTTTGCTGATGATGCCAGAAGTGAAAGCTGGGGCCTTGACTTGGGGTAAAGGCTAATGTTCCCTCTAATGTCTATGGGCTGTGAGTCAATGACCTTATTAGTTGATTAACAAGTTTTGAAAACTGAGTTTATTGTTATGATCAAATAAAACTTAGAACACAATTGTTTTGAAACACTTAATGAGATGCATAGTCATGATGGTATTTCATGGTAATTAGACAGAAAGGGTTAGAGACTTGGAAGATCCAATGAAAGGCTTCAAGTACTTTAGAATTTTCTGGCATCCCCAAGCCTAGGGTGAGATGGGGAAGAGCAAGAAAGGTTATAACATCCGGATTTCCAAAGAGATCAACCATGTTGATTTGTTTAATGATACCTTATACCTCTTTTATTCTATTTAACTGTATTTTAATCCATTATCTCAAAATATTTATTGAGGTTTCCTGTCTGAGCCATCGTTTCTATGCTGGGCATATAAAGGGGAGAGGTTTTACGTGTCATGAGAGAAATAGCTATTTATTGGGTGCCTGATCTGTGCCCAGTGGAATTCTGAGTGCATCATGGATGTTTTCTCACAAACTCATGAAGCTGTTTCTATAATAATCTTACTGGTGTGGCAGTAGGCACAGAGATCTGGGGTGGAATTAATTAAATATGTTTGTGGTGGAAGAGTTTAGCAAACTGCCTGTCACAGTATTGGTATTAAATAAATGCCAAGAAAATAATGCTTAAATTAAAATGTTTAATTTGGTAAATTGAGGTGTTAGATTCAGGGCTTCTGTTTCTGACGTTCCTACTAGCAGAGTGTATGAATAGACTTTGGAGTCCGTGTCTTAATTCTACTTCTAGATAAATGACTTGAACAAGTTAGAGAAACTCTCGCAAACTCAGTGTTCTTATGTTAATAATGAAGGTACAATATGTGACCTGCAGTGTTGTTTGAGGAATGATAGAGGATGGTATGGACAGTGTTGTTTGTATAGATATATGCTAGATCTTCAATGAATAATGGGTATTATTTTCATTACATTACATTTTCAATAAACTTTTCTTATATTTGAAGGAGGCTGGACTCAAACCTCAGATCGGGTTCGCTTTCCTCTGTATTTTGTTCATATCCTTATTAATGTCTTTCCTCCTAGTTTTACTTAAATGGATTCATTAGGATTATGTGGTCAATAATTTCATATTAAAACCTCTATCCTACAGATTATATCATGTGAACTCTTTGAAATTGGTTTTCCTAAAATTTAGCACATCAGTCTAGCAAACACCTATTGGCTCCTTCTTTTTTTTTTTTTTTTTTAATTCATGTTTTGCTGCGTTGGGTCTCCGTTGCTGTGCGTGGGCTTTCTCAAGTTGTGGTGAGTAGGGGCCATTCTTCGTTGCGATGCTCAGGCTTCTCATTGCAGTGGCTTCTCTTGCCGTGGACAACGGGCTCTAGGCATGCGGGCTTCAGTAGTTGTGGCTCGTGGGCTCCAGAGCGCAGGCTCAGTAGTTGTGGCGCACAGGCTTAGTTGCTCCGCGGCATGTGGAATCTTCCTGGACCAGGGCTCAAACCCGTGTCCCCTGCATTAGCAGGTAGATTCTTAACCACTGCATCACCAGGGAAGCCCCTATTGGCTCCTTCTTCTACTTTCCCCAACTAGTTCCTTTCTCCCAAGTTTCCCTATTATTCTATGATAGGTATTTTGCATCAGCTTCGTTTTTGGTTCTATTTCATAATCCTAAACGTGTGTGTGTGTGTGCGCGCACAACTGGGTGTATGTCTGTGTTAACCTTTTTCTTACCTATTTTTAATTTAAGGTTATCTTTTTTATGTATCTTAGTATCTTAGATAATTTTTGGAACAAGTTGGGATATAAACAAAAAATGAAAAACTGGTTTACTAGAAAATAATGGAATTGTTTTTATTTCCTAAGTTACCTGCTTTTCCTTTCAGTGCTTTAGTTTTGGTTCAGTCATAGATCAGGCTCAGTAGTTGTCACATTTGGGCTTAGTTGCTCTGTGGCATGTGGGATCTTCCCAGACCAGGGATCCAACCCATGTCCCCTGCATTGGCAGGCTGATTCTTAACCACAGCACCACCAGGGAAATCCTAAATCATTAATTTTATATTTAAATAAAAATAAAATACCATATTTGCAGAGATAATTTTCAACTTTGGTCGTCTGACTAGTATCCATTTTGTTTTGTTTTTTTGCGTGCTGGCTTGTGAAGTTATGCTTGATAATATATTCAAAATACTGAGGTCCCTTGATGAACTCAGATGTAGGTAGGTAGGAAAATAGAGAACTCCAGGGGTACTTGGAAATGTAATGATGAATTAGACCTATTTTCTTTCACAAACTGCTTTCCAAGCACATTGTAGTGAATACAAAACACATTTCGACATCTTAGGTGATAGGGATTTCTCAATACACCGGGCAATATTTTATAACTCCTTCAGCAATATAAATCCAAGTGTAGAAATACAAAATAGTATGACTTTGGCTGCCAGTGGAAAAAAAACATATTTCAGTCTAATTCTGTCAAAATTCTCAGCCCCTACTCCGCTGGAGTAGTTTATTGTCTCAATCTGGTGTTCGTCCTTAAAGAAAACTTACCATGACCTCAACTTCAGTACTCCGTGTGGTTTAAAAGGAGTTTTGCCTGAGTGAAGAGAGTATACATTTCCAGTAAAAATCAAGGATTTTGCATATGTACATATGTATTTGAGCTTAAGATGTATATAGTTATTTAACCTTTTGTGCCATAAAATAAGACATCAAATGAGGAAGAAGCAACTAACTTGTTGAATCAAATCACTGTCTTCCAATGATTATATATCTTACATAGCACAAAGATTGCATGCATATGAATGAATGCAAATGATTTACTTTATGTTCCCTTGCAATTTAAATCTGCATGTTTTTAATAGTTTTCTTCCTATCTAATAGTTTTTATTTTATAGTATTTCATGTGATGATCAACTTAACTTACTTTTAAAGTTCTTTCTTCAGATTTCATGGTAAGACAAGAAAGACACTGACAAAAATGGCTGGTACATTTGTTTAGTAGATGCTGTCAGTGCTACATTTCTGAAGGGCTCTAAATTGTCCTGAGTTGGTGTAAAGATGGCCTGTATTCAATGATGTTTAAAAATAGTAAAAATATTATGATTATTAAATCCAATCCACATGCTGTAGGAGTAAACCATCATTACCTTATATTTTTTAAAATGACTTCTCATATCCAGTTTTTAATTCAGCCAACGTGAGTTGGTTAACAACTGTGTGCAAGAAAATAGTCTCAGGGAGTCTAAATCTGTTTAAAATAGTTACTGGCCTGGAATACTTACAGAATCCCACATGTAAATCTTTCATGAACTTACCACGAGAGATTCTGAGAAAGAAAGAAGTCAGATTTCCCTTGTCTTTTTTATTTGAGTATTCTTGGGCATTTGAACCCATGGTTGTCAACACCAAAACCTACAATGGTTAATTCTCAAATATTTAATATTTTTTATTTATCATAAATTATACTACTCAATGTAGCATCATATTTTGTAAAGCTGTAATGGAAGAAGCATCTTTGGAATCTATTTAAGGTTTGACCTTATCATAACTTCATCAATAATTATGACAATTTGTTGTGTTAATTAGCCACTAGACTTCAAGCACTACTCCAGGAGTTTGAACATTGAAAGTCCAAAACCTTTACAGAAAACATTAATGAAGGATTCTGAAAATAATTTTATAATAACGATATATTCACACTTGAAGAATATCATAAACTTCTCTGAAATAGTGACCTCCAAAGCCTAGTCAGAGAAATGCAGTTGGGATGATTATGTCAGAAAATCCTGAATATATATATCTATGAATTTATGAGTTCATAATGATTATCTATAGAAATTTTAATCCACTACACTTAGGATGTAAACTGATAAAACTTAAAAAAAAAAAAAAACCTAGTAAGTGATTCTAATAAAGGAGATCTGAGGACTACACTTTGAGAAAACTTTACATGGTTTCCTGAGTAAAGTTTAAGAATTTAGATTTAAGGATATCTATGCCGAATATCTCAATCCACTCCTGCAGTTCATAGAGTATATGACACTGTGAAACCACCAAAATTTCAGTGCAGTACTCATCCACAAGAACCTTGATGTGATTTCCCTTCTCTAAGATCTAGGAATTTCTCAACTTGAATTCAAATGTAGAGGGTCATCTAAAGATTCATATGAAGTCCTTGGTGTGGTATCTTTCCCTGTTAAGGAAAAAAACAATACAATACCATCAAGTTTCTGAAAAAATACTTTTTTCTGTGTGAGAGTAGGGGAGGGTGAGTTCTACTTTTATTGATATTCAAATACTATTATTAAGACCTCATCATATAAACAGTTAATTAAAATACATCCTCTTCATTAACTAAGCTATAATATTATCAAATAAAGAATTCACTACCTTTGGCCCCAAAATGAAATGGTTACCTCTTTTCATTTATCGATATTTTAAAATGTGATATTGACATACCTCTGTATTTGTGTGGCATTTACTACTAGTATGACTTAGGTTATTAATCTTTAAAACACATTTTGGACTATAGAAGTTTTAGTGTATTTTCATGAAAAACTGCAAAGCAATAGAAGAGATGAATTCTTTACAATAGCTAATTTGTGTTATCGAAGACATTCTTATTTCCTGATTTACACCAAGGTTTGGCAAAGTACGTCTATGTACCAAAGCCATCTGTTGTAAACACAATTTTATTGAAACACAGCTGTGCTCACTTGTTTTTCTGTTTTCTGTGGCTGCTTTTACACAACCAAGGCAGAGTTGAGTACTAACAATGGAGGGCATAGGACTGAAAAGCATAGAATATATACTACTAGGCTCTTTAGAGAGAAGTTAGCTGATGCTTAATTTAGACAGCTGAGAGAACAGTAGTTAAGTATATATTGTCTACATTAGAAAACACCAGATTTAAAATAAAATATTAAATATTTGATTGCTTTAATATGCTGATTTATAACAGAATATACATTGCGTATAATAGGGTAATAATCTGTTCTTCAGGCTATTAAAATCTTGATAAATAGGTGAACCAACACCTGTAATTTAAATTGTGCTTATTTCTATTGTTAGAAATACTATATATTTTCTCAACAGGATTAGAAAACACCACTTTCATATTTTAAAATAAGGTATAGATATACTCCCATTGAAGAAAAAGATATGAATATAAAATAATTTTTGTGTTTTCTTAAATATTCACTGTATTCACTATATTTCTTAAATATAGTTTTTTTGTGTTTTCTTAAATATTCACTGTAGAGTTCAACTTTCCCTCAAATATGTCTTTTTTTTTTTTTTTTTTTTACCTTTAATGTCTTATTTCCCTTCTAAAAATTCTTGTTGAAAGTGTGTAGGTTCATAATACTGAGTCTTTATATATTAGGTTGAAATTTGATATAGCAAATCAGTAATTTGGGGATGACTGTGGACTGTTTGCTTAGAAGCTCATTCCTCTGCTTCTAGGTTTTAGCAACAATTCTGAAGGAAGTGGGCATTACCATCTCCAACCCTCAGGGATCTTGGAAAGTGTGTCTGTGTGTAAGCAAGATTTTTGTTTTAATGACTGGTAAGAGTTTAGGGCCCAGGAAGGAAGAATGTGAAAAGGCTTGCAATATCGCCAGTTGCAAAGGTGATAGAATATCATTAATGCCTCCACTGAAAAATACTGTAAGTCCAGAGATTATTTATGAGAAATTACAGAAAGCTTTGAGAGTACAAACATTAATCTCACTTTCACACCAATTTTATTATTGTCACTTAGTAAGTAGATCTCCACTTAATGATTTTTCTAATGTGTTATTAAAGTTGTTTCCCATTATAATCTAAATAAATGGCAACTGATGTCAGATTTGCATTATATTTATATTTGAAAATGTACTCAGTTATGAAAATTGCTAATTTTTTCAGTTGACGCTCAAAGCGATGACTACATTTTATGATGTGTCATTTAAAATACTGTTTTGTAATCCGTAAGTCACTCAGCTCCTTAGGCTGATCCTCCTCAAAATAAATTCCTTAGATCTAATTTTTTAGTTCTTTTATGAAAGAACTATAAATGTTCTGATGTTTTTTATGTTGTTCTGTTGCCAATCATTGTAGATATTCCCTTTTTTGAAAAGAAAAGAAAGATTTTTAAGAAAGACTTTTACGGTTTCACATTCTGTGTATATGTGTGTGTGTTTGGATGTGTGTATTTTACGTAAGACTTCGGCCCCCTTTATTGTAAATTAAGGTTCCCAAGAGAAAATAAAGATGGAAAAAATTAATCTGTCTCTGTAAATAAATGGATGGGCTCTAAGTTTTGTAGCCATCTCACTTGAAGCAGATTAACTGTGACAGATGGACTCTTTAGCTACCCATCATTCACTTTATAAGTTTCAGGTTCTACCTATGTGCCACATAACCTCAAGAAAGACAAGCTTTCCATTATAAATGAAAAAATGACCTTATTCATCACCGTTGTGTTAGACTCAATTTTTAAGTTACTTATCATAACCATAAAAAAGAATAGCAAGTATATAAATCAATGGGATTTTAAGTAACTACATGTCATTAGTGCTAAGTTGAAATTTACCTGCTATAGATCCTTCACTTAACAATTTGCAAAGTGAAAAATATTCAACTGAAATATTAAAATACATATAAGGTCTTGGGCTGGGGTATGTCTGCTTTGCCTCCATCTCATTTTTCCCATTTTAGGAGTCCTAGTAGAATTCTTTCCGCTTCTCACTCTCTGATACTTAAAGACTTTCTTTCGTTTTTCCTATTTCTTCTTCCTCTTTCTAATAGTAATATCCAGAATCCCATGTGTTTACTGCTATCCATTTCTCTTCTTGGGTTTGGGGCTAAATCTGTCTTTTGGAATAGGAACAAGTACTCATGAGAAAAAAAGGGCAATTTCCATTCTTATCACTGTGTCCCCTTATACCAAGACAAAACCCCAGATTGCTTCCTATGTCAAATTATTCATCTTGATGAACTTTAGAAATATATAAATACTTTCCAACTCCTTGTGCATCTGGAAACTCAACTTTGCCTTTCTTTAGCAGGGTTTTAAAGAAAAAAAAGTAAAAGGGATTAGAGATCAAGAGGAAAATTGAAGCATCTTTTGGCACTTCTTTTTTCCCCCCCCCCTCAAGTTTAAAACCACAGAAACATCTCAAAAAGAAACAAAAGAAACAGAAAAGTCAGCAGGATTGCTAGATGACTTTAGTCAACAAATATGTAATACCATGTACAGACCCGACACTGGCACTGGTGTAACAAGAAAAATTAAGTCTCTGAACCCATGTACTATATAGCCTAATAAAAAATAGATATTCTTTAATTCACTCCTAAAATATGTATGAAATGGTAACTTTGAGACTGTTCTTTAAAAAAAAAAAACAAAAACACATGTGGTATGATATGGGAGTACAGAAGGGTTTTAACTGACTCAGTGAAGTCAGTGAAGAATCTCATGGAAAAGAAATGGTGCTGAGCTGCATTTTGAAGGATGAGTGAAAGTTGGTTAAACTAATATGGAAAAAGGGAAAGTATAACAGGAAAAAAATCTCTGTGGCAGGCGAGTTTATATATACATATTGAGTACAAATAAAAACAAAAATTAAAAGAGCTAAGGGCAATCGGGGGATAAGATTGGAGATAGAGAGCAGAGAAGATCACACAGGGCCTTGAGACTTTAAAGAATGTTGGTCTAAATGTGCATGTGGATAGTAGCCGTGGAAAGGATTTCAGTGTGAGGAATTACCGTGCTCTGAATCTCACTCTCAAAACATCTGTTCGGAGCAGAATGGAGGGCAGATTTGAGGAGAACCATAACTGAGACAGAGAAATCAGCCAGGTGGCTGTTGAAGGAGTTCAACGGAGAGATGCTTGGTAGTAGCTTGGAGGTGGAGAGAATAGGAGAGTTATGTTAAATATTAAAAAAATGAAAGGAACAGGCTAAAAGAGGGCAGGATGGAGGAACTATTGAATCACACAGCTTCTGTTGTTGTTTTAATGTCAGAAAATTGAACATGCTTAAGATCATTGAGAAGGATCCAGTTAAGAGAGAAAGGGGGAAGAGCCACAACAAGTGTTTCAGAGATGGGAGAATTTATTGAAACATTAGATGTGGTGGCAGGAGAGAAGGGGTTTTAATCCTAGAGCCAAAGCTGTGTAATTTTTTGGGAAAATGACAGAATACATTTTTCTGTGGAAAACAATATTTTATGTAGTGAATTGTGCTTATGGTATGCTATTATACTTCAAGAATATAATGGGTTAAGTATTCTGTGTTGGGCTAGCATTGGAAACTAGTCAAGTGTATCACTCACTCTCCTCTGCTGGAAGAAGTGGTCTTAGATTTAGAGGGACAATCAAACTCATGAAGAACAATAGGTTTTACCCAGCACCGAGTATATTTAGCTTTCCTACAGGATATAGGGCAAAAACCAACACAGCACACACAGTAACAACATAGCACAAGTCTTGCACCTCCCAGCAACAGCTTCTAATGTCCCAACCATTTTGCACTTACAGTGTGTCTTGTCACAAGAGCCAAGTTGCATGTGTTCAGATAAGTTCGGAGAAGTTCAAATGTATGTGACCAGCTAGCCGGGTGGCTCCCCTCAGCCTTCATGACTACACTTACCTGGGGTGGCAGCATCTCATCAGCACCATTAACTCATGAACTGTTTATAGCTGCTTGGTCTAGTCTGTCTTTCTTGGCCAGATTCTCACTTATCTGGGATCTGGTGAAGGTAAAATCCTATGTGTTCCATGAGATAATGGAATTGGAAGATTCACCACATTTCAAATCCTCAGGCATCCCCGAAGTTAGAAGAAAAGCCTCAGAACTCTGTTACTTCCCTTCTACTGCCATGTTTATTATTATTAACCCTTTACCTAATCATTTACTAAAACAATTTGTGGCAGTTTTGTTACTTTTGATTTGTTTTTTGCATTGTTTATAGTTTATCTAAAATTCTCTACAAAAATCAGGCAGTTACATATTTTTCACCTGTCTTGAATAATTACTTGACATAACAGCTTACATTTGTTGAAACTGGTAAGCAGTTGACTGGTAACTTACAAATTTTTATGTTTTATAAATGTAGATATTTTCAGAACTTGACACATTTCATTACTAAGAACAGAAATAATTCTATATATTAAAAATATTTCAGAGTAATTTTTCTGACATTAAAATGATTTTCTAAAAACCTTAGCTGTTTCATTAGCAGCTGTTCATTAATTTATTCATTTAACATCCCATCAAACAATTATTAAAGAGCTCCTGTGTACCGAGGCTAGGCGATGGCATGAGTGTCAAGGAGGCTTAATCTAGGGGATTTAAATAACTATGATAAAGTATACTTTGCTTAATTCTCTTTGGAATTGGAGAAAAGTTTTTTCTTATGTGTACTATGTCAGTTAGGAATATGCAGCTATAACTCAAACTAATAGTAAGCAAAAAGTCCCCAAGTGTCCTATTATTCCTATCTAATAATAAGTCTGGAGATATGTAGTCTTGGGCTGATAGTACCATGGAACTGCCATAGCAGGGACTAGGCTCTTTTCTGCACTGTTACTCAATCATTCTTGTGGCTTTTCTCATCATGCTCCTTTCCTCATGGTTGCAAGGTGGTAGTCTGTCCTCCAGCTTGCATCTTCATTCCATAGAGGAAGAAGGAAGGAAAGAAAAATAAAAAGGTACACAAACAAATGTTAGCTATGTTTTCTACCTTTAATAAGCCTTAGTGGAATCCCCACTCAACTTCTGTTTACATCTTATTGGCTAAAACTGTGTTCTATGGCTACATCTGCTGCAAAGCATGGTGAAAATCTAAACATACTGAGACAGGTGTACTGATATGCTTAACAAAACTGGGGATTTATGAGGATATCAGATAGGCAACTCCAAGTGACAACTGTGCTTCATATCATGTTATTTCACTTGGTCACTTTCTAGATCAATAGTATTTAGAAAATTATTTTTTATTACATAACCTTAATTCCATATTTTATATGCTTATGCCAAAACTTCTTTTACCATATAGAGAATTATAGAAAATTAGAACTTAGATTATGATTATTTTTATGAAGACAGAAAACTTATTTTAAATGTTTTGTGACTTTCTTAATTATTTTATAACTCTTTTATTCACCTTTCCTTTACAAGGTTTGACACTTGAGCTCTTTGACCAAGAACACCTTACAATGGCAAAACATAATATTAACATGCACTCATCTATTCCAGTTTGGCAGTTACCTACAATGGTATAGAATTTTCTTTTTTTTCATTGAAATACAGCAGAAAAAGTATTATCTTTTAAATCTCGTTTACATTTAAAATCACATTTATAACTAGAGATTTATTATCAATCAATAATTTCAGGGGGTGGTCGTGGTGGGATGAATTGTGAGATTGGGATTGACATATACACTAATATAAAGTAGATAACTATATATAAAAGTAGATAACTAATACTAAATTATAAAATATACTAAAACTAAAGTATAAAGTAGATAATAAGAACCTGCTGTATAAAAAATAAAATAAAATTCAAAAAAAGAAAAGAACATTTTCATAATGTTTTCATTTATTACTATATAATTAACTTTCTAAAAGCTTATGATGAACTTTCTACATTACTTTACATTACCAAGATATTTTTGTTGCATGTACTAAGATTTGTGAGTCTTAAAATCTTGTAGAATCATAGCAGTGATAAAAATTTCAAAGTAGCAATTGATTTCATAAGTGTACTTATTAAGAGAGGATGCATCTACATTCATATATATACACACACACACACACACACACACACACACACACACACACAAAAGCCACAAATAATACATGAATAGAAGCAAATCTCTTTGTCACCCCCAACCCTTAATATGTAGAAGCTCTGGGAAAGAACTGATATTGTACAATGCAGTCAGCTTAGGTCTGTTTTAAATTGCTATTCACTACAATAAATTTCCAACAATACTGCAGTATTGAGATCTATATCTAGATTATTGTCTACCCTAGTGAAGCAATAGGTAATCATTTCAAGTTATCTCTAAGCAAGGATGGTAAGGTTTGGAGAGATAGGAGGCTAACATTTCCAAAAATTGAAGGAGAGTTCTCTGAGTTAGGATAGCAGAAGGTAGATCAATCAACAATGGCTGGTTGGTGGGTTTTAGACCTAAATACTAGTGACTTTTCTACAGCCAGGCAGGGGATAACATTTGGTGCCTTCAGACCAAGGAATGGAGTGTGTCTATATTGCAGGAAAGAATAGATGTTAATTTCAGACACACCTTGGATTAACTACTATATCTTTCATTTACTAGCTACATGGCCGTGGAAATGTATTTAATCTCAGCCTCAGTTTCATTGCTAAATTGGTGCGAGGATTAAAGTGGAAGGACCTAACAGAATGACTGACACATAACAGGCATTTTCAACACTATCTGCAGTAATAGTCCCATAGCTCTAAATACAGTCTGTATACTGAGATTTCCCAAATGTGTATCTTTAACTAGAAGCTCTCTCCTGAACTTCACACTCTTACTTCCAGCTGCCTGCTCAGCAGGTCTACTTGGATGTCCAGTAAGCACTTCAAGTTTATCATGTCCCACACTGAATTTCTGATCTAACACCTTTATCCAGTTTTCCCCAATGTACGCAATCCTTCTATTTGCTCTAAAACAATTAAGAGTGAGTCATCTTTGACTCCTTTTCTTTGGTATCCCAAAACTAATACCTCGCTAAATCTTATTAACATTACTGTTAAATTATGTCCAATATGGTACCCCTTCTCAACCCCTCTGCTGATATTTCCATGTACAAGGCACTATTTTCTTTAACCTGGTTATGATAACCACCTCATTATGATAACAGCCTCCTAACTAATGTACTTTCTCTCTGTCTCTTGTCCACCCCCACTCCCTATCAAAGTCTATATTTGACCAGCAGACAGTGGAATCGTGTCACAGCTCTGCTCAAAATACTTCCGTGCCTGTCCATCTCACTCAGAGTATAGGCCAATATCATTCCAAGTGCCTGCAATGTTCTGGATTATTTTTACTTCTTTACTGGATCTTTGACTTTCTCTACCTCTACTTTCCCTCTGGCTCACTGTGCTCGAGGCATCTTCTTCCTGGTGCAGAGCAAGTGCACATACATCTCAGGGTTTTTGCATTTTCTGTGCACCATGGCCCCTACCCACCCCCTATGCATGGATTGTTCCTCTTCCAAATGCCAGCTTTAGCTCAAAGGTCATCTCAATTAGGCCTTGCATGACTGTTTAGTTATCCATCCCTCTCTCCCTTACTCCGTGTCCCTTTTACTGATTCATTTTTCTTCATAGAACTTACCATATCACCTAAAATATGTTTTAGTTATTTACTTGTTTATGTACATGGTAGTCACTCAGTAAATGCTTATTACATGAATAAATGTGTAACTAGAAGTGGTTAAAAGTAAACTTGAGTTTAGTATCCTCTCAACCTACATTTGAGGAAATAGAGATAAATTGGTCATTTTTGTTTTCCATCTAGCTTTAGAAGATGGTAATAAATTATAAAATTATGAAGTAAATCTTTTAATTTTTAAACTAAATTTATAGATCATTCAGTCCTGTTTAGTAAAAAAAAAAACTGGAATTATGTATAATATACACTGATGAAAATTTAAATATTGTGACATAAAAGCTATGAACTTTTCCAGTCATATGTAGTTAGTATTTAGCCTTTCATGTAGGTTTTATAGCCTGTGTACACAAAGCCGAGACATAGGATTCTTGAAACATCTAATTTTTTCTTGACTTAAAATATGAAATACTGTATATTTGACCAGTGACCTGTGTTAAGAAGTCTCAATAGAAAATCCTTTTTCTAAATGACCATCAAAATCTAAATGATTAAATAGAATAGATCTGTATCAGCCTTCAAAGATAATTATGTAAGTGTGAATGTGTTGTCAAGAAAATAAGGTTGTATATATCATTAAGCGTGAGAAAATGCAAAAGCAAATACATAGCATTTATATGAAAGAAGAAATAATAGTCTGTGTGTTTGTAATTGCTTTCTCTATGTGCTGTGTGACAAATTGCTCACAGTCCTCACAGGATACTGTGCCTCTGCTTAAAAAGTTAAATGTTTCCCTGATGCCATTTATTACTTTAAATCTAAGTGTTGTCTCTTTGTTCTTTATTTTTTAAGATCGGAAAGTCTAACATAATGGGGGAGTTTATGACCCTTTTCGTACAAACCTTATCTCATCCCAATCCCCACACTACTGGGAAAGCTCAATCAGGGTTGCTTTGGAGAAGAGAGCAGGACATATACACACAGGAGGGCATATACTGTTCGTTGGTGCCTCTACTCCCTTCCACACTTCTCTTATTCCCAGCCATTTTCCAGTAGTTGGACAAGAGACGGCCCTATGGCCCAGTCATTGACTCTAGTCAATGAGATATAATCAAATCACTGCCAAGGAAGTTTCTGGGAGGGAACAAAGTCAGCTGACATTTCCATTTAATCTTTTTCCTTTCTACTACTTACTGCCTGGTAAAATAGATATGGTGTCCAGAAATCCAGTGTAATTTAGATTCAACTGCTCTGAGGCTCACATAGAAAACTCAAGTTTGGAATTAAGTTAGGGGGTATAAAGAGAAAGAATCAGCAGTGTTCAAGGGGTGTGTTACTTTGTATGGCTGCCTGAAAGACAAAGTATGTTCTGGGAATCATGATCTACTTCCCCTTCCTTGGGTTGAAGCTAAGCAGAAATGTTGCTGGAAAATGCATCAATAGCTTCCTGATTTCTTCTCTTTTGACAACGATAGCAGCTTCTCTGTGGGCTAGTTCACAGCATTATTCTGGGAGTCATTTCTTGAGTCCCTTCAAAGAGCTTTATCTTCTACTTCTTGTGATGATATTGTGAGTAATTTCTGGCATGTTGGACAACTCAGGGCCCCATCGGGAGGCAGAAACCACACAGTAATTAGAACAGGACAAATTTAATGTAAAGAATAATTATAACAAGACTGTAGTAACAGTGATTACCTAGTGGGAGTATACAGATCTCTAAAGAATTCAGGAATAGTATATACAAGGAGTAGTCACTACCCTTAGACTATGATGGAATACCCAAGAAAGAAACCGATCTAAAATAACTCCTTCCCTAGGATCGAGATCCAGGCCTCACTGAGAGGGTGTGGTCATGTTACTGAGTCCAGACTTGCAGATAATTCACCCTTTGGGGTTCCTTAGGAGACTGCCCGCAGCAGAACAGGAGCTGCACACACTTCAGGAACCTGGCCCTGCAGAGAGTCTGTACAATGCAGCAATTTGATGAGAAGAGCACACTGGATCTAGAAAGAGAAGTCCTGCGTTCTGCCATGTCCCTCCAGCACCCTCGGCCGACAAAGCAAAATTAGCATCGTGCCAGTTGGCAAAGGAGAAATATTCAGGGTTCAGCTCAGTTATCACAGAATAGGCAATGAAAATGTGCATTTGGGGCTGGGAGGCAATAAGTCAATCACTAGCGCTCATATGCAACTGAATTCTGACTAAATCACCAGTTCAGAGCCTTGGCGTTTGCACTTCTCTGGGCCCATGATAATCTTTACCCAAACCTGTGTGTAAATCTGCTGCTTCTGCACTCCTTTCTACCTCCTCAATGAAAACTTCTATATTTATTAGTTTTATGAGTTGAATTGTGTCTCTTCAAAATTCATATGCTGAAGTCCTTACCCTTGGTACCTAAGAATGTGACCTTTGAAGAGAGGGTCTTTATAGAGATAATAAAGTTAAACTGAGGTCACTAGGAGCAGACCCTCATTTGATATGACTGGTGTTTTTATAAAAAGGGAAGAGTTAAACACAGATACATATAGAAGAAAGGAGATAAGAGAGACAGAGGGAGGAAATGGACGTCCATAAACCAAGGAGAGAGGCCTGAAATAAATTTTTTCCCTCACAGCCCTCAGAAAGAACCAACCTTGAGGACACCTTGATTTCACACTTCTAGTTTCCAGAACACTGAGACAGTTTTATGTTGTTTAAACTTTGTGGTACTTTTTTATGGCAGCCGTAGCAAACTAATACATTAACATACTTGCGGTTACAAGTATTATAAATGTGGCTTAAACAATGAGTGTTCCTCTCCTACAATAGATGTACTGAAGTAAGTGATTCAGAGTGTGGGTCTGGCTCAATGCAATCAAGGCCTGAGGTTGGCTTCTCTGCAATATTCATCGCCGTCCCCATTACACTGTAAGATGACTACAGTAGCTCTGTGCATCTTGTGCTCACAGGACAATGTTCAAGGGACTGTCTTCATCAGAGAGGAGGATTTTTCTTGGAAGCATCTATTTCCCCAACAGATGTCTCCATAGTGTCTTAGAATAGTGTTCATACTCTCCACATCTGCGATGGGGCGATGGGAAAGTGCGTACGTGACAAGAGATGGACTCTTCCACTAGAACCCAAGATGGGGGGAATAGCTGGGGCAGGCAAACAACCATGTTTGCTCCACCTTCCCTAGCCATCCTAGCTAATGTACAAATTTCCCCTGGCCATTGCCTTTCCCTTTGCCAGCTGTCATTTTCTTTTTCAACACTTATGTTTTCTGAACTTACCCTATTTGTTAGTTTCTTGTGAGTTTGCCTTGCTCCATTAGAATTAAACCTCCATGAACCCTGGAGCACATGTGTCTCGTTTGCCCCTATAGCCACACTTCCTCAGACAGCAGAGTAGATATTCCATAAAATATTAACATTGTCAATTGAGTGATGGTACTTAGGGACACTTAGAAGTATTATCTCCTCTATATTCCTCTACTAGTAAAACTTTCTAGTCCTGCAGAGAGCATTTACCTTTTTCTAATTTTTCTATTTCCCAAGAAATGTTTTCGAGCTGGTAGAAGTTAGGTCTCTCTCCAGAAACTATTTTAGTACCACCGCACATACCGCCAACTGGGTCTCCAGGCTTGACTCAGTGCAGCTGTGTAGTCAGTACTCCGATGCCATCACTCTGGTGTCTTAACTTGGTCCTGCAGGAAGCTGAACATCTAACCTTGCTCTGCCCCTCTACCACAGGGTTTATCATAAGATCAGCTTCTTGCTCTTTCCAAATGTGTGGTCATCATAGATATTACATATCAGATATTATACTTTCTCATATGAATTTCGGCCTCTCAAGAACAGCTTGATAAGTTGATGAGAAATCTCCTTCTCTATTCTGTGAAACTAAGTAAAGGTCCAGTAGTGTGAAACAAATGCCTCTTCTGCTTGTATTGTAAGAGTACGGATCACTTAAAGGGAACGAAGCCCTCTACCTTTTTGAAAAAGCCTTCAAAAAGAGATTTTTCAAATATCTTTCATTTATATAACAGGCTTACAGTCGTCACCAATTATGTGTCTTTTGTGCTTTTCATTGCAAGAGACGTAAACTTGAATTACTCAGGGTATTTTCCCTTGAGGATTTCCTATCTCAGTGGGAAAAACTGAGAGGTGTGCAAATAATACCCAGTACAGTAAGCATAATCTCAAGGAGAAATTTCACAGTTTGGTGGTGGTAGATAAGGTGAAGTGAACAACCAGGTCTGCTGTGATATTCAGGGAAGGTTTTCTAGTATAGGTAAAAGTATAAGAAGTAAGTCACCACCAATGTGTCGATAATTGAAACCAATGTTTTCTTGTTTTGAGGGTTTAGGAGAATGGACTTGTTTGGTCATTTCTTGGTTATCTTTCTGGCTTAAGGAAGCGATTTTATTATATCGTGTGGTTTTTGTGGGTCAGAAATTTGGGATATGCTTGGGGACAGTGTTGTGGATACAAGTCAGAGGAGCTGGAACAGCTGGGTAATGATCAGGCCTCTCTTTGGTCAGGTAGTCTGCAGGCTTGCCCATGTGGAGTCTCCACATGGACTAATTTGGGCTTCCTTGAAGCCTGGCAGCTCAGGGCTCCCAGGCAACTTCTGTGGTGACTTAGGTTCCAGTGTTAGGTTCCCAGCAAACATGGTGGATGCTGTGTGCCCTTTCTAAGCTAGCCACAAAAGTCGTGCAATTTCACTTCTTCCTCATTGTATTGGTATACGAGTGTCCCAAGCCTGCCTAGATTCAAAGGTCAGGGAATATAGACCCTTCTTTTCAGTGGGAGAATTGTCAAGGTCACCTTGTAGAATTGTTACTCTGACAGGTGACATTGTTACGCCATGCCACAGTCAGCTCTCTGGCCACAATTTATATCCCTCCCATTAGCAAAATACGCTTCCTTCTCCAGGACACACATCTCCCACCCCACATTTTTACCACAGCAATCACAGGCTCAGGGTATACAATCTTTTCTTTAAACCATATCTGCGTGTGGATAAAGCTATTTTGTGCACTTCCTAAGATACAGCTCCTTGAGTATCATTCTCGTTCATCAGAACCCCTGTGAGTTAAAAAGACATAAGGTAACCAATATAGGCAATCTGATTCAAAAAGAGAAAATCAGAGACCCACAGCAGTTGCTGGTATATAGCATTGCTGACACTCCGCTGGGCACATGCTGTCAGTTTCTTGGTTAGAGATTGATGCTGCTCTCTGGAGTTGTGCTCTGGCACCTTTTGGCTACATCCCTTGGACATTATTCTTTTTCCATTAGAAGGGGCTGGTATGTATAAATAAGGAACTTCCTTAGCTTATTTCTTGCTCAAAGTAGTTCAAAAGTCCAAAGGCCTATTTTAATTTTGCACTACATTCTTTTCATTTCACTTTGAAATCATTTTTTTAAATGTGTACTTTTGTAAATGTATCAGTTGTAATCTACATTAGACAAATTCACATCCATAAATCTCTTTCCATTTCCTTGCCTTTTCTAGGGGCTGCCCATATTCCTTTGCTGGTGGTTCTAGGTCAATGAAACCTCTGCTTTCATTACTTTATCTCTCAATTCTGACTACCCTGCCTTCTCTTTCCCTTAGGAGGACTCTCTTGATTACATTGGCTTCACCCAGCTAATGCAGGATTACCTCCCCATTTCAAAATCCTTAAAGCTACAAAGTCCCTTCTGTCATCTACGTAACATATCCACAAGCCCCCCTGTGAGGCTGCTAAGGGAATACTCCCCTTAGAAGCGCTTTTTGTATTGAGATGTAGTATCTGTGAGATGTGTCCTTAAAATTCTCAGACAGCACTTTTGGTGATTATGATGTGTCAACATAGGCTCATCAGTTCCAATAAAGGCACTGCTCTGATGCGGGAGTTTGATTACAGGGGAGGATATGCGTGTATGCAGGCAGTGGGTATATAGGAAATCTCTGTACCTTTCCTTCAATTTTGCTGTAAACCTGAAACTCCTCTCAAAATGTAAAATCTTAGGAGAAAAATAACATAGCAACTTTTTCTATAAACATAACAAATTCAGGAAGAAAGTCCTCAGAGTTGTTTGTGTGAAAGGTTCTATGAAGCACACCTTAGATCTTCGCTAGGTGTTAATATAGGAATTTATACTCTCACCATGGCCCTTTATATTTCACAAAACAGTTTACTGCCTGAAAAGATTGGTCTGGGTCCTTGCTTTCCAATTCTGTAATTTCTAATTTCCATTCAATAAATGGACAATTGGTTCTTTAGTTGATCTCTTACTTTATTATAGGCAGCTAGGAGAAGGCAGACATTCCCTTCAGCACTCAAATCTTCGTAGCTATACTGTTGCGTTTTTAGGCACATTTTGCTAGTTTTAGATAACAGCTTTGCTATATTTCCTGCCACTATATTAAAAAGGTCTTCATTACTCCCGGTACCAACAGCATTTTTGCTGTGTTCTGGATAGCATCCTAGACGCCAACCAGACTCCAGTCTCCTTAAGGCTCACCAGCTTCCGCCATCTAGTTCCAGAGCTTACGCCATGTGTTTCAGGAGGCAAGGGAGAATTACATGGTTTGGTGGTGGTAAGTGGTTGTAAGCAAGAGAAGTAAGCAATGAACTCTGCTGTAACATTTAGGAAACACTTCCTTACAGAAGTAAAACTTGAGAAGAAGCAACTTCTTGCCTGAAATACACACTGAAGTTGAAAGAATTGAAGTTATATTTTTCCTGTTTTGAGGGGTGAGAAGAGAGTTACAAACAAAAAGACCAGAATTTTAGAAGAATGTAGAAGTATGAAGGTGGAAAGACTGAACTCTGTGTCTTATCCCTTATTCCGTCATCCCCAATGTCAGGTGTGATGTCCTGAGCACAGGCCAGAGTTAATGGTTACTGGGTGATGGGGAAGCTGAGAGGGCCCCCAATAAGCCTCACCTACCCCATAGTTTGGCATAGGATCAACCATAATCTCATCTCTGAGTATTGAATGTCCTTTAGCTTTCTATATGTAGGTTAATATTTAGACATCATTCTAGATAATGTTTTCCAACTAAATATGCATTAAGGAATAAAACAAAGAATGAAGGTGCTGGTACTGGAAAACAAATGAACGAATGCCAAATACTCATAGAAAGCATAGCGTATTCAGCTTGGCTTCCCAGGCGCTACTAACAATAATTTCATTGGACATTATTTCTGCTGCATCACATTGGAAATGCACTTTGGAATAGTTCTACTTCAGTTGCTTTCCCTTGGGTTTTGAGAAGTTTGCCCTGGAAAATGAGAAAACCCAGTGATGGGAAAATTTCACAGTGTATGGCTGGAAATGAAGGCTGACTGAGAGGTCAGATAGAGTACACGTGAAGCAGTGGTTGTGTGTCATAGATATTTTTAGAGTTGTTGGTGATTGCTTCATTTATAAGAGAGCAGATGTATGATTGCCATTTTGGTATAAGCTGATCTGTCCTTAAAATTCATAATTGATGGAGAGACCAGGTAGCTTTGAGAGTGAAAACCAGGAAGTACCTGAACCATCTCTGCACATTTACTATCTTGTGATTGCCAGACATCAGCTCTACATTCCTGTTCCCCTAGTTGACCACCTCTTCAGAGCTTTGTCTGTATTTATTGTCAGTTACTAGGAAGTTTTGTTTTTCTAAAACCTGTTCTGCTTATAAAAAATATCTCTAACTTTTCTCTTAGAATAAAGAAATGTGAGTATCCCTCAAAGAACAGGAAATACTTGAATTTGTGTTTAGATCTTTTACAACAACAAAGGGAACATGAAAGATAAACTTAGAATGGGCCTACCTTTTCAGTTAAAGTGTAAGCACCTTGACGTGCAGGGCTTTGACTCTTGGTGTAGCGTGCGCGTGTGTGTATGCACATCTGCGCACAAGGCCCCTTCCTTGACAATAGGAGCATAAAGGCATGTATGGCACAATCTAAACAGAATTTGGCAGCTGGCATACACAATAATGAGCTCAAAGTTGATGCTCAGAATCTGAAATGCCACCAACAAAAACCTCATTCTCTTCTTCATAAAAATACTTAGTGTAGGTAAAATATCAATTCTATTCCCGAAACTTCTGAATTAAAACCCTCTGTGGAAGGGAAAATTACATGTTGGAACATTCCTCCCTTGACCCTAGGGCGGTGGGAATGTTCATTTCTAAACAGAAGCAACCAACTTTATCCTTTGGAACACTGCTTTGGCCAAGCATTGGCCAAACTTAAATGGTGAATAAAGTAAATAGATCCAAGCAAAATTGCTGAGAAAATGCTTCTTAACCAATTCTTTCACAGTCAGCTCAGTCAGTGCTTACCAGCCTTCTGGAAAACGTCCCAAGTTAGGCCTTTTTGCTGACTGTCATGTTGAGAGAAATGAGAGACTGGATTACAATGGGAAGAGAGGTGGGGAGAAATGCAGGTGGTGAGAGGAGCAGATTGGAGGAGTGGGATCTAAGTAACATATATTATATAAATATAATATGTTTTAACATATATTTGATGTGCATATAACATCAAATATAAAGCTTCTAGATATGTTTTAATCTATATCTGTCTGTATTCTTCAACTCTAGACATGTTAAAGAACTTGCAGAAGATCTTTCTTAAAGGACATTGTGGAGTCCATGGTGGAGTTGGTGGTGGGGTGATGGTTGTTGGATGCTGCTAACAAGTCCAGGGGTGGCCTGGGTGACTTGACTCTCCTGCAGTGATTTTTCGCCTTTCATTGGCAAGCTAGCCCATACCTGTTCCCGTGGTGAATGCAGGAGGTGTACAAGCATGCAAACTCAATCAGTCAGGCATATTTCAAGTTTCTACTTTCTAACTCTGCTAACGTCCTCTTGGCTAACACAAGTTACATGGCACCTCTGAGAGTCCAGTTGCAGGGCTCTGTGTTATCACAGAGGGACACATACAGGAAGGGATTAAAAAAAAAAAAAAGTGGGGCCTTCATTATAACCCATCTATCACACATGACTGTATAAATCCTTCCAAGCCACTTTCTATGGCCCTAAAATTTACTGATGGTTAAAGAAGTTCAAGGTATCACCAGGGGTTCTTTATATAACCATTCTATTTTATTTTCACAGCAGTCCTTTAGGTAGATACTTTCCGTTTAGAAAAAATGATGAGGATGCTGAGGCAGAGAGATGCTATGGCCTCAGTGAGCTTGGATTCAAACCCAAGTCAAACAAAGCTCTTAATCTTGTTACAAAAGCAGAGTACTGGAGAAGTGGGAATTACTCCTAGTTGGAGACAGGCAAAATAGCAATTTTATAAAAACATCAAAAGTTAGTGAGACAAGTTGATAGTAGAGACTCCAGTGTTAAAATAGCTGCCCATCAAGTTCTGGTTGTGATGGTGAATCCAAAGGATGATTGAGTGTCGCAGTGTACCTGCTTTTTAAAATTTTTTCTTTAAATGTCTAAATTCTGCAGTATTAGCCAATTTTAAAAATACCTAATACTTTTTCCAATACAGAATGAATTTTAAAAGGAACCTTTGTTGAATAATGTTTCACTTCACTGCTCAAGGATTTCAATACACCTTTCCAAAATGGCTAATGAGAATTTTGCTGAGCATTCTCATACTTGAATTATCTGTCAAATCAGGGTCTCCAAATGTGAGTATAGGAAATAGTTTTGGGCTGCACAAAGTTACTAGTGGAAAGGAGGGTTTGTTCTTCCCTTAAACTATTTAGAGCACACAGAAATCTGATTATTTTCTAAAATACAACTACCAGAAGGTCCATTTAGGATACCCCTCAAAAATAAAAAGAGAGCAGCAAAAGTCAAAGCAGTAACACTGGAGCTCTGTAGAGTTAATAAATCAACAGAAATACATGCTTGGCTGACTTTGATAGTCTCAGCACTAAAAAGCATCTGTCTAAAAAGATCTACCATATTTACCAAAAAAAAATCATAACAGCAGTCACGGTGCCACTGCACATAAAGCACTGCTTATCACACACAGGCATGCACACACAAGCATACATACATTGCATCTCAAAGAGATGAATTAAATCCTTCTCTAGGACGTTGAAACTAAAGTGTACTTGGAAGTCACACCTGATAGAAGAAACAGATGAAGATCATATATATGCTAATTTGAATTTGAATATACAGTCTAGTACTGTTTAGAATTATACTCAAAGGGAATGGTGAAATCTGATTATTGAAGTTCTGAAAAGTAAATCAATTAACATCTGAGGAGTACATAACATTTTCACTTAAATGCTAGCAATTAGACATATAGTCATCTTTTAGACACCATAGGCGAGAAATTCAGGTATTTTCTTACGTCAGGCTTTGAATATCATTTTCTTGTCAATATCGAGCCAACTGTCAGTGATTATTCTTGATCTCCAGGCTGTCTGAAGCAAGATGAACTGGGAACTCAAGATGTTCTTCCGTATTAACCTGATCACAGCAAACCAGGAGGGAAGGGGTTTTATATCCCTTCAAGCTCCTTATCTCCTGAGATTACCTTAATTCAGAGATCTCTTACTTTTTGATCTTGAGACTTCTATCCTCTACGTCTGAAAACCTAACATTTTCACTTAGATGACCCACCAATTCAGTCACTGTGTTCTTGGTTTGAGGGGTGCAAGTAGAGACTTGGCCATGTTTGCGAGATGTAATAGTTGCAGTATCAAATACCTTAAAGTTAAATTTTTTCCATTCCTCAAACCTTAATTGACCCACTCCTCATTACTTTAAAAAAAAAAACCTGGCAGCTTCCTGTATGGTAAAAATTCTTTTGAATTAAATGTTTAGAATATAGGTTTGTTTCTCAATAGGGGAAGGAGGTTGCACACGGGCTATATCTGGAGACATTTTTTCTTGCCACAGCTAGGAATGAAATTGAACACTTAGCGGATGGAGGCCAGGGATGCTGCTAAACAACCTATAATGCATAGGACAGCCTGTCACAACACAGAAGTACGTGTTTTAATTGTGAATAGTGCCCAGGTTGAGAAACTATGGTATAAACAAGAGAAAAGAAAGCAAGTACTGCCGACCTCTATTTCTCCAATCCTTTACGCTTAGTCCCTAGGGGAGAATGGAGCCTAAGGGTAAAACATGTATTTACTTTTACAGAAAGGATTTCATGTTCGTCCTGGGATTATCAAAAAGCATAGCATGTACTGAATGGAAAAGGTTGGGCATGGGTAAAATAAGCTATTTTTAGGGAAAATAAAGGGTCAAATCTCCTATTCATTCATTCACTCTTTCATTCCGAATCTTCCATATATCTGGAGCACATAATATGGCGCAAAGTGCAGGGGTGGGGTGGGGTGAGGTGGGGTGGACACAGTGAGTCAGGCATAATACTTAACATTAGGATGTCAGCAGCCCATGGTTGATTGTGGAAGGAAGGCGGAAGAGAAAAGAAAAAGTACAATGCTTCTTCCTGTCTTTGTTTTCCTAGTTGCAGAAATGCTAATAATACAAGAGCCATGAAAACAGAGGCATATAGATGGAAAAAAGTAAAGCCAGGAAGAATTTAACCATTATGAGAAACTTAATGTGTTGTATTTGGTAGGTTACATGCAATGTCATTTTATTTTCCTAAAATGCTATTTGAAGATTAGGAAACAAACTAAGAGAAGCCCTGTAAGTCATCTAGAGATACAGCTAGGATTTAACTTCATAGATTTTGGTTTCAAAAGTCCAGCTTTTCCTCCAATCTCAAAGTTATCAAGTCTCTCCTATTCAGATTGTTTCTCACCTCATCCTTCTTTACCTGGATAATGCCTATTCATAGTTGAGGTCTAAGTAAATGACTCTTTCCTGTAAGCCTTTTCTGAAAGTCTGAATAAATCACCTCTCCAGTGTGCTTCCTGTACTTCTGCAACCATGGTCCACATCTCAGTGTACTGCAACGGCCTGTGTCCACTCACTCTCTAGAATATAAGCTCCTTGGCTCTCTTATTAACTCAAAATCTCCACAATTAACATAGTAGACGGCATATATGTTCCTATGTGACTAAATGAATGACTCTGTGTCTGAGATATTCTCAGTTATTGATATTTTGTAGTATATGTGTGTGTGTGTGTGTGTGTATATATACATATGTATATGTTTTAGAAAAATATATATAAAGGAAAAAATCTCATAAATCCATTGATTTTCTCTAGCTGGTTGTCCTATGAAGGGATTGGGGTCTTGGATCTCTCCCAAAATTGACAGGGTCCTTTAGGGTCCTCTATCTCATTGAACCACCAGTAGCATTATGCTTGAATTCTGGAGAGTATCAGATGGAAATGGTAAGAAAGACAAAGGTGTATTTCTCCAAAAGCTCTTAACTCAGATCCATTTTCCTATCTTGGTGATCTAGAATGTACCCAGCAGAACATACAATAATTCCTTGCCTTCTACTGTAAAACTTAGAGCAGAAAATAATGTCTCATTCCTCCTTTCTCTTGGCTTTTACTCTCATTTTGACCATGTGAGTAAGTCATAAAGCAGAAAAGAATCTTTATCCCAGTTCAGTGTTCCCAATGAATTATCTAAATGTTCCTGATTTCATCATTAGTCCATTATCTCAAATCAAAGTTTCTCCTCCAGACTCAAGAGTGAATAGAAATGAGATTGAACTCTTTCCCTCAACCCTCTGAATTCTGTCAAGTTTTCTGTATGTAGAGTAGAATACAGCTTAACAAATGGCTTGAGGAATGTAACTTTAAACTTCTCCCAAGGGTAGGTAATTCAACTTATTCATACATACAACCTATGTTTTTGCGTATCTTAAAATTAGCATATTTAAAAGATGTCTTTGCTATGCTACAAATGAGCAAAAAACTATTTATTTGGCTGATAGTGAGACACAAAAACATAACCTAAAGCCATCCTCAATAAATGGCGTGCCATTTATCTTGAATTTCCCGAGTAGGTTTGTGCCACCACTATAACGTGACACATGTTATGGTATCTCATGATTCTAACATAGAATTTGTGTAAAGTGAATTTGGAAAAAGAACTCTCCAAATGGCAAATGCATATGAAAAAAAGATAGCGAGGGCAAGTGTTTCCCAAAAATATTGCCACTGCACTAATGCTAATCTAATGAGCCTTAGGAAAAGAAATGATCTCACATTTGTCTTATTGTTAAAACTGCAGAGGTGGTTTAACAAGTGTTTTCACATCATGTGTGCTTTGTTAGATGTTAAAACAGTTTTTTTTTTTTTTAAGTGGTATACTTAAAATAGAATGGTAGGTGCCCTGGGGAGACATTCACAGCTCTGTTTAAATATAAATGATATATCACAGATGTTAGCCAAAATTTCTAAATGTATACTTGCTTCTGAAGTCCTACTTGAAAGAGATTTTCAAAGTATTTTCCTAAGACCCTTCAGTGATTCTGTTTCATTTATTAGCTTTCCTCATTAGACAGAAAAACATTCATTCATGTAAATAAAACAAAAAAATCTGATTGTGTAAGACTATGTTTCCTAAAATTTTACACCAAAGATGAATTCTAAAATCTCCTTAAACTGCATTTGGACTTGAATTGCCCAGGATTGTATTAGTCATAATCCTTTGTTTAAAACACAATCATTACTGGTCTGTGCATGGCCAATCTTCCTTCCTCCCTCCCTTCCTTCCTTCTGTCATAGTAATGAAATGCACACCATGCAAAACAAAGCTGCGATGTCCAGATTATCCTACATTTAATCATCTCTCCCCCTTATCCCATCTCCCTGCCTCCATCCACTAGAGTAAACCATTATCTTGGATTCTGTGTTGATTGTTCCCCGATTTTTTTAATTTGCTTTTATTGGTATTCTACCTTTTATCAATTATATTTATCTCATTTGGCTGAAAGATTTAATGTTACCTGTTATTGTGGACTGTTATCATTCTGTCTTAAACCTGGAAGTTTTCAGTTTATAAAGAAATAATTCCAGAATTCTGCCTCTCAGTCAGCTGTCTAAAGCATGAATCCATAGAACCTATGTTATTACTAATCACTAGATTTCAAGCTGTTTCCCCAAACTTAGGAGACATTGTTAACCTTTACTGATATTAATGGTAGTTGCCAGATTTCAGTGTCCTGTGTGTAGAGCATGTACAAAGTACAATAAAAAGGCAGTAAAAGTTAGTAAGATAGTCTTTGATTAGTTAACCTCCTTAGGTTATTAACAGATATTCAACCTTGGTGAAATTATCCAGCCATTTTAAAGCTTACTTCTTCCTCAGCAATTTAAAATATAAATATTTACCTTGACCTTCTTAGTGACTCTTGATTTCTATATAAGAAAAAGTCATAGTATCTCAAAAGCTATAGAATTTTAAGAAATTATTTAGGGGTCAATGATAATAGTGTTCTAGGCAAAAATTTGAGAATATGAGATAAAAGGGCCAGAGAATGCAGGATCTGAGGAAAATCAAAAATATTTAAGGGTCAAAACAATAAAAAAACCTTAATGATATGTAGGTTGATATTTTACCAATTTTGTTCACTTGAGTTACTAATGTTTGCAGAACCCTTTGTAGCTTAAATCATCATGTTCTTTATTAAAAAGATTTCACAAAAACTCAGTTTAAGATAATCTATGTATTATAAAACTTGGAATCATAAAAATTTTTACCTGATTTTTTTTTAGATTTCTAGGCTATAAAATACACCATAGAATGATTTCTCACTGATCACAAATTCCTTGGACACAAAGTATTAGGGTTCAGATTTCTCTTGCATACTTTTCCAAATTTACAAGACTTTCACAGGTAAAAGTGAATTAAACATCAATTCTGTAATTTAGGGAGACTCTATACATATTTTTCCGAGTAAGTAAAAAAAAAAAAAAAGCACTTAATGTTTGGCTGGAGGACTGTGAACATACTGCTTACTTTTGTAAATACCTTGATTACTATTTTTTTCTTTTTTTAATTGAAGTATAATTGACATGAATTTCAGGTGTACAATGTAGTGATTTGATATTTTTGTACATTACAAAATGATCGCTGTGTAACCCTAATTTCCATCTGTCACCATGCAAAGTTATTAAAATATTATTGACTATATTCCCTATACTATACATTACATCCCCATGACTTACTTATTTTATAACTGGAAGTTGATACCTCTTAATACCCCTCAACTGTTTCTCATCCCCCCCTTACCCCTCTCACCTTTGGCAATCAATTTGTTCTGCATGTCTGAGTCTGTTTCTATTTTGTTATACTAGTTCACTTGTTTTATAGATTCCACATATAGGTGAAATCATATGGTATTTGTTTCTCTCTGACTTATTTCACTTAGCATAATACCATTTAAGTCGATCCATGTTGTTGTAAAAGGCAAGATTTCATTCTTTTTTATCACTGAGTAATATTCCATTGTTTGCTTAACTATTTTTTTCAGTTTTGAGGTACCATTGACAAGTAAAATCGTAGGATAAAGTGTATATCATGGAGATTTAATGTATGTATACTGTGAAAGGATTCTCACCATCTACTTAATTAACACATCTATTACCTCATATATTTATCTTCTCTTTGCTTGCTTTTTTTTAAATTTTATTTTTTTAACATCTTTATTGGAGTATAATTGCTTTACAATGGTGTGTTAGTTTCTGCTTTATAACAAAGTGAATCAGTTATACCTATATGTATGTTCCCATATCTCTTCCCTCTTGTGTCTCCCACCCTCCCTATCCCACCCCTCTAGGTGGTCACAAACCACCTAACCGATCTCCCTGTGCTATGCGGCTGCTTCCCACTAGCTAGCTATTTTACGTTTGGTAGTGTATATATGTCCATGCTACTCTCTCACTTTGTCACAGCTTACCCTCCCCCCTCCCCATATCCTCAAGTCCATGCTCCAGTAGGTCTGTGTCTTTATTCCTGTCTTACCCCTAGATACTTCATGACCTTTTTTTTTTTCCCTTGGATTCCATATATATGTGTTATCATATGGTATTTGTTTTTCTCTTTCTGACTTACTTCACTCTGTATGACAGACTCTAGGTCCATCCACCTCACTACAAATAACTCAATTACATTTCTTTTTATGGCTGAGTAATATTCCATTGTATATATGTGCCACATCTTCTTTATCCATTCATCTGTTGATGGACACTTAGGTTGCTTCCATGAAAGAATGCTCAACATCATTAATCATTAGAGAAATGCAGATCAAAACTACAATGAGATATCATCTCACACCGGTCAGAATCGCCATCATCAAAAAATCTAGAAACAATAAATGCTGGAGAGGATGTGGAAAAAAGGGAACACTTTTGCACTGTTGGTGGGAATGTAAATTGATACAGCCACTATGGAGAACAGTATGGAGGTTCCTTAAAAAACTACAAATAGAACTACCATACGACCCAGCAATCCCACTACTGGGCATATACCCTGAGAAAACCATAATTGAAAGAGTCATGTACCAAAATGTTCATTGCAGCTCTATTTTTTTTTTTTTTTTGGTGAGAATAATTAACTGCTACTCTCTTTGCAAATTTCAAGAATACAACACAGTGTTATCAGCCATAATCACCATGTTTTACATTACATTCTCAGATTACATTCACCTTATAGCCGAAATTTTGTACCCTCTTACCAATCTCTCCCTATTTCCCCCACAACCGTGGCAACCACTTTTCCACTTTGTTTCTGTGAACTTGACTTTTTTTTTAGATTCCACATATAAATGATACCATGCAATATTTGTTTTTTTCTGACTTATTTCACTTAGCATAATGCCTTCAAGGTCCACCCATGTTGTCACAAATATCAGGATTTCCTTCTTATGGTTGAATAATCTGATTAATGTTTGTGTCTGTGTGTAAAATATTAATACCTTATCTAATATATGATTGGCAGATATATTCTCCCATTGCATAGGTTGCCTTTTCATTTTGTTGATTTTTATTTTTTTTTCCTTTTCTGTGCAGAAGCTTTTTTATCGGGTTGGCCAAAAAGTTCATTTCAGTTTTCTGTAAGCTCTTTTAGAAAAACCCAAACAAGCTTTGGCCAACCGAGTAGACTGATGTAATGCTGTTTGTTTATTTTGCTTTGGTTGCCTTTGTTTTTGGTGTCAAACGAAAAAAACATTGCCAAGACTGTTATCAATGAGCTTTCCCCATATGTTTCTTCCACAATTTGTACGGTTTCAGGTCTTATGTTCAAGTCTTTAATCCATTTTGAGTTGATTTTTGTGTGTAGTGTAAGGTGATTTGGAATACTACCTGACAGAAAGCAAAAAATATTCTGAAGTTTATTTTTTAAACTACAGGGAAAGGAGAATTTGAGGAGATGGGGTGATGTCAGTTGGGCTCTTCAACCTTTCTTGGGTATTCAGATAAAGGTGGCTTAAGTCCAGCACTCGTTTCAGTATCTCTGTGGATTTGGAGGAGATGCTCACATTTCACTCATGAAAGTGATTTCTCTTTCTTCTGATTTCCATTTCATCTCTTGCAGTCTTTATTTTTTTTAGACCCAAATTTATATAATGTTGGAATCTTATAAAACGCCCCTCATGTAATAATAGAGTTTCAGTCATCCCCCTACCAGGGTAAAATGATTAACCAATCCTCTTTTTCTTAATTTTTTTTTTTTTTTTTTGGCTGCTTTTGGTCTTTGCCACTGCGCACGGGCTTTCTCTAGTTGCAGCTAGTGGGTCTACTCTTTGTTGTAGTGCGTGGGCTTCTCCTTGCGGTGACTTCTCTTTGTTGCAGAGCACGGGCTCTAGGCACGTGGGCTTCAGTAGTTGTGGCTTGCAGGCTCTGGACACAGGCTCAGTAGTTGTGGTGCACAGGCTTAGTTGCTCCGCGGCATGTGGGATCTTCCCGGACCAAGTCGCAAACCCGTGTCCCCTGTATTGGCAGGCTGATTCTTAACCACTGTGCCTCCAGGGAAGTCCCCAATCGTCTTTTCTATTGTCTCCAATCCCCTCCCCGCTCTAGCTTCCTTTCTTACCCTCACAGCCCACTGGAAGCTCCCCTTGATAGATTCCTGTTTGTTTATTATGCACAGTAAGTGATCCCTCTTTTTGTTTTATACTTGCTTATTCAGACCATTGCCTAAATATTCCATTAAGGCAAGGTTCTTTGAGGATTTTTCCTGTTTTTTTAAAAAATCCTCTTCCCCCAAAATTCTAAATCTTGCTCATGTTTTTTCCTCATTTTATGTGTAATAATAATGTCATTAGTTCTTCAATACATGTTAGCTATTGTTTTGTTTTAGTGAATATTAAATCTAAAATAATATAACATGCTTATTTGATTTATTTTTGGCCACACTACGTGGCTTGCAGGATCTTAGTTCCCCTACCAGTGTTCAAACCCACGCCCTTGGCAGTAAAAGCACAGAGTCCTAACCATGGTTTTATTCCCATAACTCTATTTCCCTATAGGCTCATAAGTTTTGCTTCTGCAAATTATTTTCACCATTGGGATACTAAAAATATGAATGTCAGGTTGAAGAGAGAATATTGTAGTTAAAAAGAATTAAGAATGATTGCTTATTCACCCACTTTTTGGTGTTTACGTAATCTGTTTTTTTGTTTGTTTTTGTTTGTTTGTTTTGTTTTGTTTTTGCGGTACGCGGGCCTCTCACTGCTGTGGCCTCTCCCGCTGCGGAGCACAGGCTCCAGACACGCAGGCTCAGCGGCCATGGCTCACGGGCCCAGCCGCTCCGTGGCATGTGGGATCTTCCTGGACCGGGTCATGAACCCGTGTCCCCTGCATCAGCAGGTGGACTATCAACCACTGCGCCATGAGGGAAGCCCAATAATCTGTTCTTTAAAACAGCAAAACCATATTCTAATTTGCTTCTGTATTTTTAGGTTCTTAGATAACCTTAGGCATGGCATTAATGAAAATGTAGAATGCAGGCTGGGAGCAGTATTCATGTTAAATTTTGTGCCCTCCTCCTTAGAATCTGTGGTAAATTACCCAGAGAATCTTTGTTACTTTACTTGTTATTAAGTTCACTTATCGAAAAAAAGGAGGTAGTTAAGATCCAGGTTTTAGCAAGAGTTTATGACTTTCTGGATAATTACTTTTTCTGTAAGAGAATGGGAAATATATTGACCATGCTTTGTGCTTTAAGGATTTTTTTCATTTCTTAATTATTCTTTTGGCAAAATAGGAAGGAGAGGTGCAGATAAGCTACCCAAGGCTAATGTTTCCGCTGTGGAAGGCAGAAAGCTCGAAAGAAAATGGGCTGTTCTTTACATGATAGGTTAAAAGAGGTTATCTTTCCATGTTGAGTAGACAGTGGTGAATGCTCCCAAAACATCCGTGATGAACATTTCTTTGATAATATTTCTTCTGTCTGATCTTCTTATGCTGTGGTAGGAGATTGGGTGAGATACACTCACTTCATGGAATGATCTTGCATTTTTTTAAATTAGTGTATGCAAGTTTAAGTTTAAACACTTAACATTTGATATTTTACCACTACATTTTAAATGAGTAAAATAATATTGATCTTCTGAATTTCTCTTAAGATTCAGTTACAGCTTAGATGTTAATTGTTGAATTCTGTTATTTGACAAATTAAGCTTATGCTTAATATTAAGCAGGCACTTTGCCTGGGGATATAACTGAATTTAGACTATCTTCTACTTAATTGATAAATTTTAGTAACTCTCTGTCCCCTATCTCTGCCTGATGCTTTTTATTTTGAAACATACTCAGCTGTTTTATGTTTGTTTTTTTTTTAAAACCAAGTGAAGCTGCTGCAATATGGAATGTCCCCCATTATAATACTGAGATCTAATACTTACGGTATACTTTCTATGTACCAGACACTGTGCTGTGTTCTTTAAATGCATCTATCACAAGTAATCTTAGTATAGCTTCACAAGTTAACACCTCCATTTTATTGTTGAGAAAAATGAAGAACAGTGAGGACAAATAACTTGATCAAGGTCATACAGCTAGTAAGTGTTGGAACATGAGTTTAATTTGTAGGCTGGTTACCTTCAGAGCTACACTTTCAATCATTATGCTAGGGTAGGTGTTTCATTTAGGGGAATATGATGACTACCAGCTCTGATGGCTAAGGGCACGATGAAACTGCTGAGTATTTTTGCTTTGCATAATATAAAGGGCACTATATATTACTCCACCACTTACTAGCCAATGGGATCACTATAAAGTCAAAGACTAATTGCTCTTACTCATGAGATGTGGTAAGGATTAAGTGAGGTAATGCATATAGGATATGTAGTTCATTTCCTGGCAACTGTAAATTGCCAGTAAACATTTGCTTTTATTCTCATTATGATTGTTTTGGGGTATTTAGACTAATGCATTTCTATTGTTAAAAGGACCTTAAAGATCAGGTCACCTCCTGTCCTCTTGACCTTTTAGAGAGGAAGATATTTGTATGAAATATTCTCTAGACTACAGAATGAAATTTCCTATTTTAACTTTTCTCTTTGGTTCAAGTGGTCAAATGAATGTATTTCTTAACTTCTTAACTTGTAAAAATTTGTTTATTCAACTTTTTGTTCCTGTATTTCTCTTTGAACCTTCTACCACAATAAACTTCATACCTATAGAAAAGTTGAAAGAATACTGTAATAACACATGTATACTCTTAATCCGGACTCACCAATTATTACCACTTTTCAAAATTTGAGTTCTTCCTCACCTTTTTCTTTCTAACTCCATATATGTGTGTGTATGAAATG
This sequence comes from Globicephala melas, assembly GCF_963455315.2. Classification (NCBI taxonomy): domain Eukaryota; kingdom Metazoa; phylum Chordata; class Mammalia; order Artiodactyla; family Delphinidae; genus Globicephala; species Globicephala melas. The sequence continues at coordinate 59,894,770 of NC_083319.1, read as the reverse complement.
TTTTGGCTGAATTATTTGAAAGTAAATTGCAGTGATAAGTACACTTCATCCCCAAATCTTTCATAAGAACTAAGGCTTTTTTGCACATAGCATAACAGTATTGTAACATCCAAGGAATTTAATATCAGTGAAATAGAAATGTTATTTAATATGCAGTTTCTATTCAAGATTCTGTAATTATCTCTACAGTTTTTATTTTGAATAAAATACATTATGATCAAGGATGTTGCTGTAAAATCTCAATTTTCTGAAGATATTAAAGGTTATGGAAAACTTCATAATTTATTGTAAACTTTGAGTATGTGAAAATAACCTACATTCAAGTAACAACGTTTTTTATATTTACTGTAAGTGTAGATTGCAGATTGCCTTAGTTGATTTCACTGTGTTCTTCCTTCTTTGCCTACCAAATCTATCTGGATTTTAAAGAAGGAAGAAATAACCACTGTGTTAGTTTTCATATAAAGCTTCCCTGAATTTTAAAAATAGTTTTGTTTGGAAATTTTCAAACATACCCCCAAAGAGAGAACATAGTATAATGTCTCCATGTACCCATTCACCCCTATTCAATTATAATCAACATTTTATCAGTCTTACACATCTCCTCTTCCAAATATTTTTGTGTGTGTGAGTAGTATTTTAAAGCAAATCTTTGACATCATATTTTATCTATAGATACTTCAATATAAATGTCTAACAGGTAGGGTATATGCATGTGTCTCTTTTCATTTACATTGTTTTCATGCCATTTACTTGTGGAAATTCCTTTTGTCACTCATCTTTAGTGTGTCCCACGTTCTATTAATATATTTGCCTGCAGACTTTTTCTTGATGATGTTTAAACCATTCCTCATTGGCCCAGATTTTCTGTTTACTGATACTAATACCTAGAGGTTTGGTTAGATTTAAGTCCGCATCTTATTTTTCCAAGAACTTCATTGGTGGGACTATGTGCTTGCTGTTGCATCACACCAGGAGGAGGCATATTGCATCTCGTGGTTCTACTATCAGAGAAGCTATGATTAATTTGTGTATTTAGGTGGTATCAATCTGAACCATTCTTTATGAAGTTTTCCATCAACTTTTCATGTAATGGTTTTATTTATTCATTTTTTTAACATCTTTATTGGAGTATAAATGGTTTACAATGGTATGTTAGTTTCTACTTTATAAAAAAGTGAATCAGCTATACCTATATCCCCATATCTCCTCCCTCTTGCATCTCCCTCCCACCCCCCCATCCCACCCCTCTGTGTGGTCACAAAGCACGGAGATGATCTCCCTGTGCTATGTGGCTGGCTGCTATCTTTTTTACATTTGAGAGTATGTATAAGTCCATGCCACTCTATCACTTCGTCCCAGCTTACCCTTCCCCCTCCCCGTGTCCTCAAGTCCATTCTCTACATCTGCATCTTTAATCCTGTCCTGCCCCTAGGTTCTCCATAACCATTTTTTTTTCTTTAGATTCCATATATGTGTGTTAGCATATGGTATTTGTTTTTCTCTTTCTGACTTCAATCTGTATGACAGAGTCTGGGTCCAACCACCTCACTACAAATAACTCAATCTCGTTTCTTTTTATGGCTGAGTAATATTCCATTGTATCTATGTGCCACATCTTCTTTATCCATTCGTCTGTCGATGAACACTTAGGTTGCTTCCATGTCCTGGCTATTGTAAATAGAGCTTCAATGAACATTGTGGTCCATGGCTCTTTTTGAATTACGGTTTTCTCAGGATATATGCCCGGTAGTGGGATTGCTGGGTCATATGGTAGTTCTGTTTTTAGTTTTTTGAGGAACCTCCATAGTGGATGTAACAATTTACATTCCCACCAACAGTGCAAGAGGGTTCCCTTTTCTCCACACCCTCTCCAGCATGTATTCTTTGTAGATTTTTTCGTGATGGCCATTCTGAGTGCTGTGAGGTGATACCTCATTGTAGTTTTGATTTGCGTTTCTCTAATGATGAGTGATGTGTGATGTTGAGCATTCTTTCACGTGTTTGTTGGCAATCTGTATATCTTCTAAGGAGAAATGTCTATTTAGGTCTTCTACCCAGTTTTGGATTTTTTTTTTTTTTTTTTTTTTTTGGGATATTGAGCTGCATGAGCTGCTTGTAAATTTTGGAGATTAATCCTTTGTCAGTTGCTTCATTTGCAAATATTTTCTCCCATTCTGAGGGTTGCCTTTTCATCTTGTTTATGGTTTCCTTTGCTGTGCAAAAGCTTTGAAGTTTCATTAGGTCCCATTAGTTTATTTTTGTTTTTATTTCCATTTCTCTAGGAGGTGGGTCAAAAAGAATCTTGCTGTGATTTGTGTTATGGAGTGTTCTGCCCATGTTTTTCTCTAACAGTTTTATAGTGTCTGGCCTTACATTTAGGTCTTTAATACGTTTTTAGTTTATTTTTGTGTATGGTGTTAGGGAGTGGTCTAATTTAATTCTTTTACATGTACTCTCCAGGTTTCCCAGCACTGCTTATTGAAGAGACAGTCTTTTCTCCATTGTATATTCTTGCCTCCTTTACCAAAGATAAGGTGACCATAAATGAGTGGGTTTATCTCTGGGCTTTCTATCCTGTTCCATTGATCTATATTTCTCTTTTTGTGCCAGTACCATACTGTCTTGGTTACTGTAGCTTTGTAGTATAGTCTGAAGTCCAGGAGCCTGATTGCTCCTGCTCCATTTTTCTTTCTCAAGATTGCTTTGAGTATTTGGGGTCTTTTGTGTTTCCATACAAATGTGAAATTTTTTGTTCTAGTTCTGTGAAAAATGCCATTGGTAGTTTGATAGGGATTGCACTGAATCTGTAGATTGCTTTGAGTAGTATAGTCATTTTCACAATGTAGATTCTTCCAATCCAAGAACATGGTATATCTCTCCACATGTTTGTATCATCTTTGATTTCTTTCATCAGTGTCTTATAGTTTTCTGCCTACAGGTCTTTTGTCTCCTTAGGTAGGTTTATTCCTAGATATTTTATTCTTCTTGTTGCAGTGGTAAATGGGAGTGTTTCCTTGATTTCTCTTTCAGATTTTTCATCTTTAGTGTATAGGAATGCCAGAGATTTCTGTGCATTAATTTTGTATCCTGCTACTTTACCAAATTCATTGATTAGCTCTACTAGTTTTCTGCTGGCATCTTTAGCATTCTCTATGTATAGTTTCACGTCATCTGCAAACAGTGACAGCTTTACTTCTTCTTTTACGATTTAGATTCCTTTTATTTCTTTTTCTTCTCTGATTGCTGTGGCTAAAACTTCCAAAACTATGTTGAATCATAGTGGTGAGAGTGGGCAACCTTGTCTTGTTCCTAATCTTAGTGAAAATGGTTTCAATTTTTCACCATTGAGAACCATGTTGGCTGTGGGTTTGTCATATATGGCCTTTATTATGTTGAGGTAAGTTCCCTCTATGCCTACTTTCTGCAGGGTTTTTTTTCATAAATGGGTATTGAATTTTGTCATAAGCTTTTTCTGCATCTATTGAGATGATCATATGGTTTTTATTCTTCAGTTTGTTAATATGGTTTATCACATTGATTGAATTGTGTATATTGAAGAATCCTTGCATTCCTGGGATAAACCCCACCTGTTCATAGTGTATGATCCTTTTAATGTGCTGTTGGATTCTGTTTGCTAGTATTTTGTTGAGGATTTTTGCATGTATGTTCATCAGTGATATTGGCCTGTAGTTTTCCTTCTTTGTGACATCTTTGTCTGGTTTTGGTATCAGGGTGATGGTGGCCTCATAGAATGAGTTTGGGAGTTTTCCTCCCTCTAGTATATTTTGGAAGAGGTTGAGAAGGATAGCTGTTTACTCTTCTCTAAATGTTTCATAGAATTTGCCTGTGAAGCCATCGGGTCCTGGGCTTTTGTGTGTTGGAAGATTTTTAATCACAGTCTCAATTTCAGTGCTTGTGATTGGACTGTTTATATTTTCTATTTGTTTCTGGTTCAGTCTTGGAAGGCTGTGCTTTTCTAAGAATTTGTCCATTTCTTTCAAGTTGTCCATTTTATTGGTATATATTTATGTGTAATAGTCTCTCATGATCCTTTGTATTTCTGCAGTGTCAGTTGTTACTTCTCCTTTTTCATTTCTAATTCTCTTGATTTGAGTCTTCTCCCTTTTTTTCTTGATGAGTCTGGCTAATGGTTTATCAATTTTGTTTATCTTCTCAGAGAACCAGCTTTTAGTTTTATTGATCTTTGCTATTGTTTCCTTCATTTCTTTTTCATTTATATCTGATCTGATCTTTATGATTTCTTTCCTTCTGCTAACTTTGGGGTTTTTTTGTTCTTCTTTCTCTGATTGTTTTAGGTGTAAGGTTAGGTTGGTTATTTGAGATGTTTCTTGAGGTATGTTGTACTGCTATAAACTTCTCTCTTAGAACTGCTTTTGCTGCATCCCATAGGTTTTGAGTCGTCATGTTTTCATTGTCATTTGTTTCTTGGTGTTTTTTTGATTTCCTCTTTGATTTCTTCAGTGATCTCTTTGTTATTAAGTAGTGTGTTGTTTAGCCTGCATGTGTTTGTAGTTTTTACAGTTCTTTTTTCCTGTAATTGATATCTAGTCTCATAGTGTTGTGGTTGAAAAGATACTTGATACAATTTCAATTTTCTTAAATTTACCAAGGCTTGTTTTGTGACCCAAGATATGATCTATCCTGGAGAATGTTCCAAGAGCACTTGAGAAGAAAGTGTATTGTGTTGTTTTTTGGATAGAATGTCCTATAAATATCAATTAAGTCCATCTTGTTTAATGTATCATTTAAAGCTTCTGTTTCCTTATTTATTTTCATTTTGGATGATCTGCCCATAGGTGAAAGTGGGGTGTTAAAGTCCCCTACTATTATTGTGTTACTCTCTATGTACGCTTTTAAGGCTGTTAGCATTTGCCTTAAATACTGAGGTGCTCCTATGTTGGGTGCATAAATATTTACAATTGTTATTTCTTCTTCTTGGATGGATCCCTTGATCATTATGTAATGTCCTTCTTTGTCTCTTGTAATAGTCTTTCTTTTAAAGTTTATTTTGTCTGATATGAAAATTGTTACTCCAGCTTTCTTTTGATTTCCATTTGCATAGAATATGTTTTTCCATCCCCTCACTTTCAGTCTGTATGTGTCCCTAAGTCTGAAGTGGGTTTCTTGTAGACAGCATACATATGGGTCCTGTTTTTGTATACATTCGTCCAGTCTATGTCTTTTTGTTGGAGCACTTCATCCATTTACATTTAACATAATTATTGATATGTATGTTCTTCTTACCATTTTCTTAATTGTTTTGGGTTTGTTATTGTAGGACTTTCCCTTCTCTTGTGTTTCCTGCCTAGAGAAGTTCCTTTAGCATTTGTTGTAAAGCTGGTTTGGTGGTACTAAATTCTCTTAGCTTTTGCTTGTCTGTAAAGGTTTTAATTTCTCCGTTGAAACTGAATGAGATCCTTGCTGGGTAGAGTAATCTTGGTTGTAGGTTTTTCCCTTTCATCACTTTAAATATGTCCTGCCACTCCCTTCGGGCTTGCAGAGCTTCTGCTGAAAGATCAGCTTTTACCCTTATGTGGATTCCCTTGTATGTTAATTGTTGCTTTTCTCTTGCTGCTTTTAATATTTTTTTCTTTGTATTTAATTTTTGATAGTTCAATTAATATGTGTCTTGGTGTGTTTCTTCTTGGATTTCTCCTATATGGGACTCTCTGTGCTTCCTGGACTTGCTTAACTATTTCCTTTCCAATATTAGGGTATTTTTCAACTATAATCTCTTCAAATATTTTCTGAGTCCCTTTCTTTTTCTCTTTCTCTTCTGGGACCCCTATAATCAAATGTTGGTATATTTAATGTTGTCCCAGAGGTCTCTGAGGCCGTCCTTAAGTCTTTTCATTTTTTTTCTTTATTCTGCTCTGCAGTAGTTATTTCCACTATTTTATCTTCCACATCACTTATCCATTCTTCTGCCTCAGTTATTCTGCTGTTGATTCCTTCTAGAGAATTTTTACTTTCATTTATTGTGTTGTTCATCACTATTTGTTTGCTCTTTAGTTCTTCTATGTCCTTGTTAAACATTTCTTGTATTTTCTGCATTCTGTTTCCAAGATTTTGGATCATCTGTACTATCATTACTCTGAATTCTTTTTCAGGTAGACTGCCTATTTCCTCTTCAGTTGTTTTGTCTGGTGGGTTTTTAGCTTGCTCTTTCATCTGCTGTGTGTTTCTCTGTTTTCTCATTTGGCTTAACTTACTGTGTTTGGGGTCTCCTTTTCACAGGCTCCAGGTTCGTAGTTCCCGTTGTTTTTGGTGTCTGCCCCCAGTGTGTAAGGTTGGTTCAGTGGGTTGTGTAGGCTTCCTGGTGGAGGGGACTAGTGCCTGTGTTCTGGTGGATGAGGCTGCATCTTGTCTTTCTGGTGGGCAGGAACGTGTCCAGTGGTGTGTTTTGGGTTGTCTGTGAGCTTTTTATGATGTTAGGAAGCCTTTCTGTTAATGGGTGGGGTTGTGTTCCTGTCTTGCTAGTTGTCTGTCATAGGGTGTCCAGCACTGTAGTTTTCTGGTAGTTGAGTGGAGCTGGGTTTTAGCGTTGAGATGGAGATCTCTGGGAGAGCTTTCGCTGTTTGATATTATGTGGGGCCGTGAGGTCTCTGGTGGGCCAAAGTCCTGAACTTGGCTCTCCCTCCTCAGAGGCACAGGCCTGACACCCGGCCGGAGCACCAAGACCCTGTCAGCCACATGGAAAAAGCAATGATATATATATCATTGCTCCCAAAAAATATATATATATATTTCTCTTTATATATATATGTGTGTATATATACATATATATGCTAAATATAGAAAATCATGTGTGTGTATATATATATATATATACATATATATGTATATATATATCATTGTTCCAAAACTCCACCATCCCAATTTTGGGTTGATTCGTTGTCTAGTTAGGTATTCCGCAGATACAGGGTACCTCTGGTTGACTGTGGAGATTTATTCCGCTGCTCCTGAGGCTGCTGGGAGAAATTTCCCTTTCTCTTCTTTGTTCGCACAGCTCCTGGGGTTCAGCTTTGGTTTTGGCCCTGCCTCTGTGTGTTGGTCGCCTGAGGGCATCTGTTCCCTGCCCAGACAGGACAGGGTTAGAGGAGAAGCTGATTCGGGAACTCTGGCTCACTCAGGCCGGGGGGATGGTGGGGTATGGAATGTGGCGTGATCCTTCAGTGGCAGAGGCTAGCGTGACCTTGTAATGACCTTGTCATTACAAGGTCATTACAAGGCACACCGTGTGTTCTCCCAGGGACACAGCGTGACCTTGTAATGACCTTGTCATTACAAGAACACCGTGTGTTCTCCCAGGGAAGTTGCCCCTGGATCACAGGACCCTGGCAGTGCCGGCTGCACAGGCTCCCAGGAGGGAGGTGTGGACAGTGACCTGTGCTTGCACACAGGCTTCTTGGTGGCTGCAGCAGCAGCCTTAGCGTTTCATGCCTGTCTCTGGGGTCTGCGTTGATAGCCGTGGCTCGCACCCATCTCTGGAGCTCATTTAGGCGGTGCTCGGAATCCCCTCGCCTTGCACACCCCGACATGATGATCTCTTGTCTCTTAGGCAGCTCCAGACTTTTTCCTGGACTCCCTTCTGGCTAGCTGTGGAGCCCTAGCCCCCTTCAGGCTGTGTTCACGCAGCCAACCCCAGTTCTCTCCCTGGAGTCTGACCTCTGAAGCCCGAGCCTCAACTCCTAGCCCCCATCCGCCCCGGCTGGTGAACAGACAAGCCTCTCGGGCTGGTGAGTGCTGGTCGGCACCGATCCTCTGTGTGGGAATCTCTCTGCTTTGCCCTCTGCACCCCTGTTGCTGTGCTCTCCTCCATGGCTCCGAAGCTTCCCCCCTCCGCCACCCACAGTCTCTGCCCACGAAGGGGCTTCCTAGTCTGTGGAAACTTTTCCTCCTTCACAGCTCCCTCCCAGAGGTGCAAGTCCTCTCCCTATTCTTTTGTCTCTGTTTTTTTCTTTTTTCTTTTGCCCTACCCAGGTATGTTGGGAGTTTCTTGCCTTTTGGGAAGTCTGAGGTCTTCTGCCAGTATTCAGTAGGTGTTCTGTAGGAGTTGTTTTACATATAGATGTATTTCTGATGTATTTGTGGGGAGGAAGATGCTCTCTGTATCGTACTCTTCCACCATCTTGAAGGTCTCTCCCACCTAATGGTTTTAGAATTCATTAATGATCATGGCCTAGCTCCTTTATTTCACTGCAAGTTGCATAATGGTGATTTTCTATATTTAGCATTTCTTTTACATCCGTTAGCATGACTTATTCCATGAAGAAGACCTTTCCCTTATCTATTTGACTATATGAATATTTGGGGCCACTTTGTTTCGTTCAGAAAAAGCAGGATAAATGCTTAATTTCTCATCAGTTTACAGGGAAGTCAAACTTGTCATTTTGTTACCTCCAGTGGTGGATTTCTCACATTGTTAATAGTTGTGCTTTTGAGACAAGATGAAAAGGCAGAGGGTTATGTACTAGATGAAGGTAAAACCCAAGAAAAACAACCAAATGAAGTGGAGGTAGGCAACCTTCCAGAAAAAGAATTCAGAATAGTGATAGTGAAGATGATCCAGGACAAAGGATTAATCTCCAGAATATATAAATAGCTCATGCAGCTTAATATTAAAAAAAAAGAAACCCAATCCAAAAATGGGCAGAAGACCTAAATAGACATTTCTCCAAAGAAGACATACAGATGGCCAAGAAGCACGTGAAAAGTGCTCAACATCATTAATTATTAGAGAAATGCAAATGAAAACTACAATAAGGTATCACCTCACACCAGTTTGAATGGGCATCATGAGAAAATGTACAAACAAGATATGCTGGAGAGGGTGTGAAGAAAAGGGAACCCTCTTGCACTGTTGGTGGGAATGTAAATTGATACGGCCACTATGGAGAGCAGTATGGAGGTTCCTTAAAAAACTAAAAATAGGGCTTCCCTGGTGGCACAGTGGTTGAGAGTCCACCTGCCGATGCAGGGTACACGGGTTCATGCCTCGGTCTGGGAGGATCCCACATGCCGCGGAGCGGCTGGGCACGTGAGCCATGGCCGCTGAGCCTGCATGTCCGGAGCCTGTGCTGTGCAACGGGAGAGGCCACAACACTGAGAGGTCCGCGTACCGCAAAAAAAAAAAAAAAAAAAAAAAAAAAACTAAAAGTAGAATTACCATATGATCTAGCAATCCCACTACTGGGCATATACCCAGAGAGAACCATAATTCCAAAAGAGACATGTTCCCCAATGTTCATTGCAGCACTCTTTACAATAGCCAGGTCATGGAAGCAAGCCAAGTGTCCATCAACAGATGAATGGATAAAGAAGATGTGGTACGTAAATACAATGGAATATTACTCAGCCGTTAAAAGGAACAAAATTGGGTCATTTGTTGAGACGTGGATGGATCTAGAGACTGTCATACAGAGTGAAGTAAGTCACAAAGAGAAAAGCAAATATCGTATATTAACGCATTTATGTGGAACCTAGAAAAATGTACAGATGAACCGGTTTTCAGGGCTAAAATTGAGACACAGATGTAGAGAACAAACATGTGGACACCAAGGGGGGGAAGCGGTGGGCAATGCAGGTGGTGGTGGTGGTGTGATGAATTGGGCGATTGGGATTGACATGTATACACTGATGTGTATAAAATTGATGACTAATAAGAACCTGCTGTATAAAAAAATAAAATATTCAAAAAAATAGTTGTGCTTTTATATATTTAGTTGATATATTGGCTGCTACATGCAGGTTTTTAACTGTTGCACCATATTTTAAAATTATGCCTCTTAATTAGATGTATTTGTGTAGGAAGGTGCATCCTTGCATATCTGCAAATATTCTTCTTTCTCTCCAGTGAGTGAAGAATAGCTTTCCTAGGTAAGGTGATCTTTGATTTCAGACTTCTCTGTTAGTTGATTTTAGAAGTTTGTCTATCAACTTTTAGAATACAACATTGTAGATGAGCAATTGAAGAGAACTTCTTTATCCTTTGTAAGTAACTTTTTCTTTCTGTTTTAAAGCTCTAAGTCTATTTTTTCATTTCTTCAAGGAATTCAAGTATCTAATCAACATATCCCTATGTGGGTATCTTTTCTCATAAATCCTGCTGGGAACTAGCCAAAACCTATAAACTATAGGCTGGAATCTTCTTAAGCTGATGAAATTTTTAAAATTGTGATTTGTTTTATTTTCATCTATATCTACTTTTTCTTCTTCTGGAAAGCCTATTCTCATATTACAGTTACTGTGTCTTCCCTCCAAATCTTATATTTCTCTCCAGACTACAGTCTCTTTAAATTTTGCTTTATCTTTGACTTCATCTTCCAGACCAGTAATTTGAGTCACAACAGAGACGATTCTCTTCTTCAGAGTAGATACTAAATTTTTAGTTAAAGTTTATTCCAAAAAAGTTTGTTAGTGTACATTTGATCTTATTTTTATTAGTTTATAATTAGAATATTTTGTTTCAATATTTTCTGTCGTCTCCTATACCTCTATTTCATTAGAGGTCTGTTCTGATTATTCTGTTTGATCTGTCTCTCTCTGGCTACTAGGCTTTTAAAAGTGCTAAAACTGTTCTCATTCTACTTGTTAGAGTTCTGTAGCTTGGAATCATGGAGTACAGTGGTATAGAGTGGCAGAAGACCAATGGTCTATCAGCACCTGTAGGCTGGAGATACATCATAAATCAGGTTCATCCAAGAGAAGACCATTTTGCTACTGAGTCTTTCTGTACTTTCCTTCACTAAGGGATGAAGAATTAGTTCAACTGTTCATCTTCTCCTTAGCTCTTTACAGAGCAAAAAAACTAGTTCTACTCAAATTGTCTGATTCCAGGTTTCTTTGGGGAGGATCATAGGATACCCAGAGGCTAGAATCTCCTAGATTCTGTCACATTCTGAATCTCTTGTCACTGGTTCCCGTACTTTCATATGGACCAGAGAGGAGGAAGATCCTTATTGACTCTTTAACCTAACCCCACTTACTTGCCAGTTCTAGTAATTTTTTGGCCTAAGGAAAGAGAATGACTTTAAGTTGAGAATTAAAGGGAGTATATTTTCTTTTATCCACCTAGTCTTAGAAAGATTGCTTCTTGAAATATCAGTTATTTTTCTTTGTCTTGTAAGCCAAGAGCTTATTTATCTTTTGCCTATGAAATAGAACTGAGTCAAATTTAGGAGAAAATTTATTTTGGATCTCAAATCCTTTGAGATTCCTTATTCATTCATATCACCTTATTTATAAAGGCAATATGTTAAGGAAAATATGCTTATTTATCATATTTAATTATGCAGACTATGTTGAATCCTTTTGGACATTGGGGTTATAAATAAGTAAAGGAATTTTTAATCCCTCCCAACTGAATAGGAAAATAATTTAAGATTATATAAAATTATTTGATCATTCATATCCTAAAACATTTCCTTTTCAAGAACAGTAGAATATAAAATGTTTTCACTAAGCCAAAAATATGATCAGGAAAATAAGTAACTCAACCTATAAGGATACCTGGATTCTAATCCTGACAATGTTACCAGTTAACTTTATGATCTTGGAAAAAAAGTCATGGTAATATTGCTTCTCATCTGCTAAATGGAAAAATAGTATAGGTGAAAACTTAGACCCCTTTTGTTTCTAAATTTCTGAGTCTGCATAAACATAACTTTGAGTCTGAGTACTAAGGTTGAAACCTATGAAGACCAAAGAATTAACAATATCCAAATGGGATATAAAAGAAGGCTATAATATAAGGTGTACTTAGCCCCTACCACAGAAACAAAAATCACAGAAACAAAAGCCTCTGCTATTGAATAGGAACCACATTGTTCTGTGTAAATATGAAACATTATTTTCCAGTTGTGGCTAGCACCTCTGCTGAAGTTCTGTTTAGGCATTAAACTTAGAAGATACTTAAAGTCTTATTTTTTTTTTTACCGTAACGTTTGATGATTCTGATGATATGTAAAAGATGTTTTCCAAGGAGTCATAGTCACAACCATCTAAGAACCCTAGAAGTCAACACAGAAATCACAAAGAAGCATTTATCTTGACAAAGAAAACTTTCTGATAGCTAAGAATCCTCTAAAATATACCCTCTTCCTACCTTTAACATTTTTTTTCTTTATCACTATATTATTCCCCTCTGTAAACTTTTGAGGGTATAATTATTCATACAAGCACTCCTCATACCTGTTTCTCTTTTTATTTGTCCATGTGTGTAAATAGCCACAAAATAGCCCCTAAAATTAATAAGAGCTTTACCTAGATCCTTTGCTTGAGAGACCAAAATATCTAGTGATCGTTGGAATGCATGTCTGTCGTCCCCAGATTGTGACATCTATCTGCATAATTAATTTTTTAACTTGCATAATTAATTTTTAAAATTTAATTTTATTAAACTATTCCTACAAATACAACAGTATAAATGTGTCCTGCATATATGATGCACTTTCATGAAATAACATGAACAAAACCAGAACCAATCACTACTAGCATATATACGTATGCAGATTCTAAAGCGTATGGTGCAAATTGTTAATATAAGTAATATAAGAAATCAGCTTAGACCATTCTAGAACATGGATAAAACATGAACTAAATGTTACGTGTTAGACAAACTTTAAATGAAGGAGGAGATTTCAGGGCACAGAACCATAGGTATATACACACATATGTCCAAAGTGGAAGGTAAGTGTGTGAGAAGAGAACATGTAGAAGGCCAAAAGAGAAGACTGTTAGGACTATTGGCCAAATTTTTCAGATGTTAGGAACATACTGAGGAATATTGTCTTCATTCTCTGGGCAGTTGGAAGCCAGTATGTGTTCTTACACAGGAAAACAACATAATGGAGCCTGCTGTTAAAACAACAAACAAAAAAACCCATTAAATTATCAATTATCTTAAATATGCTAATAAAAATGTTACTTTTGTTGTCACATAATTATAATAAATAGGTTAGATTTTTCTTTTTATTTTTTTTAAGTAAAGAAAATATTCTTTGAGCAAGGAGTTAGCAAATATTGACCAGAAAAACAGCTGACTGTCTCAGTGGTAATTACAAAGTCTCCCACCCATTTCAGGGAAGAAATAATTGCTGTTGAAAAGTTTACAAATTATTTTATGGAGTAATGTTACAATAAAATCAGGTATATTTTCATGTCCTAAATATTTTGTTTTCAACTGAAATGTAATTGAAAAGGCACCAGGGCACCTGCAGTATAATAAACCTAGGAGGATGTAGAAGTGGTATTTAAGAAAAATGAACTTTGCTTAAAAATCCAAAACAGATTTTGGTTAAGGTTGGTATCTGTAGAACCAACTGAGTTTCTGTCGGAGCTGAAACCCTCCCCTCCCTAGTTTTAGTGAGAGCTATTTTGTATTACTCTGTGAACACAGCATGTGTTGCAAATGCTTTCAGAGATCTTGGAGAACTCAGCTCAGGGCGCCAGTGACAAATATTTCCAAATACAAACTATTATACTTCTAAATGGGAATTTCTTTGATTTTCAGTTATAAGAAGGTGTTGATTTATAGTTTCTGCAGTCCTTTCAATGTCAAAGAATTAAAACTTGCATGAGAAGTCATAGTGAATCCTTTTGAGAAACCTCTTGCTAAGCCCAGGGAGATGCTCTTTTCACTTCATATCTTGAAAAACTAGTTACACCAACCAGGCAGTTTTGGGTATAAGGCACTGTGTGGCAGTTAGGGGTAATCCCCATGTTTGCATAGACAAGAATGGATTTTGCACTAACCCAGTTGAATTTGCCCTCTTTTTAAAGAATGGAATAAAACTTTTATTTAAATGGAATTATAACAATTTATTTTATCTAAATATGTCTTTGCTTATTGAAATGGCAGGTAACTTTTTTCAATGATGGTACTCAATAAGAAGAGGTTTGTCAAGGGATTCCTTTGTATACTGCTAATGGGGTTAAATTGATTGGAAAATACTGTTGAGGAAAGCAATGTTGTTATTGGATAGGTAGAGTTTACAAATACATGTAGTATTGGGGTGGTAGTCTTGTCTTTACGCATATGTTCTTAAGCAAGAATTTGTGGATTTTTTTAAAAATATGGACAAAGATGGTATAATATTGTGATTTGCAATAAATATATATTTGGTCTTCATCCCAAAGTTCCTAAAACTCTTGGGATTTCCAAAGTGGTGCTAGTTATAAAGGCAATGACAATGTCTTTTGTTATTTTAATGAGGTGACTTTTGGATGGCAGCTAAGGATAGGGGCTAGTTACCAGGAGAACCAGTCACCTTATTAGAGGGTTGGAATTTTCACCCCCAGTTTCTGGAAAGAGAGAGAGGGGCTGTAGGGTGAATCAGTTGCCAATGATTTAATCAACCATATCTTTGTAATGAAGCCCCCGTAAAATCTCAAAAGGACTGAGCTCTGAGACCTTCTGGGTCTGTGAACACATGTAGGTTCCTAGAGAGTGGTGTGCCTGGAGAGGGTATGAGAGCTCCATGTTCTTTCCCCATATCTTGCCCTATGTGAGTCACTTGCATCTGGTTGTTCCTGAGTTATATCCTTTTATAATAAACCCATAATCTAGTGAGAAAACAGATTTCTTGAATTCTGTGAGCTGCTCTAGCAAATTAATCACACTGGAGGAGTGACATCCTGGGAACCTGTGTTTTACAGCTAGTCAGTCAGAAGTACAGGTAATAACCTGGAGTGGTGACTGGTGTCTGATACCCAAGCTTAGGGTTGTCAAACCTCCAATCTGTAGCTGGTCTGTCAGAAGCTCAGGTGACATCTTGGGCAAGTGAATGATATCTGAAATGGAGGGGGAGACAGTCTTGTAATACTGTGCCTTTAACCTGTGGAATCTGATGCTATCTGCAGGTAGTTAGCATTAGAATTAAGTTGAATTGTAGGAGACCCAGTTGGTGTCCAAGAGTTGCTTGGTAGTGTGGGGGGAAACCCCTTCTCCCCACATTGACTTTGGGTCTCAGAACAATAAGAGATGGCCAGAGCATTGTTATTGATAATCATGAAAAAATTAGAAGCAACCAAAAAGTCCCCAAATCTTGCATGGCAAATTCTTTAACCAAAATATATGAGTGTATCTTACTACTGCAATCAAGAAAAGTCATGTAAATATGTGTGGGGATATACATATACCCAAATGTATAAACATATATATATATATATATATATATATACTTATGAAGACTCTGTTGGTTCTTTCAGACTGTCATTATCTACCTAGTGTTTTTTAAGTAATTTCTATTTTAATTAGGGTTTCTCTATGTAACTTTGATATATCTCTTAGTTTTTATCCAAGTATGTGAATAATGTCTTTACCAAGAACAAAATATATATGACTAATTGACAAACCATCTAAACATTTTTTCCATAAGTTTTAAGAATAAGAACTGACTATGTCAACCCTAATTACTCGCGTACCATAAGTCTCTTGGTGTGAATCTTACTGGGGTGACAGAAAATTTATTTCTCCCAGTACATTCATGTGATTGGAATGGTAGATAGAATTCCCTAGCAAAATTTCATTCTCTCACTCCCTTGCTCCTTATTTCCCTCTCTTTTTCCATCTCTTTCCATCTTTCTCTCCCACTCCTCCCTCTTTCTTTCCACCAATTGCATACTTTTCCAATTACATAGTTTAAAAATGGTCATAAGGGGGCTTCCCTGGTGGCACAGTGCTTGAGAGTCTGCCTGCCGATGCAGGGGACACGGGTTCGTGCCCCCGTCTGGGAAGATCCCACATGCCGCGGAGCGGCTGGGCCTGTGAGCCATGGCCGCTGAGCCTGCGCGTCCGGGGCCTGTGCTCCGCAACGGGAGAGGACACAACAGTGAGAGGCCCGCGTATCACAAAAAAAAAAAAAAAAAATGGTCATAAGGTAACAATTCATTATGTTAGCATAGGATAGAAAAATGCCAGCTGAGATTCCTCTTACTTTTGGAAGAAATACAATAAATATTTTTTTAATTGTTGTCTAATTATAAAAGTAAGAACTTTCAACTGTAGTGTCTATTTTGCCAACAGTTCTGTTCTTTCTTGCTAGTCCAATACATAATTTTTTCAACACTGCATTTTCTTGGAATGATGCCAATTTTCAGATCCCTACTACAAGTGTAGTAATTTTACAATGTTAGAGTGATTTGTTTAGTTACAATTTTCTTTATCTTCTGCTATGGTGATAAAAGCTACAAATGAAGCTTTGACTGAGGAATATACTGGATACAAGGCCATTGTGGCATGGATAAACAATTTACTACAATTACTAGTGGTGCTAGGGAAGCTTCAAAAATACATTTCCAAAATGGGATAGTCTAAGTTACATTGATATATTTGGCTTCATGTCTTAATCTTTGCTTTTGTCTCTTTTCCTTCAGGGTGTGAAATGTGACTGTGTTTGTCACATTTAATACCAGCCTTAAGCTGGTATTCTTGTAACTTAGACATAAGGAAGGCAATAGAACACAGAAGCATCAGAGTGCTGATGGGAAATAGCAAGTGTTTAGAAAGACCAGTAAAATTTGCTTAATATCTCTATACAGGTTTTCCCTGCTATCCAAAAGTTGTCCGTTCCTATGAAACCTTTCATAAGCTGAAATGGTGTAAAGTGAAGACGCAATTACCTTGGGACACATCTTGCTAAAGATTGCACAAAATAAATGGAGATAGAGCTCAGATGCTCACAGACACAATTCAGAGCTGTGGAGGCTTGATGCTAAGATGCAAGTGTAGTTCCCAGGGAAGGAGCTTGGTGGTGCCACTCTCACAACTCAGGGTGCAGGCTGCCTTTATAAGGGCTCGCTGCAAAACAAATGCTGAACGCTGTTTTTGCTTTTTGCCTTTTCTCACAAAAGTGAAAATCCTCTTTGGATTTGTCTTGGTTACAAAAACAGGCACTAATGTAGGGGTTTCCAAAAAGTTAAGGGACATAAAGCAAACTTTTGAAAAGCAGAAGATACCTGTATTCTTATAAACGTATGAACAATAAATAAGAAACCATGAAAAACTATATTGCCTCTGCCCATAACCCAAATAAGGCAAATATGTCCGCTTACATGCAATCAAATACTGTCCAGTAAAGAAATGTCTTCAGACTTGGCTCAAGCTGTTCTTTAGTTGAGGTTTCAAAAATAAGTTGTTAACAATGATGTCTCTCCTAGCTGACTTTGTAATCCATTTTCTGCATCTGTTTTGCCTTTAGTGACTCCACAGTGGAATAATAATCATGACGCTTTTCAAAAGCAGATCTTGTGAAACGCCATATGCTATATGATTCTCAGAATGAAAGATAGTTTTACATTGTCAATTATTTGGGCTTTTTTCCCAGGAGATACTGTTTATGAACATATGAATTTTTCTTTATGTGGTAGATTTATTACAGAAAAGTTATTTTTAAACTAGTTGGGAGAATCATATCTTATTTTAAAGGTACCAGAGGAGTTTGTTATTATTAGGGAACTTGTGATAAAAACTTTTTCAAAGTGAAATATTCTAAATTATTTTCTAAGCTGTGATTTTCTATACTGTTATCTAAAATGAGGTGCAGATATACTTGATGAAACTTTAAAGGAAATGATGTGTATGGCACGTGAGAAAGCCAGCTGGCCTCTCCCCAAATGGCGTTGCATTACCTTCATAATGCTACCATATTCCAGAGTCTGACCTTGAAATTTTCAGGCTCAGCAATTTGAATTTGTCAGCACTGTAAGACTAGATTTCAGGAGCATTAACTAAGTTCACTATTGTATTAAATCAGAATACCAACTTACTTATAGCTATTGAAAACCATTGTTTTCATATGAACGAGAATAGTTATGCAAACAGGACAAAAGCTTTCTCCCCTTAAGGTGGAGAGCGCTATTTGGGAATACAAATCATTGTCATGAAGTTATTTTGGTGCAGTTGGGCGCAGAATATGGAGGTCAAATAAGAGATATCATACCGCATGTTTTATTCTGCCCTTCCCTGCCCTCAAACCTCAGAGACATAGTTAATGGATCATTGCTAATTGATCAACTGATCCGTTAGGTTAAGACTCAGCTTTAGAATCCTTCTCAACATGGTGGTCCAGAAAGCTACCTCAGTTGATCAGGGTTGGCACAAGATCTGATACCTGTTCTTGGGCAAATCTTTCTGCTCTGTGCCTCAGTTTTCTTATCTGTGAAATTAATGGGTTTGACTAAGTTTTTTTTCTCCGAGGTCATTTCCTGCTCTACAAATAACTGCTGGTTTGAGTAAATGACTTACTTCAATGCTTTATTGTGGTTGGTCTTAATTCCTTTACCTTTAAAGTGAGGTTATACTGAACATTAAAGAAAAAAAAATAGACTACGAGTTATTCAACTCTTATCTGAAACTGTAAGTCAGAGCTTTTAACTACCTATGCTAACCAGTAAGAAACAGAGACACGGATCAATTGCTAGTCACTGCCTTGTGTGCGCTTTTGAGTCATCTGTGTCTAAATATTGAGTTGGTGGAAGAGTGCCATAATGAATTATGATGTGTGTTCTGAGAGCAGAATGTGGGAGTATTGGCACATTTGCCAGGTGTTTGCCATGTTGGATCTATAGATTAATTACTATCCCAAGTATTTGTTTCATTAGAAGGGTTGTTAGCTGTCAAGTCTGAGAGGAGAAAAAACTGAAGCAAGTTTGAAGTCACATGTACTATTTTCTGGAAGTGTGTTGTCTCTATAAAATCAGGCATATTTCTATGCTGGCTAAATACAGACAAAGCATTAACTGTTTTGTGTTATCATATTTGTTGTCCATATGGGTCTAGTAGTAGCAAATGTCTTCTAGTTATAGAGCCTCCAAAACATCATGAAATAGTCCATATTTAAATGACAAAAAAGATCTCTCATTACCTAAATGTATTATTTTTATAATTCAAGACCTGTGGTCCTCTATTCACTAAAACAATTGCTCAGACTGTAGATCACAGTTGCCTGAGTGTTCTGGTTAAGGAGAAAAATATAAAGTTCTCATTGGTGTTAAGGAGTGAATCTTTTGACAAAGATAATGGTTCCATGTAGAGTGATAATACATTCTTCATATCTTTGATTTTTTGTTCATTTAAAAGTATTTCTTTCCATTTGGATTTTTTCATTTACTTTAAGGAGAATATTCATCAACCATGTTCATGTAAAAGATATTAATGTCCTCTTCCTTCACCCAGACTTTTACTTGTGCACAAGACAGATACTAGATATGATTAGAATGAATACTGCCATATTAACTTATTAATAAATGTCTGTATGGCCCATGAGGGATGCTTGCCCTGAAATAAAACTTTCAGACATCTCTGCTCAAAAAGCAGCCAACCCCTGTCTACTGCCTGACTGAACTATAATTTACATTTTGTGTAAAATGGACAGAAAGCAATTTTAATTTAATATATAAATGTAAAACTTCAGCTTCCACTTGCTGCAACATGGACTCTATTATTTATTTATTTATTTTTTTTATCAGCAAAGGCTGCATCCTGTGAGCTTCTGTGATGGAAATCCACTGTGTGCAGAGAGTGACTCTATTAGGCTATGGGAGAGGATGAAAACAGTTTGAGATAAATAAAAAAGCAATTACCTAGGCCTGGGAAAGAGATACGACACATTTATTCAGGAGGCATTTAACTTACTCAGGGCTCCATTCCAGTGAACTGTTGTTCCATTTTCTATCTCCCTAATATATGCCAAGTCAAATGGGAAGAAACAGAATGATGTTTCACACCCCAACAATAAGGAGTCAGAAGTCTGAGAACTAGAGAAAAGCTGCCATTAGGGGAAAGACAAAACCATGAAGATGTCCTTCATTCCATTTCTGGTGTTGGACATTGAGGGCAAAGCATTTGAACTTGTGACATAATCAATTGTAATAGTCACTGGGTAGATGGACTAAAGCCAAGAACAGTTTCTGCAAAGCTGATGAATAACATGCTTACAATTTAAAGGCTGCCACCAAAGTTCCTACTACCAGCGCTTATAACCAAGGTTGAGGGATAAGAAAGAAGAAGAATATATGGGTCTTTTAACAAACACTGTTGCTTCTGTTTCCTGTTCTTCAGTGATTCATTTCATGCTTTATTTTAGCTTATTTCCCTGAATTTATTTTCTTACAT
Organism: Globicephala melas; assembly: GCF_963455315.2. Taxonomy (NCBI): domain Eukaryota; kingdom Metazoa; phylum Chordata; class Mammalia; order Artiodactyla; family Delphinidae; genus Globicephala; species Globicephala melas. The sequence goes on along the minus strand of NC_083319.1, from coordinate 59,874,630 downwards.
ATTTCAGCCCCGAATCACTCCTTTCTCCTCCCTAGCTCACTGATCAACAATGACATTTCCCATAGGGGTGTCTATTCAAGAAGGAATGGGGAATATGGAGCAAACTGAATGAAAAAGAGGGTGAAGCTCTGCTAAGAAAGGTATCCCTACAGTGACAGGGTCCATCAGAAAATTGGGACCACCTAACAGATTCTACCAAGAGTTCTGAAAATAAATTTCTTTTCCTTTAAATTTTCCTCTTCTTAGAATTTATTTCTTCTGTGATTGCTGGGAATTGTCACTAATCCTATTTCATCCCTTGAGAATCGTGTTTTACAGCCTTACTTCTCTTGGCATCCATCCTGCTAATCTTGGTGAATGAAGAGTCCATTCCTTGGCCTTATACACTTGATGTTTTTCTTTTTGTTACTGTACTTCTTAAGTAGGTTTTGCCTCCTAGTACTTCAAATAGCATTTCCTGTGTACAATTCTAGTTTCTTTTTGTTTCTAATGGTCAGTCATGATGTGGCAAAGTAGAGAGAAGCTTGCTTTTTTGGAAAGATCTCCTCTTTATTTTACTGGGCATTGCTATGAGAATCAACTGAGAAGGATGTGAAAATATATTGAGCACTACAAAGCTTTGTAAAAGTGAAAGTCATAGTCTTCCTGGCTTTGCTTTTATTTATTTATTTGATGGCCTTCCTGTAATTCTTCATTCTAGCTTAGAGCTGCTCTGATATTAATAATCAAACACTGTACAGCCTTTGCTTCTGTAAAAGAAAAGAAGGCTGCCTTGACTTGACCTTGTGTCATGAATGGTCACAGTATTAAGATCAGGACCACTCAAAAGAAAAACAATAACAACAAAAACAAAAAACAAACAAAAGATCAGGACCACTCAAATCTTGAATCAATTAAATAAATGCCGGTGAGAAGTCATTAGCAATGGGAAAATCTGGCAAATACCATGTTATTATCCAGTTCTTTTTCATTTTGCTCATTTTGTAGCTATTTGACAAGCAAAAAGAGCTATACTTGTATTTCTTCCAGTAATTTTAAAGGTGCAAAAGTGCCCTAAAATCCTCAATTTGGTAGTACAACAGTTAGAAGAAAATAAAGTTGGTAGCAGTGAAAGCTTCTGGGACTTTTTGAATATCATCCCTAGATATGCCAAAAGGTGCGATTACATGTAAGAACACTTGCTGTTTGGCCTGATCTGTCAAAATGGGCAACAGGTCAGATAATCTTTTGTCATTTTTATTGTTTCTCTGGGGTATTGACTTTGCAGAAATTAAGAAGTTGAAAGGGATTTTTGAAACTAGATTATAATTCAGATAACCTATTTATTTTAATTAGAAAAGTGACCAAAAACAAATAAAATATGGTAACATTTTAAAAAGAATAATGGGGAAATATAAATAATACACAAATAAAAATTATTTATGATAGCTAAATTTGTAAGTACCAGTAGAATGATCCTGAGAAAAGATTAGATGTTTTATATTTTATTTCTTACAAATCTTGGAAGTTGTCTCTTTGATAAACTTTTCAAAATTGGCTAGAATAAAATTTTCCAAACTCATTCTGTCAAATGTACAAGAACGTCCCAAGGTCATTCTCTTGATCCAAGTTCTTTGTTTAAATTCTAATGTGGAAAATACTACTTAGAGTCAAGGATCAGGCAAGCTTTATACTTGGTTCTTTATTATGTAACCAGGGACTACTTGTGTTTTATGGGCTTAATTAATTGCATCACTTCAAAACTGAATAATGCATTAAAAAGATGGGCCATCTTTTTAATGTCAGTGTTTTTAAGGTAAGTGTTAAATTAACACTTACCTTGGATGTAAATAGTAGGATAGAGTTATACCAGATTTTATGAATACTTAAGTGCCTAATCCACTACAAGCAAGAACTTCAGACACTGTAGAGTAGAGCGTCAATCAACTACAGCCTGTGTGCCACGTTGGGTCCAACATCTGTTTTTGTATGGTCTCAGGACTTAGAAGTTTTTTGGTTTTTGTTTGTTTGTTTTTACCTTCCTCAATGGTTAAAAAGAAATAAGACTATTTCATGGCATGTGAATATTATATGAAATTCAAATTTGAATGTCTGTAAGTAAAACGTTACTGATACACAGCCATACTCATTCATTTATGTGTTGTCAGTGGCTCCTTTTGTACTATAATAAGAGTTGAGTAGTTGCACTAGAGCCTGTCTGGCCTGCAAGGGCTAAGATACTATCTGGCCCTTCACAGAAAAATTTGCCTGTCTTCGCTGTAGAGACTAGAGGTCTTCTGTATCAAAGGCTACACTGAAATTATATGTGGCTTGAGTAATGTGTGGTACACTCAGGCATCATAGATAATGAGGTCATGTTGTGACACATTTAATGCTATATATAAGGGTGATGCTTATTTAGTGTCCTCAAGGCACTGAATCCTTGTCTGTAATTCCATTAGATATCTACCGGTCCTACTTAGGGTAGTATACTTGCATTACTTGTATGATTGTGAAAATCACTAAACTTCTCCAAAGCTTTTGTCATATCATCTGAAGAACAGGAAAATAATAGTATTTACCTCATAGGATTATCATTAAGAATAAATGAAATCTTACCTCTATTTTGTATCATGTCTGGTAAATAGTAAATGCTAAAAAATTTAGTAATTACTATTTATAAAATTATAGACAACTATAAGCACATAAAAATGATTTTTAACCTGTAGATTTATGAAGACAAAGATTTACATGAAAATTATCAAATCTATATGGAGGTGTGATAATTATGTCTACTTTTTAATACAGTTAAGTGTATTTGTATGTGACTCTATACATTATAGCAGATTTCAGATTTTAACTTTTAATTTCTTTTTACTAAGGATCTGTTCTAGAAGGACAAAAAAAACTCTGTCTCAATTTTCCTTTTTCTCTTCTCTCAGTTTCTAATAAGTCTTTGCCTGCTACTGCCATTTGTCCTAGTTTTACACTTGTTTTTGCTTTTGTGGCTTCCTCATTGATGAGAATAATAGCTACCAAAAATTCTCTTTCAGTGCCTTGGCCTACAGTGATTCAGAATTCCAGTTTTAAATATATGTTGTCCTCATAAACTCTTTCCTAAGGAAGATTATTCTACTTTTATCTGTGAATTTAATTTATACAGGCAGGAGTGTTTTTTTGTTTGTTTTTTGTTTGTTTTCTTCACTCAGGTAACTTGGCCTTAGAGTTTCTTGTGTCTGAGAATTTCAAAATGCATCCATCTTCCATCATTGTGTTTTTCTGGTCTCTGTCCAATGCCCTGTGGCTGAGAAGAGTTACAGAGTCGATTTCAGTTATCAGTAACAGAAATTTCCAGGTTGAATCTGAAATTTTAAAAGTATATGGAACTTAATTTGCCAAATTAATTACATTTTTACTGGATATAAGTAGCTCACAAACTTTGTGATTTAATTATTTTATGACACTGGTCTAGCCAACATTGACAGTGAGGAACTGTGGCTCTTGTTAAGACAGTTTTCAGTGAGCAACACAAATATATATGCCCCATAATATAATAAAAGTAATATATATTATTGATACATCCTCCAAAAGTGCCTGCACTACCTTTATCTTTACATCTTTTTATAAAGAATCTAATTAAATCTAATAAAGTAACGTCACAAAGGTAATTGCTTGAAGAACATGAATCTTCAGGTTCTGTAGTACCTGCTGCAACGTCAGTTGAACCAAAAAAGGGACAATGTTCAATTCTTTACTACATTCTCAGATATATGACTGGTCCTCTATGGAACAGCCATAACAGTGTGTCTAATGAGAAGCAGCCATGTGAAGGCTTGCCTGGTGAGAACACCTCACTTTAATCTTTTTATCTCATAGTTAGCAGTATGGTACTGCAATAATCCAACCAGGATAAGTTTTGCTCAAAGATACCTAACAGTGATCTATTACACTGATTCCACTTCTGTTCATATTCTCTCTAGTAAAATAACAGAAACAATACTACAATGTTTACTACATGCTGTGTTCTGAAATCTTAACTACATCATTTCATTTTATCCTAAAATAAGCTTATGATGTAGGTATTGTGATCATCAATTTACAGATGAAGTTCCTGAAGTTAGGTTAACAATCACATAGCTAGTGGGTGGCATCTAAGGTCTCTTTGATTACAAAGACAAATTTTTAAATATTGTGCCTTTGTGTATGTAAACCTTGACCAAAGGGTCTTGCTTAAGATTAAATCTCTCCTTCCCCTATTCATTTATTATTTTAGTTGTGGATTGTCTGAAATTCATCCTATGACTCTAGAAAACATTGCACAAGCCTTGTATGTTTCTTCAGTCAGTGAATTAAGTAGCAAACCAGGATAATAGCAGTGCCAATAATATTATTAATAACGACAATAATAATTTACAGGTGCATGTTAACTCCACATCTTTACTAAGCTATGAGCTAGGATTCTTTCCTGCCTTCAGCATAATTCTTGATCTTTCAAGTTGCAAGACTTATATTGCATCTGACTCCTACAAAAAAAAAGATCACTGGAAATATCAAAGTTTGAGTGTCTAAAAAAATAAAAGATAAGAACCAGTTTTTAATATCCTTGAAGAATTCAGCATATCTACATGGCAACTTTATGTTCCAGAGTTTAAGTCAACTGGGCAGTGGAGTTGGGTTGTGACAGCTGGTGTTTGTGGATTTGGATTATCTAGGTAACTTATTTAGGTGACTCTGTTAGCAAGAGTTGACAGCATAGCCTCTTCTGGCTCTGAGACTTGTTTATGGATGCCATCTGTGCATTTTTATTTTTATTTTTTTGCGGTACGCGGGCCTCTCACTCTTGTGGCCTCCCCCGTTGCGGAGCACAGACTCCGGACGCGCAGGCCCAGCGGCCATGGCTCACGGGCCCAGCCGCTCCGCGGCATGTGGGATCCTCCCAGACCAGGGCACAAACCCGTGTCCCCAGCATTGGCAGGCAGACCCTCAACTACTGCGCCAACCAGGGAAGCCCTGTGCATTTATTTTTTAATTTTACTGATGGATGCTCCTGATGAGGAGCTGAGTTGGGTTCTGGACAGACCAGGTTTTATTTTGGGTGGGCTCTTCTAACTTTAACTATGTTAAAGTCTAATGGGTAACTAACTACCCACAGTTTTATTGCTGTGTTCAAAAGAAGTGTTTGAAGATTTTAATTTGGTTGTTAAAAGGTTTGCTGATTTTGGGTGGAACATCAACTGGATATAAGATCCAGCTATTAAATTAGCACACAGCTAGTGTTGCTTCCATTGGGATACCTACTGGTATCTGAAGATGGTGAACTAAGATATCAAAATGCCAGTCAAGAGCTTAGCAATCATACCTGAGACAAATGTGCTTCTCCTTAAAATCTAGAATAATTCACAACAGTTCCCTTTGTTACACATGGAGGTTCTTTGCCCTTCTTGCCTCATCATCATTCTTTTTAAAAAATCAGGATAGACAATAGCGTTACAGTCAGACTTCCATATATAAATTTAGAAGATACTAATATCTTGACTTTTTGTTCTCATTTTGCCAGATCTGTGCATGTAAAGTCAGTCAACTGCTTTCGTGTATAAACGTTGAAAGCCAACATTGTTAATCACAATTCCCTTCAGTTCGATTTATTTGGTGTCTGGGTTCATTGTTTCATCTTTTTCTCACTACTTGTTTTTTTATTTTAATCCGGGCATATGTTTTTCTTCAGAATCACTTCTTATGAAAATAGTTGGTGTAGATTCTACCTGAACAAGTTGATTTTGGGGGGTCAGATGGAAGTTACTGAGTAATTTGGGGGCAAATTCCCCCAATAAAACACAGCTAGCTTCCTCCATTGCAATTTTTTCTAGAAAGTGTATTAATAACTCTCCCCTTTAAGTGACCACCCTCCAAATACACGAAAACATCCTGGTTTTCAGATATTTGGATATGCTCAGACATTTCTTTGCCTCAACTTAGAGTATATCTTGAATTCCCTGATATTGAGTAGAAATTACTAAAATGGGCATTTTTCATTAGTTGATTTTCAGAGACATTCAGTAGGTTATCAAGGCAATTGATTTAGTTTTAGTAATTGGGGACCTTGAAGATCAAAGAGCTATACTTTTTTTTTTTTTTTTTTACAAGGAAGGGAAACAAGGGTATGAAAATATTCTGTCCACGTGAGCACCTTTTTGAAAAACATCCTTCTAATGAAATAAATGAAGATATACTCATTTGATACATTACCTGTTTTGTGTGATAGAGTTTCTTCTTTAACATATTTTACTGAATAGACAGAAATATTGGTTGAGGCCATCGCCACTGGGGTCAGATTTCCAGGTTTCAAAGCTTGGATGTACCCAACGTGAGAGACTGTGTCATATTGGACAGGATACTTGCTTCTCTAAGCCTCCCAGTCTTTTTATCACCTGCCGTTTGAATAGTTGTGATGATGAAATGAGATAAACTATATATATGCTTATTAATGGGACAAACAGCATCTCTATTTGGAGTTAATGGGATTTGGGTACTAAATGTAATGGCATAAATGAGCATAAGAGAAAAGGCACTAAAGAATATTTGGCTCTGCAGGTATTGCTTCTGAAAATTACAATGTTAAATCCATGGGTTAACTCATAAGATCAGAAAAAAAAATAGAAGACTCCTAAGTGGGGTATAGTTTATTAGAGGCCCTTTTAAAGTGGGTTTTTTTTTTTTTCTCCCCTTTCACTGCTCTCAGTTTGGATCCCAGCTCATTTGACTTGTTCGCAAGTCCTTCCATATGAGAAAAATCCTCTCAATGCTGATTGTGAATCACGTGGGCTGCTGCTACCTTAGTGTGATTTTCGTTTTCTGGCACTTCTTACTGGGGGCTGCTCTAGCACGATGTAGCTTCATCATGTGGGGCTGCCTCTTCTAAAAAGTGTGAGGTACATCACCTATAGGCAGGTATCTCAGCTGGTTCAGTGAAAAGGCAAAGCAGTTTCATTTCCCAGCCTGAGATCTCAGCTCCACAGACAGCCTTACAAGCTCCCATTTTAATGCTCCAAGGTAACTTCCCAAGGACCAGATGGTTCTGGTAAGTCTGGGATGATTAGGAGGCCTCCTATTCAAGAGTAGCTGTATGGCAAGAGGATTAGGCCTTGCCTGGAGAGCTCTCATGACAACAGAAAGAAGGGGATAGTGGTGATGACACAGTACCCAGCTAATATGTGAAGGGAGCCTGCTATCTGTCTTTGTTTTAATGGTCACTGAAAGATAACCCAATACTTCTGGAGGAAATACTATTACATTACCTAGATCACCTGTGGGGTTTGTTCTTTTTTTATATAAAGCGGCAGCGATTTGGAGGAGGTTAAATGGGGTACTGGTGAAGAAGTGGGTTGACTGCTGAAATTGAAGTCAGAGAATGTGGGGATATTATTTTCAAGAGTTAATGTAAGTGGAACTGGGCAAATCTTTCATAATCAGTCATTTGAAGCATTCTCAGAAAAATACAGCATCAATTATATAAAATTCCCTGAAGCATCAAAATATTTTGCATGCTTGAAATCCTGCAGATGGTACTCACAAGTAAAAATACATTGTATTTATTTGCAGAATATCATAGGCACATTAGTAATTTGTTGTGGATGGCATATGTGTCCCATTGCAGTGAAAATGACAAAGTAATCACTTTTGGGGTAAAGCGTCAAGTGTGGTTTGGTTGCTTCAGTTATTCCCTTTTAGTCATGCGTGGGGACAGAGAAAAATAGTTTTTATTAATAGTTTTTATTCTTTACACTTAAGAACTAAGTTAAAGGTAATTTTTTGAGGGGGGGAATTTAATAATATTTTTAAAGTCAAAACTCTTTAGAAAAGTAACCTGAATACTTGTATGTCTGAATGTTATTTTTTTTTCCTGGCTTTCTTGGGCAATTTTATATTTTATGGCATGGTATTTTCTCTGCTGGTTTCACACATCCCAGCACTGTCACTGCATCAGTTTTGCCCAAGATAAAAGCTTTATCATAACCCTTCACTCTCTTTAATTCTCCTGTGGGTAAAAACATGGCTTCCTTCAAAGATGATTTTGGCAGTTTTTAGTCCATCAAAAGCAAATCCTTTTCCCTCCGGTCCTCAATATTCCACTTCTAGTGTCCAAACAGTGTCAGTACTAAGACCCTTCATTTTCATTTTTCTTTCATCTCTGGTTTATTTGGTGTTTGGCAGAGTAATGATCTAGGTGGTTTGGTTAAAAATAAATTTCCAAGCTTTATCTTCAAACTGCAAAATTAGAACCCCTTGAGATGGAGTCTAGAAATCTGTGAACTTCCTTAGTAGCTCTTCTGCACACCGTTTTTTCAGACCCGTATGTCCTATGTGTTCAAATAATTTTGCTCTCATGAGTCAAATTACCTAAAATGAATTTATTTTATAAAAACTCCATTGAAATGGCAGTAAAAATATTTAGTATAGTTTTTGGGGCTTAATTTCTATAAAGATGAAGTTTCAAGAGAAAATAGCTGTGTATTTTCTATAACATCATCTTGCTAAAGTTGTTCAAACACTTACCTAGAGTCTGATTTTTTTTTTTTTTCTGATTTGTTTTTACCTTAACCTTTGGATCAACTTTGTGAAAACTTAAAACGTTGGAGAAGATATTGAACAATTTTTATTGTGAATGCTTCTGGATATACAGGCTGTAAAATACCCCTCTCTGCAGTGTTTTACATACAGGTATAAAGATGGGCAATCTGGTGATTATTTGGGTGAGAACAAAGTGTTAAATTGAGAAACTAAATATCTTGCCTGGTGGAGAGGTGTGTTATCATCTCTTTAAGATAATTTCCAAATAGCAAATATTAAAAATAGAAAGTTAATTTCTGTGCCTAGTTACATAATTTTTATAACTCTAGGAATTAGTCTTCCTCAAGACATACGTAGATTAATTTCTTGGTAGCCTTTTTTCTCCCAGTTGCTGGTGCTAGAGATCATCAAACTGTGGCTTCTGCCTCACTCTCTCCTGCTCTGACCTAAATATATGAGACACCCTATTCCTACAGAAGTAGAACTGAAAGTAGTTCTGTAGTTGGCAGCCTGCTTACTTATTTAACTGCAGCCTTCTGTAAACATTGCCAGGTTTGCACAGCCAGCCCAGTTTATAAGATTGGCTTTATGACTCGCCTTTTCTTTGCTTAGGATTCTAGATCTTTTAAAATAATTCATGTCCTCTTGCTGAGGACTCTCTACCAAACATTCACAGATTCTTTCTTTTCACCTCAAGTTCATTACTTGGGCATGATTCAGTGCAACATGTCATAGAAAATAGGACATGACTTTGAATATTACCACTGACTGAAAGACCCTACTATTTGGAACATTGAACCATATTAGAAGTCTGTGGGTAATGAAAAGAGCCCAAATTTCACTTAAATTTACTCTCTTCGCCTTGCACACACTCATGATGAGATCCTATAATTTGCTCTGAGGGACACACTCTGCAGGACAGAAACTCTATCTCATTCCCACTGGTCCTTGCCTCCACATCTTGGATATGTATCTACAACTGAATTTTCTTATGAACAAAATGGTGGAAAATGGCAGATAAGAGTTTTTGACTTAGTAATACAGTTTTCTCTTTGAAAACACTGGAATGTGATTAACAGAATAGTCATGATCACCATTTACAGCTATAAATGGGAAAAGGTGGTATTTTAATAATTTATTAAAAAATGGTACTTAAAGTTATTAATATGTATATCCCAGCTATAGCATAATACCTGCATTAGAGATTTTCTATGCTAACAAGACTGGTTGGCTTGTTTTATATTTTTTTAATTTATAAATTAAAATGCTTCAATTTCTGAAACTTTATTTTTTAACCTTGAACATGGCAGGTGCTCAACTCAAGGCTAGGTCTCGAGTGTTGTAAAAATACTGTATTTTTCCACCAGGAACTTGTATTTTAAGTAAATTTTATATTTATTTATATACACATATGACGTTTAAAATTAAAAGATGGCGCTTCCCTGGTGGCGCAGTGGTTGAGAGTCTGCCTGCCGATGCAGGGGACACGGGTTCGTGCCCCGGTCCGGGAAGATCCCACATGCCGTGGAGTGACTAGGCCCGTGAGCCATGGCCTCTGAGCCTGCGCGTCCGGAGCCTGTGCTCCTCAATGGGAGAGGCCACAACAGTGAGAGGCCCGTGTACTGCAAAAAAAAAAAAAAAAAAAAAGATAAATATTAGATGAAGGAATTAATGCAACATAACTTAATTCTAGTAATTGTTTATAGTTATGAGGTAATCATTTTGTTCTTTCTCACCTATTCCTTCCAATTACCACATAATATCAATTCCTTTTATTTTTCATTTATCCTATAAATATTAAGAACCTAACATTTTCTAGGCACTCAGCTAAATATTAGGACTCCAAAGAGAAATCCATTAATCCTCCCATTAAGAACATGTATTCTGATGGACAAAATTGAAAATCTTCAAAGGATCAAAGGAACATGGTTTAACTGAAACTTTTGGCACTATAACATTCCAATTTGAAGATACCCAAATTAAAACTATGAAATATAGTAGAGCTCTTTCCCATTTGGATCTTAAGCCCACAGTCTGAGCCTAGTTGTCATGGTCGAATACTGAGACCACTGGCCAAAATCCTGGCTAAATTTCATGAATAAGTTAACATCCATGAAACATCAGCCAGTTTGTCTATAACTTGATATATATTTCTACTGTCATTTTAATGTTATTTAATTAGTAATTTATATCTTTTTGTTTATATGTTATTGATTTTTTAGATATAAAAAGGACACAAATATGTACATGTTTGTGTGTGACTGTATAGTCAAACATCAATAAATACTCATGTATTGGTGTTGCTTTATAGAATCAAACCTCTGTGAGATATTTTGTACCAAAATATGTGGGAAGAGAAGCAATTATCATTTTACTGAGGAGGATTCATTTGCCAAACATAGAGCACATACAGGCATGACACTTAAAAGATCCCATAAGATATCACAGTCCTTAATATTTTATATAAGTAAACCAAGGTTTAAAGAGTGTAACTTTGCCAAGGTCATCTACCTTCTTCCTTTAGAAGGAAGGCCTAATTTGGGGAAGAGATATAGAGTGTACTTTGCATTTTTGGTAAAAAAAAAAAAAAAAAAAAAAGATACACCAGCACCTTTTTCTGTTAGCTGAGAAAATTCCAAGGTGTAACAACTATTTATAAACTCTGGAAATCATGTCCCTAAGAGATACTAAGATTCTCTCCTTGCCCACAAGCATGTTTAACCTGAATTCTTGCATTTTAATTTTCTCAAGAGAACAGTAAAATTTTCTGTAAACGGCCAGAGAAAAAAATAAATGTAGGGTTTGCAAGCCTTAAGGTTTCTGTCTTAACCACTTAACTCTTTTGTTATAGTGCAAAAGCATTCGTAGACAATGTTCAAATATAGCTGTGTTCCAGTAAAGCTTTATTTAATACAAAAAATGTTAGACAAAATTTGGCCAACTAGTTGGTTTGCTAACCCCTGCTTGAAAGTTTAGACCACTGATCCCTGAATAACTGATTACATACACTATCATTTAAACAGTTTCAAGTGCATATCCCTGATACATGATTTTACTTATTTATAGAGCTTTACAAATACTGCTGTTCTAATATATTTTCTTCAGCATGAAATATGCACAAAATAGAATAAGGAACAAATAAAATACCTAAGTAGAAAGTCAATTTTACTTGACATCATGTAGCTTGTCCTACCCACCTTCTGGTATGTATTGCCCTATATACAGCTGATAAGACAATAATCTGAAGGAAAAAAAAAAAGTTTTTTTGAATAGTTGGTTAGCTTTTAGTTGGTAGTTTCTTAAAAAGACAGTTTACTTTACAGTGGAGTATGAGATAATAACAACCATACTACTTTTAGAATTAATACTGATGTCTGGTTTCTTTTTTACTCCTAAATCTCTTTTTCGTCCTTCCTCCCTCCTTCCCTCCCTCCCTTCAAACTCACTTGAGTTAACAGTTTTAGCTAATAGCTGTCAATCTTAACATGGATTTAATTCCCTTTTTCACTTATGAAGGCTGAAATGAAGTGAATAATCCTTTGATGTTTCTATAGAGCACCCTATTCGATTTTTGCTTCTTTGTTTCCATACCAAGAAAAAGTGCTCCATTTCAGTTGATTTTAGACTTTGAATTCTTATGTTTTGAGTTATTGCCATTTAAAATTACTCCAAGCAGACAGCTATAGGTGTGTTGGTTCAAAAGAAATACAGATTATGTAAAAAGCCTTCTAACTCAAAATTCTTCTAAACATAACTTATCTCAATATTCTGCTTTATTTTCCTTTGTGATTTAAAATATACATGAGTATACAGATATGTATATATTCATCTAAAAATATTTACGCTTAGCTATTTTAGAGAGAAAAATAAAATTTTCTAATATTAAATATTTATAGTCTTTCATAAACATATTAAATATTCATCTCAATTCCTTGTCTGAGCAAATATAAAAAATGCAATGTTTCTAACATGAGTACTTATGTGTATTTCCCAATATATTTAAGTCACTAACAAGTGTTAAAATAAAAATGCAATATATCTTTCTTCAGATTTCACAAATATATTCTAAATATTTATGTTAGCAGGTAAGCTAAGGTACATGTTTATCCTTTTGGCCAATGTGCATTGAGTATGTATTTACGTGTAGATCTGAGAAGCTGTGAGATATACCAGATAGAGAAAAGACTCAGTTAAGTTTCATGAACATTACATTCTATTCTTACTTTTTGCCACTAAAATTCTATGTGACCTTAAGTAAATAATTACTATTTCCAAGTGTCAGCTTCGTTATTTAGAGTTAAGGTTGGAGCCTTAAAAGAAACACTTCCTAAGGGCCATTCTATCGCTGAGTCCATGATCTAACACATATTCTAATAGTATCAGCATTATAGAAAAATAATAGCTAAAATTAATTTAAGCACCTACTTGGTGCCAGGAACTGAGATTCAAACTCTTCATGGATTATCTCATTTACTGCTTAACTCAGAGTTATGTAATTATTTTTTTTCATCTTAACATCAGGAGCTGAGGGTACAGAGATAAAATAGTCCCTAGCACAAGTTACATAGCTAGTAAGAGAAATAACTAATAATTATACCCAGGACTCAGTGATTCATAAGTCTGTTGTGCTTCAGCATTTCTCAGAACACTCAAAGCATATGTACACACATTATGCATCTTAATCATTTCTGTTACTCCACTCTCAACCCTCCTACCTACCTCTCTCCCAGTATGATTCCAGAAAAGCAAAATAATTTGGTTGTTTTTGCTAGTAAATATTAGGTAACCTTTGAAAATATATTTAGCTCAAATTTAACAAGGAAAACAAACAGACCAAAATACTGTCTGGTATACTGAGATAACTTCTCTAAATTTGTTGTAGCTTCAACTCCCCTCACAAACACTTCTTGCCAGAGCATGGCATTTAGATCCAGCTTTGTGGTCCTCCATTCACCATCACTCAAAGGACAGTGCAGTTCCCAGGACCTGCCAAATTTAAATTTGTGTCCTTATATTTCTCACAAACCCAAACTGGAATAAATATAAATAAAAATATTTTATCTTCCACTGTATTTTTCCTTATCCCTTTCTAATTCACAGTATTTTCCCTAATACTTTTATAATCTCATAATTGTATTTTGTTTTTTTGCTCCCCACTTCAATGATGTGACCTAACTTTTAATGCAGAAATAAACTCAGGCATGCAATTATCAGGTGAATTATATTTACATACCTACTACTTAGTTGTTTTGTTTCCTCTGAAAAAGTTAAACTTGTAGACAAAAAGAAGAAGTTCTGGCAACTAGGAAAAATACAAAATTTTCCTAAATATGAATACTACACTAGAATAGTATGAAAATACAGAAAATTAAAAACAAAAATGAATGAAGACCAACCACACAATTCTATCACCTTGAGTTAACCACCACTAGTACTTGAATGTGTAGATTTTCACATTTTTCTAGAAATATATACAAATATTCTCCTTGTGTTGGTTGATGTGTGTATTTAGATTTCTTGAATGCCAGCAACAGAAGGAAGGATACTGAAAAAACTGGAGATCCAGACTTCTGAAAAAAGGACAGTGGTGACAGGGAACAGCACAGACAAAACCACACTATGGTGGTTGGGATTCTGCCCTGGTGTCATAGTTCCTCTCCTTGTGTCACTGACATAGCAAGATCTTTGACATTTTCAGATTTGCCTTGATAAATTTTCCTATGAAACTGGATCTATTCTCCATCAAAATTAAAAACAAGTCAGATTGCCTAAACCAAAGACATACACCTGTATCTGCAACTATATCGGAAAATTAACCCCCACCGGCACACTTCATACACAAAAATAAGATAGACATGGAGGAGCGTAAAAGAAAACAAGTTAGTATTTAGTATTATACACATAACAGAGTTAGGGAAACAAATATGGGTGAAGCTACTGCAGACCTCATTTCTGTAACTGATTATGGGGATACATTTGGTGCTTATTAGTTTTTTCCACCACTTGCCATTTATGTTTTATCTTCAGCTAACAACATACATTAAGGCTTTTTAGTAACTGGTGTGGCCCAACTATTTAATCCTGAAAAAAGTTTCACAATCATTTATTATAGTTTCCATTAATTTTCTACCTTTAAATATGATAGTTTTCTATTATTTTATTTAGCCATTACTTATGTGGTGCTTATTATGTATCAGTTACTATTCTAAGTGTCTTACATATATTGTCTTTTATTTCTGATAACAACACTGAGACATAGATAAGATTTTCCCCTTATTTTACAGTTGAGGAAATTAAGTATGTATAAAGTGTACAGGACTTGACAAATTTGCACAGCTAGTAAGTATCAGAACCAGGCTGTTAACCCAGAAAGTCTATACTGTGTGAAAGAACATCCCATAGAATCACCTGGGTTTTATCCATATGACTCTCTACCCTCGAAGAGGACCAGTGTTAACTTTCCTTTGATAGGCTAAATCAGCCCACAAACTATATATATATATATTTCCCCTTTTCTATCAAGTAGCAAGAAGAGTCCCAGATCACTGCTGTTGGGTAACTAATTTATTCATCTGGAATATGCTCTTAATGTTGGTACCTCTTGTTGGCAAATTTGGCATTCATCATGGGCAGTAGTGAGGTGAGCCCTGGTGAGAGAGAGGTCAAGTTGTTGAGCACCTGCATAGCCTCTACTCCTGCTGCCATGTTCACATGGTGAATGAGCCCATTTTGCAGGCCCAGCAGAGAGGAAAGAATGAAAGTGACTGATACACGCTGAGAAGATCATCTTCTCTACCCAGTTAAGAGCTTTCCCGCCACCCCATTCTGTAAGCATTAAAATGATCCTTAAAAAAACAAGCATTCAGGGCTTCCCTGGTGGTGCAGTGGTTGAGAGTCTGCCTGCCGATGCAGGGGATACGGGTTCGTTCCCCGGTCTGGGAAGATCTCACATGCTGCGGAGCGCCTGAGCCCATGAGCCATGGCCGCTGAGCCTGCGCGTCTGGAACCTGCGCTCCACAACGGGAGATGCCACAACAGTGAGAGGCCCGCGTCCCGCAAAAAAACAAAAAAAAAAAAACAAAAAAAAACACCAAGCCTTCAGATGGAACATATATATTTCATATTCTGTGGCTATTCCAGGAAGTCTTTCCACACCCTTCTTCCCTAAACTGTCTTGTTACTAATCCTTGAGGCTTGTTTTTCCCATTTCCCCAAATAATTGTCCAAACTATCCATGAATTAGTGTAGATTTTTACATAAGACCGTCACCCTTTCCAGAAAGATGTGGACCATAAAACAGACTGCTAAAATGTCCTTATACTAAAAGGATTAGCTTCCTTCATAGTCTTTCAAGGATAACTGGAATGGGAGTACAATTCTGCAGCAGTAATTACTAGCTAGTCCTAGAATATCATTCAGTACTTATTACAAAACTGACTCCATTATTTTCCTCCTCACTAACTGGTCATTGACTATTCTATTGTACACGAGATCAGAGTTAGTATGGAAGAGCTTAACAGCCTGGTAGGAGGCTGGCACTGAAAGTGTGCACAGTTTGCTTGAAAAATTACTTCAGATGATTTTATTTCTGCCACAAGATGGCGTCCTATATCGCACATTCCGAACTTTGGAGCAAATAGATCAGGCGATACCTAGTTCTGTAAGGTTACAGGGCCACCTGTGTCCTATGGTTACCTATTCAGACTTTATTAAATTTTAGTGCAGGCCAGGAGCTATTTGTCAAAGGAGACAATTTACATGCTGAAGAAGGCATGGATTTGTCCAAAACCCCAGTGGCATCCCATGAGATTCTCATCTGAGGGCTTGTTCCTTTCTGCATACTCTATCCCAATGTGCCAAAGACATTGTGTATACCTTTGAATATGCTCAGTGGCAGAGATTCTTGCACCACCACCTTGAAAAGTTAGAGAGCCGTCTTTTTTTCTGAGTCTTATCGAAAGTGGCATCCTTTCAAGTAACTGATGAGTGGCTCAGAGCAGTATAGCAAAATATGCTGGTTATTACATTCCATAAGAGGCCAAGTGTTGTGCCTCTTAGCTAATGGCAGGGGGCACAAGTGTCCTTTACTTTGAAATGTGTTACCCTACCAAGGCCAAGGTTATTGGATACCCAGAAACTTCACTGAAAGTTCATGTACCAGTGTTTTGTACTAACATATGTGTATTGTACTGAGATATCCAGGATACCTTCTCCTTGCTACCTTGGTCCTAGTGATATGTCATCAACTAATAGAACGGCTTATGTCCTATGGAATGGTCCTTTTACTAAGGACCCTGGCTATTATATTGTGAGACAGCATTGAGAGGCTAATATAATAATAAAGGAAAGTGGTAAAATTGGACTCGTACTACCAGATTAAAATATATCTTGATCTTTCCTAAGCTGGAGAAAAAGTATTTATTAGATTAATATCTATATACTGTGATCCAGAGGCTACAATCTTGCCTCAAGGAAGGGAACCACATTCAGAACTGAAACTGCGATTCCTAATCAGTGAAACATTTTCTAATTCAATACTCTTCTTCAGGACCTAACCACTTCTCTACTGGCCAAACTGGAAAATTAGGATGCAGTAGGAATCACCATCTTATGTATTTAAAGTCCTGGATGGTGCACTAATTGAGGGCTGTCCTCAGAGGAATAATACTGATTTCCATTAATTGTTCGGATAGGGAGAAATGGCCCTGGAGGCTTTTAGTTGGTATTCCTGCCGATATAGCACTTACTTCCAGAAGTAATAGTGAAAGGATTCTTCTGGTTGCTCAGTTATCTTTTCCAAATGCATACTTGGGAACTGACAGAATAAACATGGGATGGTTTGAGGGTTTCACTGGGTTAATAATGAGGGAAACTTGGGGCAAAATTCTATCTAACCGCTACGTACCTTTGAAGATGATGAAGGGAGAACTTTAATATGTTCATGTTCTAGCTGCCAAGACACAGGAAGAGGAAGCTTTGTCTCCTTTGGCTTCCATTGATGGAAGTGGACTCTGCTTCTTAGGAGATTAATAAGATTAAGAAATTGTTACATGTAGAAGATGTTACATTTGTTTATCAAAAACAGGCATATTTTTTATAAGCCCCCTTCCCATTTAACAAATATCAGGCACATTTTCTATCACTGTTGATAAATAGTGGTCTGTAATATCATTTTCAAAATAGAATGTATACTAAAAAATGTTTAAAAAGGCAAATATTCACAAAAATGGCATGAGGTCATTACATTTACAAATGAAAAACAATCTGTCAAATTTACATATAAAAGGTGCTCCCTATCAGTAGTAATGAAGCCTTTTTTAGACTTTATTTTATTTTTTACTGTGAATTCACAAAAATATTTCCGAAGCTTTTAAGAGAAGAGGTGTATATGAGTTTTTAAAATGCAACCGTAAAACTGAATTTTTTTCTACATTATAATGTTGAGCGTTATTAAGCTTAAGGAAACATGTTGGAGGTTTCCACTTTGTGCCATGTGGGACTATTAACCAAATGCCACAATTTTATTGATAACTATGCAAAAGGAGCAGGGTTTACCTTATTATAGGTACTCAAATACTTGTTAAGTGAATGAATATGATTTCTTTTAAACACACATAATTGTAGCAAATGTAATTGAAATGGTAACAAGTACATAACAGATTAGTTTTTCAAAACAGCGAGCCTGTACAAAGTGATAATGATAATAATTGTAATGTAGGTTTCTATTATTAAAATTAATTTCTAAGTCTGGTATGTCAGGTTTACTTCTTGAGCTCACAAAAAATTGTAACATGCTTAATTATTAAATGAAGTAATAATTACTAAATCTTAGCACCTCATTTAATGTAGTAGGTTTGTTTAATGTTATCATGCATATGGAAAAACACCACATAATTGTGATGGCTAATGTATTGTCAAAAAATAGCTAACATACCACCACATAGCCTTTCAAATGTTAAAAATCATGTTTCAGACACATAGTTTACAAATCATATTTTAGAGATTTTCTTTAAGAACATCACTTGGCCACATGAAACCAGAGGAAATGAATTTTTTTGTGTGTGTATTCAACCTATTTAAAAAATTTATTTTTATTGAAGTACAGTTGATTTACAGTGTCATGTTAATTTGGGAAGTACAGCAAGTTGATTCAGTTTTATATATTTTAATCTTTTCCATTATGGTTTATCATATGATACTGAATATAGTTCTCTGTGCTATACAGTAGGACCTTATTGTTTATGCATTCCATATATAAAAGCTTACATCTGCTGACCCCAACCTCCCACTCCATCCCTCCCCCAACCTTCCCCTTGGTAACCACAAGTCTGTTATCTATAAAATTTTAAGAGCAGATCAAGATGATCACCACAGATTTGTAGTTTTGTACATTTAATGTAGAATTTATTGTATATGCTTAATATCCACTGGATAAACATGGGCTTGTTTTATTTATTTCTTATATTTAACATAGTTCAAATATTAATAAATTAGTAGAAATCAAACGATTGTGATTCTTTTTAGGTTAGATGTAGATATTCTGAAAAAGAACATCACTATAGATAGTCTTACATAAATAAATGTGACCTGTTTATAGACATATGTAGTGTAGAAAATGTCAACTTCAATTTGAATTGATGTTCCATAATTTTAAATACAGTATTCTACATAATATTTTGTAGGCCTTCTAATCATAAGGAGCAATGTCATAGATGAATGTAAAATATTTTTTAAACTGTTATTTCCCACTACACCCCATCCTTTTAAGCATAACAATGCATCAGTAGTAGAATACTCCAATGATTTTTATTGGCTTGTTTTAGATAAATTAAAAATAGTAGACATAATAAATATGCAAGATTATATTTTCTCATAACTTTATGTAAACATATTTTATAGAAAAATATCAGTTACAATATTATATTACATTTGAAAACAGTTAAAATACATGGAAGTGAGCAGTATCAAATCCATTTTAAGGTTATCACCTTTTTAAGAGCTCAACATTTTTAGTCATGAATAACTAGATGATAGTGTAAGCACTACTTTGAGTACTTTATTGATTGGGAGGTAGGGTAACTACAAGAAAAGCTTCAAAAAAAATGCCTAATTTATTATCTGAAGACTTTCCTTAGCAGGTCAATTAGCTAAAGATCTTATAAAAAGTGTTCACATCTTAGAACTACTAAGTAGTAGAATAATTGTACATATACTTTTGTATCATTTTGTAATCAATAATTAACTACTGGAGGAACGAAAAATATGTTAATTCTGAGAAAGTACTTTGCGCCTGGCACTGTCCCTGGATTAGCTAATTGAATCCTCTAAAAAAAATTATTTTGACAGAAAATAAAATCATCCCAGAAAAGTATGCCCACAAAAATGATTAAAAACTGTGACACAACATTTCAAAATAATGTACACGAAATTAGGAAAATTACAAAGGACAACATTAATCAGCATTAGAGAAAATCAGAAATGAAGTGACAGTTTAGGAAATTATTAGAAATAAAAGAAATAATCATTTCAGAAATGAAGATTAAACTAGAAAGAACACTAGAACAAGTAAACATAGCAAGAAAAGCATTAAGAAAAAGTTCATGGGGCTTCCCTGGTGGCACAGTGGTTGAGAGTCCTCCTGCTGATGCAGGGGACATGAGTTCGTGTCCCAGTCCTGGAGGATCCCACATGCCGCGGAGCGGCTGGGCCCATGAGCCATGGCCCCTGAGCCTGCGCGTCCGGAGCCTGTGCTCCGCAATGGGAGAGGCCACAACAGTGAGAGGCCCGCGTACAGCAAAAAAAAAACCAAAAAAACAAAAAAATAAAAGAAAAAGTTAATGGAAGACCCATTTAAGAAAATATTATAAAAAAGATTTGTGACAAACATAAATCCTGAAGAAGTTTCCTACATACAAGTCATAGGCATCTCAGGAAAACCAAAGGAAAGGAAACACATACCCAGAACTATACTCAAGAAAACTTTCCTGCTGGTATTTGAAGCTGTATGTTGAAAGAGGTCATGTACCTAAGGACATCAATGTGGAATTACCCAAAGCAAGGAATACTCTAGTAAAATACTGGACTCTAAAGAAAGAAATACAAAAGTGTCATTTGGACACCTATGCCAAAAAAGAAAAATAAGAAAAAGACCGATTAGGGAACAAAATTGTTTATCAAACAACAGAACCTAACTCTAGAAAAAAATGTGGTAACATACTTACGGTACACAGGGAAGGAAAATGAGAGACACATGAACCAAAGATGTTACATTTAGAAAAACTAACTTTGGGTTAAAAGGACATAAAGAGTATTGTTAACATTGAAGAACTCCATTGTTTCCCTGAATCTTTCCTGACAATCTTCCATAGAATATACTTCAGACCCCCAGTTAACTAGAGATAAATAAAAGACTGGTGTTGAATATTCCACATGTACTCAGTCAGAACTAAAGATAAGTGATGGTTAAAAGGGATAAAGTATATCCTAAAAAAAAAAAAATAAAATAAATAAATAAATAAATAAATAAAAGGACATCCCCCTGGTGGTCCAGTGGTTAAGACTCTGCAAAGAGACAGAGCACAGTATGTAGTGTCTGTATACCTTGACTGTAAGTATAGGTTTGGACGATATAGGCAATATAGATGATACGGATGTAGGGGATATGGACGTAGATATGTGTATTTTACATACACATATATAATCATATGTATATGTAAAAAGGGATTATCAGAGAGCATATTCAAATTTTAAAAATTATTTTTATTACTCATATATGTGGTGATAATGTTACTGTTGTTACTCTGAGATTGTCCTCTGTGTAAAGTACATTAAAAAAATGAGCAATTATGATGGGATATTTTTATTCTATTATCCTCTATATCTTCAGGTATCAGGATTTTTGATGTGGAAAAGAGGCGAAGGGTGCAATATGGAAGAGACTTAATAAAAATTCTGTAGTCTTGAATTTGCATTGAAAGTATTAGTATTAACTTAAGAATTTTTTTTCTTGAAAACTACATTGTTATATGCTTGTGTATATGTGTGTGTATATATATATATGTGTGTGTGTATATACATATATGTGTGTGTATATATATATGTGTGTGTGTGTGTGTATATATGTGTGTATATATATATATATATATATATATATATATATATATATAGTGTGTGTGTGTGTTCATCCTGGCTCTTCTGCTGTAAAGACCAAGAAGCAATCACTGAGCCAGTAGCAATTAGTACCTATGTAGCACCCAGATTATGTTACTTAAATATCATGTCCCACTAAAGAAAACCAAGGTTTCTTGGAGAAATGGCAGGTCTAGGACAAGATGAGTCTGAGATGTCTTTTCAAACCAGATAGCAAGCTATAAAAAGCTCTAGGTTTATGTCAAAAGAATTCAGAAAATAACTTGAAGAGGCCACTATTGAGTTAATTTGCAATTAATACATTAGTCATTGCAATGAATGGAAATTTATCAAACACATGTAAATCTATGAGTATAAATGATACTTTAAAAATTAATTGCTTTCCTTCAGAGAATGTGCAGCAATTAAATTATTATCTTGAAACCTAGTATATGAAATAAAAGAATCAAACATTTATCGTGCCTTTCTTAAATGGACTCTACCATTGGATAACAAAGTAGCAGACTGGGGATATGTCTTGTTAAAAAGTATCCCACCAGCTAAAATAGAAATGATAGATAAGTACATTTTGCAATTACAAATTAATAGATTTTAGAACTGAGTATCAATGGCTGCTAACAAATAAGGAAACAGGCTCAGATAGGTTAATGCAGTTTTATATAAGACATCATAGCTAGTAGGTACCAGAGTAAGAATTCAAATTCACATCATGTGGTTTCCACAGCCCAATTTCATCACTTTGTCTTAATTCAAGATTTTTTCTGGACCTTTACCAGGTGTTGAATGCTAGTTTAAAACAGTTTGTATTTTGTGATCAACCTTGATTTATCAGACAAGATTTTAAATGTTCATTAATATCACTTCCACTTGAGACACACAAAATCATCTCAGTAAATTTAAACCACATATTGAGAAAGTTATTACCTTATTCCCTGCTTCTGATTCTTAAGAAGAAATACTCATATTTATACTAGCATATTTTTAGCAACCCACGTATTTCCAATAATTTTGTTTTTAACAAAAAGAATAGGTCTCATACTCAATGGCAAAGATATCTAACTAAAATTTAATAATATGCTTTTGTTTTGACTGTGTTTATTTTTATAATTAAGTCAAAACAATGAAAAGTTACATTGATTTTCATTACAGCAGCAATATAAAGCTCCATTCTTGTAATAAAGCAGCCAATTAACACAGCAGGTAAATTATAGTACGGATGGTAGGTATGTGATACAACAAAAATTATGATTAGTTCTCAAGTATATGGCATTTATGAAATACTGTACTAGGCCAAATTCTAATTTGATATTGTGTAGTTTAGTTAAAACGAAATTTAAGTCGTGAATGATGAAGAAATAATGAAGTTTATATAAGTTGAGATTATCTTAAGTGTTATCATGAACATATATTTGAGTAGTATTTAAAAAATATTTAATGAACCAGAATACATTTTCAAAATAAAGTTATCCATAATTTAACAAGGAGAAGAAGTGAAGAAAAATAGACAATATGATGACATTTGCGGGTTGTTATTTCAGTTAAATTTTCATATTCATGAAGTTTATGTGATGAATGTAGGGTTATTATGGCTTCATCATAATTGCTTTTGAGCAAATATACAGGTAGGGTGATAGATATTTACTCCAGTAAGTGCTGAAAGGACTTGAGACTCCAGTTACAGATATTTCACATATTAGCCTACAAATTTCAAATGTATATAAGTCATAAGTCAAGAAAAGTATGTACTCACACACATACATATACATGCATGCACATACAATTCCTTTATTTTTGGAATTGATGAGTGAAACTTGTGGTCTTATTTAAATTTAAATCCCTGCTCTGCTGCTTTCTAGCTTTGCAGTCTTGGCCAATGTAGTTACCTCTCAAAGTCATTGGTAAAATGAGAATAATAATATAAATCTATTTTAGAGAATTGTTGGTAATGTTATATTTAATAATGGACGTAAAATGCTTAAAAATGCATATGGTTACTAATTCCAGTATTTTTTATGCCTAAAAAGAAAACATAGCAGAGAGAATAAATAGCCTGTGGATAATATGTATAGTATGGGTTATATAGATTTTTTCTTCAACTTCTCTGATTCTGGATACCAAACATGATAATCTCTATATAGCTATATCTCTAAGGAATATTCAGACAGGTTTCAAAAGCCTCCCAACACAATAGATATGCTGGTTCAGCTTAGGCTCTAAATTGGCTAGGAGGAAACACTCACACATATGTGTGAGCAGACCCCTACCACCAGCCCCTACCTACCTCCACCCACATCACTCATACAATAAAATTAAACTACATTTGGGATTTAACTGGAGTTAAACACTTTTTAAAAAGTGACAGAAGGAAGACACAACAGATATAACAGCACTACATATTTATATGCAGCAGAAATCAGTAATCATTTCACCTAAGTTCTTAACCCCGGGGTAGAATGATATAGAATCTGAAAAGTGCAGTTCTTAACCTCAGTGTAAATTCACTTTGGGTTTCATCCCTCTTCTTGGGGAATTTATACCATGTAAGCCTTTAAAAAGAAATAGAGATCTGATTCTTTTTTATTCTCCAGCCAAAATCAGCATCAGTAAAGATACTTCTCAAACTGGGGGAAAAATGTGAGGATCTGGGGAGGCAGAGTCAGTGTCTAGGTGTTACTTACTAACACCTTTGCCTCCAGCCTCCGAAAGCCCCAGAAAGCTCATTTAATCACTTTGTGTAGCTTCATTATTCAACTGTATGTTACCTATTAGGGCACTACACATCTCCTCCATTTCTTCAAGTCTAAGTGACACCTGGTGAGGGTCTCCATTAAAAAATACCTTCTTTTAGAATATTTGTATTCACTACTTCAGTGAGTCTTAGCGGGCAGGTAGGTGAGGTTAACAACTAAGGATGAGGTTAGTCAGGTAGAGTCCCCAAACAAGCTGATAGGACATGGTGAAAAAAAACAAAGTTAAAAGTAATGCGTTAAACTTTTTTCCCCAAGGTCAGCCCCTGTAACCATATTGAAGGAAGTCCCTTAAGAGATCAAATGTAATTTGATCCATTTCCAAAATACCCATAGCATTCCCTAGGATGATCGTTTGTCCTTCACATTGATCTTGTTAACTAGCCCCACAATGGCAGACACAACTTCCCTAGTTTCCCTGAAACTCAGATGGCTAACTTTAAATTTGTTTAACCTTCAGGTGGAACTCTTGACTTTTTGACACTGATACAGAAACCGGTGTAATTTCAAGACACTCTTGTATATGGGCACTTTTCTTTCCATTTTTTTTTTTTTCCAAAATCTTTACAGAAGGTCCCCCTCACTCCTCAACCCATTCATTTTACTTTCTACAGGTAATGGATGGACTAAAATACTGTAAATAATCAGATTAAATAAAAGCAAAATTAAATACCTTTAATATTTTATTTTCAATTTTTTTAGGGGTGTATCTGTGTAAATAGCGGACAAAATAAAGTTGTCAGGATGGGAAAATACGTGTGTATATATACCTTGTATATTTGACCTCTAAAGACATTACTGAATCAATTTTTTTGAGTAGTTAGCCAAGGTAGCATTAAACAGTTGACTTCCAGTTCAGCAAATACATACAAATCACCACACTGCTTTTATCTACAACTTTTCATGTTGAAAATCACATTTTAGTCTGCCCTATGGGATAGCTATGTGTACTAGTCAATTCAATATTATATAATCATATTTATGTTAATTTAAAAGCAAGAAGTGAGAGGTCATTGAGGAATACTCAATCTGGCCTATGGTAGTCAGCCGTCATCACAGTTACTTTGTTGTTACCAACTTTAGAAATGAGTTTTAAAGTTTATTTTTCAAGTTCATCTATTCAGAAAGAATTAATTTAAAAGCTATTTTATTTATATGACTTGTCTTCCTCATGATTCATATTTGGTCTGGCCTTCAGGCAAAAGCAACGTTAGCTTGCCTAGGGGAAGCTCATTTAGTTTGATAGTGGTAATGTTTTTGACAGCTGGTAATTTGCTTATTTACATCTTACTGATTAGATTTTCTAATGCAACAGTTACTCATGTAACCTAATAATCTGCAGTTAAATAATCCTTATTTCCCGTTAATTGTGCCACTAAGAGAAAATAAACTTTAACTTTTTTTCTTCATTATTATCATTAATATTGTGAGATTTTTCTCATCTCAGTATGATAGTGTTTATTATTTCCTGCATAGGATAATCGAGATCCACCTTTGATGTTGCAGAATTTTTTTCCAGTTCACCAGCTATTACTATAGATTTGCACCTTACAAACAACTTCAGTAGTGATGGTGCTTTAGCTACTAGGGTTATCTTGGGATCAGACATCCTGAAAAAGTTTAACAACATGTTGTTTAGCTGCTTCAGAATATGCAAAAGGTCTTTTCTTTTTTTCAGCCAATAAGGCATTTTGGGGGCAAATGGTCCTTTAAATATGTTCATAGGAATATATTATATTCAAATAGATTTACATAAATGTAACAAAGCAGTTTAGCAATTATGAAACACTTGGTAGTTCATTTGTGGTAAAACATAAGGCTATTTATTAAATATGTAAAGTGCTTGATTTGGATGAAGATGTTTCCAATAAAAGATGAATTGTGCTTGTTTTACTGTGGCAATATCCATTAACAAGTCTTTATGAAAAAACATTTCCTAAATTTAAATGTATTGGTTTAGATTTTTTAACAGAAAAATTGTTTAGCATAAAACATGTTGGATGATTAGACATGAAATTTGTCAGCTTCCCTCAGACTGGTCAAGGAAACAAATATTTCAGTTATTTTTATAGGCTGTAATGATGCCCCTACAACAAAGACTATTCTTTGAAATAGGTTGTCCTGGTATAAGAAGTGTTCTCAAGTGGTAGAAATCATATAGGCAACATAAAATATGTGAGTTAAGATCAGCATCATTGAAGACCACCACAGCTTCTACTTACCAGTTTTGACCACAGTTTACTTCCAGTTTGTGTTCCAACTATAGAACAGCTCTTATATATGTATTTTCTCTAAGACTATTATAATCCTGAAGAATAGAGGAGGACGCTAGTACCATCTCTATTTTAATAGAAGGGTTATCAAGGGATTAAAATAGTTGTGTAGCATCCCTGAAGCCAAAATCTAATAAGTGGAATATCCAGGATTAGAAAGTGATTTGTTTTGCTTCAAAATCAGACCTTTTTGCACAATCCCATGCTCCCTCCCATGTCAGTGTTGTAACTACTCCAGGCCAAAGAGGACAGACAAGTTGAGGAGGCTGGTGGTGGTAATTACCAAGTTATGAGATTCCTTATTCAGAATTGTTTCACTCAAATAATTCTTCCCAGGAATACAGTGGTGAATAAGACAGTCGCATAGCACAGGGAGATCAGCTCAGTGCTTTGTGACCAGCTAGAAGGGTGGGATAGGGAGGGTGGGAGGGAGGGAGATGCAAGACGGAAGAGATATGGGGATATATGTAGGGATATATGTATATGTATAACTGATTCACTTTGTTATAAAGCAGAAACTAAAACACCATTGTAAAGCAGTTGTACTCCAATAAAAATGTTAAAAAAAAAAGACTAGCCTATTTCATATAGGAATAGATATGTGAGTGTGTGTGTGTGTGTATCCATAGGGTATACAAATCGACTTACACTAATGCACTCTAAGTACTAGTAAGTATAATTATGTAATGCAGAAGGATTGATTAAGGATAAGCTTTTTATACTTAATAACTGAAGAACAAGTGGAACCACTATAGCTGAGGTTGTAGATAGAGGTAGAACTGAAGGACAATAGACAGTGGATAATATAACAGACATAAAGGACAGCATGGCACTCCCCACCCAACATTCGAGGTCTCTAGAAATCCTTTTGGCAGCAATACTTAACACTGCTGTTTGTTTCCATTGGTTTCTTTTTTTTTTTTTTTTTAACATTTTAACTGGAGTATAATTGCTTTACAATGGTGTGTTAGTTTCTGCTTTATAACAAAGTGAGTCAGTTATACATATACATATGTTTCCATACCTCTTCCCTCTTGTGTCTCCCTCCCTCCCACCCTCCCTATCCCACCCCTCTAGGTGGTCACAAACCACCGAGCTGATCTCCCTGTGCCATGGGATTGCTTCCCACTAGCTATCTATTTTACATTTGGTAGTGTATATATGTCCATGCCACTCTCTCACTTTGTCACAGCTTACCCTTCCCCCTCTCCATATCCTCAAGTCCATTCTCTAGTAGGTCTGTGTCTTTATTCCCATCTTACCCCTAGGTTCTTCATGATCTTTTTTTTTTCTTAGATTCCATATATATGTGTTAGCGTATGGTGTTTGTTTTTCTCTTTCTAACTTACTTCACTCTGTATGACAGACTCTACGTACATCCACCTCACTACAAATAACACAATTTAGTTTCTTTTTATGGCTGAGTAATATTCCATTGTATATATGTGCCACATCTTCTTTATCCATTCATCTGTCGATGGACACTTAGGTTGCTTCTATGTCCTGGCTGTTACAAATAGTGCTGCAATGAACATTGTGGTACATGACTCTTTTTGAATTATGGTTTTCTCAGGGTATATGCCCAGTAGTGGGATTGCTGGGTCATATGGTAGTTCTATTTGTAGTTTTTTAAGGAACCTCCATACTGTTTTCCATAGTGGCTGTATCAATTTACATTCTCTCCAACAATGCATAAGGGTTCCCTTTTCTCCACACCCTCTCCAGCACTTACTGTTTCCAGATTTTTTGATGATGGCTATTGTGACCAGTCTGAGATGATATCACATTGTAGTTTTGATTTGCATTTCTCTAATGATTAATGATGTTGAACATTCTTTCATGTGTTTGTTGGCAATCTGTATATCTTCTTTGGAGAAATGTCTATTTAGGTTTTCTGCCCATTTTTGGATTGGGTTGTTTTTTTTTTTTTTTTTTTGCTATTGAGCTGCATGAGCTGCTTGTATATTTTGGAGATTAATCCTTTGTCAGTTGCTTCATTTGCAAATATTTTCTCCCATTCTGAGGGTTGTCTTTTCGTCTTCTTTATGTGTTCCTTTGCTGTACAAAAGCTTTGAACTTTCATTAGGTCCCATTTGTTTATTTTTGTGTTTATTTCCATTTCTCTAGGAGATGGGTCAAAAAGGATCTTGCTGTGATTTATGTCATAGAGTGTTCTGCCTATGTTTTCCTCTAAGAGTTTGATAGTGTCTGGCCTTACATTTAAATCTTTAATCCATTTTGAGCTTATTTTTGTGTATGGTGTTAGGGAGTGTTCTAATCTCATATGTTTACATGTACCTGTCCAGTTTTCCCAGCACCACTTATTGAAGAGGCTGTCTTTCCTCCAGTGTATATTCTTGCCTCCTTTATCAAAGATAAGGTGACCATATGTGCGTGGGTTTATCTTTGGGCTTTCTATCCTGTTCCATTGATCTATATTTCTCTTTTTGTGCCAGTACCATACTGTCTTGATTACTGTAGCTTTGTAGTATAGTCTGAAGTCAGGGAGCCTGATTCCTCCAGCTCCATTTTTTGTTCTCAAGATTGCTTTGGCTATTTGGGGTCTTTTGTGTTTCCATACAAATTGTGAAATTTTTTGTTCTAGTTCTGTGAAAAATGCCAGTGGTAGTTTGATAGGGGTTGCATTGAATCTGTAGATTGCTTTGGGTAGTAGAGTCATTTTCACAATGTTGATTCTTCAATCCAAGAACATGGCATATCTCTCCATCTATGTGTATCATCTTTAATTTCTTTCATCAGTGTCTTATAATTTTCTGCATACAGGTCTTTTGTGTCCTTAGGTAGGTTTATTCCTAGATATTTTATTCTTTTTGTTGCAGTGGTAAATGGGAGTGTTTTCTTGATTTCACTTTCAGATTTTTCATCACTAGTGTATAGGAATGCCAGAGATTTCTGTGCATTAATTTTGTATCCTGCTACTTTACCAAATTCATTGATTAGCTCTAGTAGTTTTCTGGTAGCATCTTTGGAATTCTGTATGTATAGTATCATGTCATCTGCAAACTGTGACAGCTTTACTTCTTCTTTTCCAATTTGGATTCCTTTTATTTCTTTTTCTTTTTTGATTGCTGTGGCTAAAACTTCCAAAACTGTTGAATAAGAGTGGTGAGAGTGGGCAACCTTGTCTTGTTCCTGATCTTAGTGGAAATGCTTTCAGTTTTTCACCATAGAGGATGATGTTGGCTGTGGGTTTGTCATATATGGCCTTTATTATGTTGAGGAAAGTTCCCTCTGTGCCTACTTTCTGCAGGGTTTTTATCATAAATGGGTGTTGAATTTTGTCAAAAGCTTTCTCTGCATCTGTTGAGATGATCATATGGTTTTTCTCCTTCAATTTGTTAATATGGTGTATCACGTTGATTGATTTGTGTATATTGAAGAAACCTTGCATTCCTGGAATAAACCCCACTTGATCATGGTGTATGATCCTTTTAATGTGCTGTTGGATTCTGTTTGCTAGTATTTTGTTGAGGATTTTTGCATCTATGTTCATCAGTGATATTGGCCTGTAGTTTTCTTTCTTTGTGACATCTTTGTCTGGTTTTGGTATCAGGGTGATGGTGGCCTCATAGAATGAGTTTGGGAGTATCCCATTGGTTTCTTAAAGATTGAATGGTACATCCATTGCAAATGACTCCTGATGATTTGGTCTCTACAAATATGAGTACACTCTCTAATTATACAGTGGTATTCCATGGTCAAATCTATTTTTCTAGGTCTTTAGCTGACTTCTCTATTCACCCTCCTAATGGTAAACATTGCCAAGGTTCTTTGCTCTCTTTTGACTCTCTATTCACTTCCACAGTTTTATCTTTATTTCAAATCTGCTGTTGAATTTTACATTAATATCTTCATTTTTTTATCTGCCTCTTGATATATATTTTATAATTTCCAATTTTAAAAATATTCCATTACAACCTCAAATGTATATCCAACATGAGAGGCACCATATTCCCTTCATATCCACTTCTTCAATTAATCTTTAATCTTTGTTACTTCTAATCCAAAATGGTTATGGAGTGTGCAATAGTTGTGAACAAGTTTAAACATAAATATCTGATTAAGAGTGGCTTAAACAAACTGGAGTTCATATATTTTCATGAAAAATAAAGCTAAATCGTTGCCAGTGTCGGTTCAGCCACAGGGGAATTCAGAGCAGAGAATCTATCTTCTCGCACTGCTCTTGCCTTTTCTTTGAGATCTTCCCATGAGCTTCCCAGGAGACTTCTCATGTTCAGTTTTTCTGAATCTCTTACCCACCTGTTCTTTGATATCGGTGGATTTTTAGTCCTTATCTGAACAAAAGTCAGGATCTGTTAATAAGAAGAGGATCGGGAATATTGTATTGGCCAACCCAATATAAATATGCGTGTGTACAGGGTATCAGTCACAACACCACTGAGAGATTGTTACCTGCTTGCCCAATCGTTAGTAATTCCAATAACCTTTCAAATAAGATCCATAAATCACTCTTTGCTGCTGTAAATTTACCCTCATCTCATTTTAATCTGATCCCCAATAATGCTTTTTATCTAATAGCCTCTGCATTTGTGAACCTTTTTAGGATGAGAATCACAATTCCCTCTAAGAGCTACTTCTATACAAGTCACTCCACTATGTGTTGAGTGAATATATTAATTTGGCTCACTCTAAGTTTCATTATGTTGGGTATTTCTTTCCTACTTTATTTTCTTCTCCAGCTTCCTGTGTTCCCTTACAGAAGTCCAATGATGATGGTGCTCTTCAGCTCTATTTTTCATTCAATAAAAGAGTACTTTTTTGAGTTTAAGAGAAGCATTAATGTTCATGAGTAAGAGGTTGATACACATATTTGAAAGGTCATTCTTCCTTTGTGAATAGAGCAATTAGGTACCATTTTAACCAAATTGCTTTTTAAGCTGAAAAAGTTAGCATCTTGTTTTCACTGACAAATAGCTTTTCTAGCACAAATAATGAATGCATTAAAGTGAGAAATCTAAATATGTATAAACTGTAAGTTACAATAGATGAAAAGGGTTTTAAATATTTAAATTACACATTTTATTTTGTGAAAATTTATCTAAAAGTATTTCTGCAGATAGCATTTTTACAGTTGACTTGATTTCCACTTAAATGAGCTGGTAAAAAGTATTGGTCTGAGAGCAAAACCTGTCAAGTCAGACTGCCTTAAATTTAAACTTTGTTCACCACTGTTCTACCTCTGCTGCCTCTGTTCTACCACTGTTGTTGCCCAGAAAGTCAGTTAACCAGTAGTCCAGTCCCTTACTAACAGTGACTAATGAGATCATTACTGTAAGGTTGCTCAGTGAAGAGCAGTGGGCTAAGCACTTCATGCCTTAACTCTTGCAGCCCTAAATGAACATTGTGAGGTTGTTTATATCACTCGGGGCTTGCAAATGTGGAGACATTTGCTCAAGGCCACAGAGCAAATGGCAGAATTGGGGTGCAAACCTAGGTAAGCCTGGCCATGGAGCCTGTGGTCCTAACTACTATGATATTGTTACTCATTAAAATGGAAATGTGCATATTTAACTGCAAAGTGTCTGTGGTCACTTTAGATATTACATAATGGCACTGTATAAACTACACAGTATTTTATGAATGTACAGTATTATCATTACTAATTTTAAAACAAAATTTATATATAATCATTATTTAACCTTTAGGACAGCTACTTATACATCATGGTAATTGTTAATTTTTTCTATGCAATAAATACTTCAAATGCATATGTAAAAATGGTAAAAATAAACAAGATTAAAAATTCTATTTTGTCACCAAATTATATTCAAATAATTCGTATATAAAAAAATTCACCCTGCCTGTCTCTTCCAAGTACGTAGTATGCTAAAGAAGAAAGTGTTGTGTTAAAACTACAAGTCTTGTTTAGATTATGTGCCTTTTTATTCATGAGGTTTTTAATGTAACTTCTCTCCCTAAATCATTAACAATTTATGTATTCATTAAATATTTACTGAGCCACCTACATCATGCTAAGCACCGAGTGACATAATAATTGAGAGATTTTACCTTAAAATAGTCAAGAGAAGGTAACTGTGCCTTTCTAACTGAAAATTTGTAGTGTCATTTAAAAGCTGTATCAAATTTTCTATACTATAGGAATTTTAGAATACTTTCATGACATCATGACATCAGTAGAGAGCAAATTTACTTTTTAACATTTTTAGAAATCAGTTATTTGTGTTGCAGATACATTAATGTATGGTTCAGTTTGGGATGCTGACTCACAGGTGGGCTTTAGAGTTGGGGAATGAAGTATAGTGTGGTGCCATGTCATGAAATATTGCACAATTACATAATTATCTTGTCCTATTCCAGAAATGGAGACTCTTTCAGCTAAAATAGCTCTGAGAGCGCGCGCGCGCGCGCGCGCGAGAGAAGTAAATGTAGAGAGGTGGGACTGAACGTAGATTATGGTACTTATTTCTAGTGAAAAATAGTTCTTTCTGGGCTTAGAAGCTGATCAAAAACAACTATCAGATAAGATAACCTTTGTGAATTAAAAAAAAAAACCCTTTATTTCTGATTAAGTGAATTTTAACATTGGAATGTAGCAGGCATTTATATGTGTCCTAGTCCTGCTTCCATTGCTCAGATAAAAGAACTCAGTTAAGATAGGTACCTGAAAATCTCTTCTGAGATGGTGTGACACTAAATAAACACTAGATCTCCTGCCTTCTCTAATTTATTGTAAGAGTACTATGTCAGGCTCTTACATCCAGTTAAAATACTTAAAGTCTGCTATCAGAACACTCATGAGCTCCCTTTAATAATCAGTTTCTCTTTTTTGATTTGCTATGTATTTTCACGTTTAATAAGTGGGAAAAACAGTCCCTTCCCAGATAGCTCCCCCTCCTCCCCCACTCCCCAAAACTACATTTGTAAATTAAAAAAATTGTATTTTCCCACTACAGTTGCCATTGGCACACTGGGCAGAGATCCTAGAAATTAAGAAGGCACCAGTTATGCTTCACTGTAAGCTTCTTAATTAAAACAGTGCTAACCTTGCTGGCCAGCAGGTTTCATCTATAATGGAAGGTCACTTTGGTGAGTGGAAATTTTACTGCTGTATCTGAAATGAAAAATTAAAAAAAAGGAAAAACTGTTGCTAACTGTTGGTGGAGGTAATGTCCCATTGATATAAGAGACAAGAGATAATTATTTCTGAATTGCAGATATTAAGAGACAATCTAATGAAAAAAGTAGTTTCTTGAGTTCTGCAGTAATATGGAGAATGATGAAATATTTTGTGTTTCTTACAAGAGTTTGACATTTTTTACAACCAATGAAGATTACCACTTAACATTTTACTGACTTACCTTGTTTATCAGAGAGCTCATTTAAATGAGGAAAGTATTAACATGAGTATTTTCCCCAAATCACTTGCTTAATATTCCCCTGACGTTTCAAGTGATTTGACGTATCTTTTCTACTTGCATAATCCTTACATTTTGGCAACACATTTCCTTCATGATAGATTCTGGAATTTATAATAATTAAACAGAAATGGATATGCAGTAAAGTATGTTTTAGAAAGGTTTTCCTTGATTGTATTAAACTTTATGGAGGTACGTTTTCAAAGTAAATTCTGTGTGGCTTAATAACATTGGGTTGGCTGAAAAGTTCATTCAGTTTTTTCCGTAAGATGGCTCTAGTAGCACTTCGTTGTCTTTAACTTCATTCAAAACAATTTTGTTAGATTGCATTGTGAAAGCTGTCATATCAGCCTGCATTTAAACAAAAGACATCAAAATTGGTGAATTTTTGTGTAGCTATTTTGATATTGAAGATGGAAGAAAAACAACATTTTCGACATATCATGCTTTTTTTTTTATTTCAAGAAAGGTAAAAACTTAACCGAAATGCAAAAAAAAAAGATTTGTGCAGTGTACGGGGAAGGTGCTGTGACTGATTGTGTTAAACGTTGTTTGTGAAGTTTCGTGCTGGCGATTCCTCGCTGGATGATGCTCCAAGACCAGTTGAAGTTGATAGCGATCAAATCGAGACATTAATTGAGAACAATCGACGTTACACCACGCGGGAGATAACCGACATACGCAGAATATCCTAATCAAGCGTTGAAAATCATTTACACTAGCTTGGTTTTATTAATTGCTTTGATGTTTGGGTTCCACATAAGTTAAGCAATAAAAACCTTCTTGACTGTATTTCTGCATGTGATTCTCTACTTAAACGTAATGAAAATGTTCCGTCTTTAAAACATATTGTGTCGGGCGATGAAAAGTGGATACTGTATAATAATGTGCAATGGAAGAGATGGTGGGGCAAGCGAAATGAAACACCACGAACCACACCAAAGGCCCAGTCTTCGTCCAAAGAAGGTGATGTTGTGTATATGGTGGGATTGGAAGGGAGTCCTCTATTATGAGCTCCTTCCATAAAACCAACTGATTAATTCCAACAAGTACTGCTCCCAGTCAGACCAACTGAAAGCAGCACTCGACAAAAAACGTGCAGAATGAGTCAACAGAAAACGCATACTCTTCCATCAGGGTAATGCAAGACCACCTGTTTCTTTGATGACCAGGCAAAAACTGTTACAACTTGGCTGGGAAGTTCTGATTCATCTGCCATATCCACCAGACATTTCATCTTCGGATTTCCATTGATTTCGGTCTTTACAAAATTCTCTTAATGGAAAAATTTTCAATTCCCTGGAAGACTGTAAAGGCACCTGGATCAGTTCTTTGCTCAAAAAGATAAAATGTTTTGGAAAGATGGAATTACGAAGTTGCCTGAAAAATGGCAGAAGGTAGTGGAACAAAAAGGGCAAATATGTTGTTTGATAAAGTTCTTGGTGAAGATGAAAAATGTGTCTTTTATTTTTCCTTAAAAACTGAAAGCATTGTTTGGCCAACCCAATAGTATATTTGGTTACCTGACCATCCCTGTTTATAATTAAATATGATCAGTGTAGTATCTGGTAGTCCAAATTTTATAAAATACATGTCTATATCCTCATATATATATATATATTTATTTATTTATATAGAGGTATATATGTATTTGTGTGCGTATAAATAGCCCCTCATCTCTCTCTCTCTCTCTCTCTCTCTATATATATATATATATATATATATATATATATATATATATAAGGTCCTGAGAGACTATAAGATAAAAGTTTAATGGGTATAGCTATTGGGGATGCACAGTTGAATAGAAGAATCAATTCTTGACGTCTTAGGCTTTATAGTTTAGTGAGGTGAGTTACTAAATGGTTAGGCTTACCCACAAACAGTCCCTGAACATATGTATGTAAGTGACCTCTAGGATGTAGAACAGAGAGATGAATAAGTAGAGATGACCCAAATATTAGAACATCAGACTTTTCACAGCTGGAGCCCAGACGTTAAGTTTGTGTTATGTAGTTACCTGAGGAGCACATTATTGCTTTATGTTATGGAGTGAGTTGACTTCAGAGTCTAAGAACAAAATAGACTGTTTTTCTCGGCATCCATCAACTTGTTATTCTGTGTCCTTACATTTTGAAAATTACTCAGGCTGACTCTATTCTCCTGTAAGCTGAACCATAACCATTAACTCTAATCATTATGGTCTTTTGATAGTGAGTACTATGTGTTTGAGTTTTCTACCAAAATGTATTCTGATGAAAATGCCATGAAAAGCATCTCTGTGATTTATAGGGAGCTCTGTAAGTCATGCAATGGCCTGACCAATTTCTTGAGAGACAGTTACTTATACTTAGTTTCTTTTTGTTTAAAAGCCAGTAGTTTGTCTTCTCTAACAAGTGGACTTGTTAAACCTTGTAAACTTAAAATGATATTTGATAAATCAGTCGATAAAATGGAACTTGATCCTCACAATCACAAATGAAACTAATTTTCTTAATCCAACAAAGGTTTTGTTAACTTACTCTTCAAAGGCTACAAGGATGCCTCCTTTGTTTACTTTGAGAAACTCACGTTTCTTCAGATTACTTAAAATTAACAACCAAAGGGATGTAATGAGAGCCACAGTGAGATTCACATGATTTTTAAGTTCAGAATAGGTTATGGAAGGACAGCCTTTGACAAAAGAAAAATCCCTTTGGAGTTTAAGTACAGTACATTTTCATTCTTCTTTGGTATTTGAAGAGACTTTTTTTAATCCTCTTTAGCTTGCTTAGACTTGATGAAACATAGAGAAAAGCTTTATGCTGGTGCTTTAGTTCATCAGAAAGGACTTATGTGTATGAAAGCATTTTCCTTACTATGAATGTTTTCTGGGAACTCACCATTTAAGAAAAAAAAATCTCTTATATTTGTTACTAAAATACCTTTAAAATTTAGACTTGTTAGATGATGGAAGTGCCTAATATTTACTCTTGATAGATGACTTTTAAATGTGTCCAATTCTTTATTTCTTTTTAAATGGAAAAAAAAATCAGTCAAGTGGCTCTTTCATCTATAAGTCTTTCTTATTTAAATGCATTCTAAACTCTTAGTATAGAAGCAAGAGATTATGCCTGAGCAGTTATCAAAAAGCTCTACTAATCATTTATCTCCTTGTATTAAAGACATAAATGCTTGTGTTGCATATCTCTTAAGAAATGTTCATTAAATTTTTGAGTGACTATTGCTTTGCAAGCTTTAGATTTGATTGGTAAATGTTTCATTATCAGCTGGAAATGTGGATGACCACATTTATTGACACGTAAATAGTAAGTATGATCTTTAGGATATATTCATGGCCCTTTCAACGGTACATAAACTGGGCAAAGTATAATTGAACACCTAATATCAATGAAGTACCACTCAAACAGCCAAAATTCATTTACTGAGTATTTTCTATGTGTTAGACTGAGCAACAAAAATCAAATAAATGGTTTCTGTATTCCAGAAACTCATGGCCTATAGACACGATCCTTTCATCCATCTACTTTCAGATCATGCATTCTTACTTACAGGTCTGTATTTTACAGTTGTAAATCATTTCAAGGTACTTTGAAAATAATGAAGTGATCCTTTGCTGTTGCCATTTTCTCTGAAGGAATCTCTGATTCCAGGTCACTCTAGTTTCTTTTTTTCCCAATTGGCTCCAAGTTCATATAAGTTTGAGGAATGTTAAATAAAACTAAAGTGAATTATTTTTTTTCTAAGCTCAGTGTATCTCAGACATTTTATAGCACAATTGGACTTTAAGATAATTCAAAAGGGATGTAGAATGCAGGATTTTCCAAATGCATTGTACTCTGGAAATTTTACTCTATTTTGATACAGATATTTTTGCAATTAAATATATATATACACACACACATATGTATAACATAATTTTTTCTTGATGTGTAATTTAGGAATTTCAAGTGGGTGGTCCTGTTTAGGAACAGTTGAGCAAGGATATTTGCAGACTACAAGAGGTTTCTATTTGTACTTCAAAGCAGATTTAATCAATTTCTTTTTTCCCTGTGTTTCTACGTCTTCTTTTTTATTTTTATTTTTGTTTTTTATTTTGTCTTTGTGAATATCAAAGTTCAGTGAAAGCCCTTGATCCAAACAATCTCTCTAGTAGACTCAATGTCCTTATATTATTATTATTTTTTGTTGTTGTTTTCCTTGCTTTGTCCTTCGATTAAGGCCCTAAACTATCTTTGTACTTTTAACTCTTTGTTGATTCTTATTGGGACATCATTCTCTCCCCAGCTACTTTCTATGTATACTAAAACTTTATTTTATCTAAGCTTTGTTTTCCTCCATGCCCCTCCTCCCTCTTTATTTATTTAATGTAAACAGAACTGCTTGTTTTTCTATGAATCTGACCTCAGTAACAGTTGGCTTTTTCTTAGTTCTCATTAGTGTTTATGGAATACTGAACCAACACCACATCCTATGATTTTCCTCATTTGCAGCCTATAGAATACAGCATATCATTCTTTCAGAACTTGTACTTACTGATTTATAGGTGGCTGTCTTCATTCTTGGAGGTCGTTGGTATTAGCCTTTCAGTGTTCCTTTCTAATCTCATGTCTTTAGACAA
Source organism: Globicephala melas (assembly GCF_963455315.2). NCBI lineage: Eukaryota > Metazoa > Chordata > Mammalia > Artiodactyla > Delphinidae > Globicephala > Globicephala melas. The sequence goes on along the minus strand of NC_083319.1, from coordinate 59,835,875 downwards.
TTATGGGCACTTCAATATTCTCTGAATAATATTCTGTACTTAAGAGTTTCAAATTCCAGTGGTCTTCATTTTCACCCCACTGGTTAATTCATTTAAAGATCTACATTCTATAATGGCTTTCTATATAAAATCTTTAATTTTGAAATTTGGCTCTATCCAAAACTTCATCACTTCACCTAACCTGTTAGCATTTAACAGACACTTCAACCTGATTGCAAGCCTTCATTTATTTTCCATATGGAAGTTAATTATTTTTATTTTAAAAATAAAAATGGTGGAAGGAACTTGATGGTCAATGACTTTGAAAAATTGTAGGTGAGATACAGTTTCAATTCTGTAGGAATTCATATAGTTTTTATTATACTCTTATGCTGTATGAATTCCTATGATGTTCTAATATGTAAAATTTTCCAACTTTATTTGATTACAAAATATTTTTCCTTCATTATCTCTTAGGATCAGTTTGCCACCCATCACACTTTGGTAATTTGGGTGATACTGTTCTAATCTCTGGTTCTCTCTTTATTTCCAAAGATTCTTACTGGTTTTACTTTGATCTTTGCTGGGCCTGGCCCACAAATCGGTCATTTCATCTGCTTTATTTCTTGTTGACTCTTCTTTATGTATGGCGTATTCCAAACATCCACTTTTTCTCCATTTCTGCTTCTAGGCTGCTACGTGCTATTGGAGAAAATAGCCTAACAACATTAATTTGCTCCATTAAAATTTATGATTGTCAGACTCAGTGTGGGCCATCAATAATACTTGGTAAATGTTTTCTTTGTTGTGTTTTCCTCCCTTGTCTATTCTCTCTAGTGGCTATTCTATGAGACTCCAACACTCTTTTGACCTTTTCAAATTTTGCTAACATCTGAATCTCTTATATTCAGAAAATTAGTGCATTCAGACTTTAACCATTTAACTTTCATTGAACCCTAAATCTGCCATTTTCTAACTACATTATTCCTTCCTTCCCCATTTTATGAGAGGAAATGATCATTTTTATTGAAGCTAGCCCCTTTACATTTGCATTTAGTCTACCTTCTTCCATTTGTCTAGATTCTTCCTCCAGTATCCCTTTTTGTTCATCTTTGATCCTTTCCCTCTTTTCCAGCACCTTCTCTTCAATATAGACTATCTCAAACATCAGCCTCTTCCTTAAGCAACAAGTAGTTGCTTTATATATATATATATATATATATATACACTTTATAAATATAGTTTATAAATGTTTAATACATATTCTATAAATAGGTTATATATAGTATTTTCTTATAAAAGGAAATTGATTTATGGTAGAAAATTTGGAGAACACACAAAAAAATTAAAAACAACAAAATTTCTTTACCTAGAGGTAAAAGTATTAGCATTTTGGTTTAAAGTCACTCATTATATTTATATATAATATAAAAATTTATTTATATTATAAACAGGGCATAAGAGAGTGTGCTGTATAAGTATACATATATATTTTTTGACTGCGCTGGGTCTTTGTTGCGGCGCTCGCAGGCTCTTTGTTGCAGGCTTCTCTCTAGTTGTGGCACGTGGGCTTCTCTAGTTGTGACGCACGGGCTCCACATCATAAGAGCTCAGTAGTTGTGGTGCGCGGGCTTCTCTAGTTGTGGTGCATGGGCTCCAGAGCACACGGGCTCAGTAGTTGCAGCACACAGGTTTAGTTGCCCCACAGCATGTGAGATCTTAGTTCCCCAACCAGGGATCAAACCCATGTCCCCTGCACTGGAAGGCGGATTCTTAACCACTGGACCACCAAGGAAATCCCTATATTTTTTAATTATAAAATTGAGCTCATATTATTTGAAACTGAAGAGTGAGTCCATTGCCTTTCCTCTCATATCTCCTGTTTATTCAAATAATTATATTCAGACTTTAATCTCAATAACTTCACAAAACCTGATTTAGAGTGACTTTACCAGTAGGGTCTTATATATTAAAATCAATGTCTTTTTCTTAGCCCTCATTGTCCTTGCATCCCTGAAGACCTTGAAGATTTGTTTTGAAGTCCTTTCTGACTTTAGTTTCCATATTCAACACTCTACAAATATTTTGTCTACCTTTCTGATTTCTTTTCGCTTTTTGGACATCCTTTAGATCCTTATCCCAATTCTCATATTTGATACTCTTTGGTTTTTGCACATTCTGTTCACCTCTTCCAACTGTACATTTCCTCTCTGGGCATTCTCATACATTTTTTGGGCTTGAGCTATTTCCAAATGCTTATTTTCCTCAAATTTATATGACTGCTCTACAAAGTACAATGGCAAGGGAATGAAAAGACAAGTCACAGACTGGGAGAGAATATTTATAAAGACACATGTGTTAGAGAACTGTTAATCAAAGTATACAAAGAACTCTTAAAACTCAGTAATAAGAAAACAACCCACTTTAAAAAATGGGCCAAAGGCCCTGCACCTCCCCAAAGAAGATACACAAATGGCAAGCATGTGAGAACATGCTCCACATCATATGCCATTAGGGAAACACAAGATGAAAGTGAGGTACTTCGACACACCTATTAGAATGGCCAAAATATGGAACACTTACCGCAAGATGCTGATGAGCATGTGAGGCAGCATTAACTCTGATTTATTGCTTATAGGAAATAAAAATGGTACAGCCACTTTGGAAGACAGTTCGGTAGTTTCTTATAAAACTAAACATGCATTCTAGTGATCCCACTCCTTGGTGTTTATCCAGAGGAGATGGAAACTTATGCCCACACCAAAACTACATATAGATGTTTAGAGAGCATTCATTATAATTGACCAAAGTTGGAAGCAGCTGAGATGTAGTTTAATAGGTGAATGGATAAACTGTGGTGCATCCAAACAATGGAATAGTATTCGATGCTGAAAAGAAAAGAGCTCTAAAGTCATGAAAAGACGTGGAGGAATATTAAATGCGAATTCCTAAGTGAAAGAAACAAATCTGAGAGAATTATATACTGTATGTTTCCAATTACATGACATTCAAGAAAAGGCAAAACTGTGGAGACAGTGGTTGCCAGGGTTTGGAGGAATGTGCAGGGATGAATAGGCAGAGCACAGAGGGTTTTGGGGGCAGTGAAATACTCTGTGTAATACCCTACTGATGGATACATTTGTCCAAACCCATGAAATCACAACACAAAGAGTGAACCGCAGTATAAACTATGGATTTTGGCTGATTATGACATGTCAGTATAGGTTCATCAATATTAACAAATGTACCACTCTGGTGGCGGGTGTTGAGAATCAGGAAGGCTATTTCTGTGTGGAGGAAGGCAGGGTATTTAGGATATCTTTGTACCTTCCCTTAATTTTGCTGTGAACTTAAAATTGCTCTAAAAATATAAAGTCTTTAAAAATTGTATATGATTACTTTCTATTCTCTCTTGCACATCAGAGCCTTATATTTCCTGCATATCCTCTTGGATATTTATTCCTCTATATTTCCTCTCAAACATAATATATCTGAAATTCAGCTGTCTGCCATGCAAACCTAGAATCATTTTCCATGTTCTACTGAGAAACCCATGTGAGGCACCCTGGAATTTTCTCTTGACTCTCCACTCCATTATATTACAGAGTATGAGCAAGTTTATCTTTAAAAGGTTTCTCAAATGTTCCGGCTTCTTTGTTGTTGTTTTCTTTTGACTAAGAGAGAGAACCATGGTTTTACAGGACAAAAACTTACTATAATTTTGGGGTCCTGTTTAAAGTGCAAACATATTTGAAAGTGAATATCTAATTAGAATGTTAAGCGTAATGACAAGAAATTGCACATTTTAAAAGACTAACAAATACTTCAAAATTCGGAAAGAAATCTTGACACAATTCCATAACTTTTTTTGGTCGCATAGTCATCAATCACTTCTTCATGTAACTATAGTCCTATATTAACATTTTTTTATAGAGAGAATGGAAACATAATTAGCTTTCCTCTAGTATGGTTCGATCATTTTGCTCTGAATTTAGGTGAAACAGCTATTGCGATCTTAAAGGAGTGCTTTTATGTGGGAGCATAATTGTGTAGACTGTGTGCCCAGTGTCTTTGCTGTGAGGACTGGAGTTGATGTGGACAGCAGCCACGTCTTTCCTCAGGGTGTGCTGGCAGCTGCCACTTTGATGGGGGGGTGGTTGATATTGGAGGAGCTAAAGCCTGCTCAGAGTGTGGGGCAGGGCTTCCTCTCTGCTCCTTGACTGTTGCCATCCTCTCAGGGGTGGGGTCTGTTCCCCAGTTGCTGAAGTGGAAGCCCCTAAGGGTTTGACTTGAGTAGGTTCTCTTCTCTTTAAGTGTGTATTTTTTGTTCTCCCCTCACTGAGGTCTTTGCCTCAAAGGAGGGGAGTGTTGAAGTCAGTGAGGATCATGCGCTCCCAGAGGTCTGATGCTCTGCCTGTTACGGCATCTGTGGCTCTGCTCAGATGCAATCCAAGGTCATGTCCTTTCTCTGATGGTCATCCCAGGTCTAGTGAAAGGTTGTGACACGGATTGAGCAGGGCCAGAGCACTCACTAGGCTGGGACTAGGGGTTTAGGCATTGCACTTGCAGGAATTGAAGTGGCTGTGCCACTGTCAGAGGTCTGAGCAGCTTCCTTGGCACTGCAGCCACCCCACATAGGTCACACACCTGGCTCCTTGGCCATCTTCATGTTACTAGATGGAGTCTTTTCCCAGGACTCAGCTGCCCTAGATCCTGTGCCAGACCTTGTTATGGAGTGAGTGGGACTGGGGTGTTTGCCCAGTTCAGATTGGTGAGTATGGCAAGGCGGCAGCCACCCCTGTAGAGCTCTCTCTGCCCTGTCTATTGGCAAATCAGCGCCCATGCACTTACCGTGAGTGGAGTCTGGGCTTCTCTAGACCTTTTTTTATCTCTGTGCCAGCCATTTTCCCAGCAGCCCAGGGGATTTGCCTCCTCTGTGTGGGACCCAAGGACTAGGACACCCAGTCTGTGGCTTGACCCGTTCACTCTTTAGGGTGAGTGTCCACCAGTGTAGTCTTTCTTTTTCCTCTTAGACTCCTCTTAGGGGCACAAGTCCTGACCCCAGTGCTTTTTTTCCCCACATCCTACCTGGTTATGTGGAAATCTTTCTTGTAGCCTTGGTTATATAGACATTCTTCTGCCAGTTTTCAGTTACTTTCCCTTGAGAATTATTTCGCATGTAGATTTTTTTTTTTTTTGTCGTTGTTTTGTTTTGTTTTGTTTTGTTTTGCGGTACGCGGTCCTCTCACTGTTGTGGCCACTGTTGTGGCCGGAGCACAGGCTCCGGACGCGCAGGCTCAGCGGCCATGGCTCACGGACCCAGTCGCTCGGCGGCATGTGGGATCTTCCCAGATCGGGGCACGAACCCGTGTCCCCTGCAACTGCAGGCGGACTCTCAACCACTGCGCCACCAGGGAAGCCCTGTAGATGTATTTTTGATGTGTTTGTGGGTCGAGGTGAGCTCCACTTCCCCTTACTTTGCCCTCTTGATTCTCCACCTGGGATAATCTTAACAGCATAAAAGAGATATAGTAGAAGCATATTGGCAATTATATCTGTCTATTTAATTATATACACATATGTGTGTGTGTGTATTTTTTACCAGTAGGTCCTTGTTGGTTGTCTATTTTAAACAATCCCAAACTCCCAATCACATATATATATATATATATATATATATATATATATATATTTTTTTTTTTTTTTTTTTTTTTTGCGGTATGAGGGCCTCTCACTGTTGTGGCCTCTCCCGTTGCGGAGCACAGGCTCCGGACGCGCAGGCCCAGCAGCCATGGCTCACGGGCCCAACTGGCATGTGGGATCCTCCCGGACCGGGGCACGAACCCGTGTCCCCTGCATTGGCAGGTAGATTCTTAACCACTGCGCCACCAGGGAAGTCCCCCAATCATATATTTTTAATGCATGCATATGTATAGGTGTTTTAATACATTTAGTTCAGGTATTTTGCTGCTAATGAATACAGAGTCACGGCTTTGACCCAGGTAGGAGTTTTATTTATTTATTTATTTATTTATGGCTGCATTGGGTTTTCGTTTGCGCGGGCTTTCTCTAGTTGCGGTGAGCAGGCACTACTCTTCGTTGTGTTGCGTGGGCTTCTCATCGCAGTGGCTTCTCTTGTTGCAGAACCCGGGCTGTAGGCACGCAGGCTTCAGTAGTTGTGGCTCACGGGCTCTAGAGTGCAGCGTCAGTAGTTGTGGTGCACGGGCTTAGCTGCTCTGTGGCATGTGGGATCTTCCCGGACCAGGGGTCGAACCCGTGTCCCCTGCACTGGCAGGCAGATTCTTAACCACTGCACCACCAGGGAAGCCCCGGATTGTTTCTTTTTATTTGTGGCTATTAAAGATTCTTTTTTCCCTCCAACAGTGAAAGCAAACACAGATGAATCAAACAGCACATTTTATAAATAGAGAAGTCTGTTTTATTCATAGGAAAGCTGTGGAATGATGAAATATTTATTTAATTGATAGCTGTCTGTCAACATATGATAATAGCAATTTTTTGTGAATATAAGAGACTAAAAAGTAGTTCTGCCATGGCAAAACAATGACAGGAGTATCAGGTGCCTTGAGTTTAGTAAACAATAGTTATCAACCATCTGGGCATGGTACAATCTACATAAATGCACAGTGTATCCAGCAGTTACAGGGTCATCTCTGTGCCCACAATAAGTGGGCCGATTTTGCCATTTAAACTTGGCATATGCTCTCCGAGGTGTTGATTATTCAAGAAACCTGTATGCCCAAGTCTATTAAGCTTAAAAACTACATTTTAATGGCCCCTTATAGTCAAACCCTGTTTAATATGGCAAACGCTTGAGAGCTACTTACAAACACCATTCAATTTCATCACTAATTACTAATAACAGGAATGAAATTAGCACCTGTCTCAGCTGCTTCAGATTTTGGATTGCACTTAATAAACAGTTGAGAAAGTCCTCTGTTGCTAAACATTTACTGGGCCATTTGCATCCTGATTTTCAATGTGCTATTATGATTTATACTCTCCTATAGTCATCTGAAAAAGCATAGGACTTAAAGACAGTGTTTCTTATTTGAATTTAAAACAATGTTTTTAATACCTTACACTTTGAAATAATTTTTCAGTATGCGACATCAATTTGTCTTCTATATAATCATTCTATCTTTCTCTTTAAGTCTACTAAAACGAGAATGCTAGTGGAGTGAATAGGCATTTTCACACACAAAAAAACCTGAAAAATCGTTAGAATAAACTAACGCACAAAAAAAGAAAGTTCTACTGGTTTTAATGATCCCTTAAAACACAAAATCTCTTAAAGGCGTGAAACCCTGGTTTCTCTAGTCATCCCTTCTGGGTCTTTGGTCTATGCTGCTACTATAGGTACTGGAGAATTTTAACATGAAAACAAGGCAATTAAATTGCAAAATTGTTCAGTGCTACTCACAACACCATTAAATAGCGTCACTTATTAATAATAACAGGAATAGTAGATTTGGGAAAGTCTCACACTCAGTGAAACCACACTGAAAGGGTGTGAGAGAAATTATGTAAAAAAGTAGTATGATAAAAAAAAAATGTCATGAAACCATCTTATTAGTGTCCAAGGTAAATGATCATGGTATAAAACACTTCTCTATCTTTTGGACCCAATCTTTTCTATCTTTGGACCCAATCAGTTATTATACTGAGATGTGTAAGACATTATCGTCAGGATTTCAGGCCAACTGAACTCTAGATATAGTGACTTTAATCATTCAAATTGTTGTCTTTCATTTAATACAGATTTATTTTTCTAATATTTCAAAGTACATCAGGAGGCATTTTTAAAATAAAGTTTATAAGCTTTGAAACATTGTTACAAAATAACCAGAAGATGGCAGCATGGCACCTGTTTAGAAATTTGATAGCTTGTAAGTTCCATTAAGCGGAAACAGTTTCTAGATTTTTATAAATAATATCTTTCCAATCACAAAATTTTCTCAACATAGAAAACGTAATTAAGAAAAGACTGTTAGTAAGGTCTAAATGATAGCTTGACCAAAGCAGAATTACAAAGGAACAAAAATGGCTTCTTCTTTACTGAAAATAATGAAGAAAGATGAAAGAGAGATGGTAGAGGGAGAATGTCAAGGCTCTTAAAAATGTGCTTTCAGAACATTTTAAGTAGGCTTGATAGAACCCATTATGGGAAAGAAGAGACTCTTTTAAAATTCCAAACAAGATGAGCCCTGATATTGAAATAACCAATTAATTCCACCGAGGCCATTAGGAAAGAATTAAAGGTCATTATCATAATTGAACAGGTTCAAAACAAACTCCTTAAATTTATCATCTTTAAAGTCCATTTCGGCTTTTAAAAAATACACCTATTGTTTTATGATCTTTTATAGCCGAAATATGTGAACAGTTTACAAAGAACTCCAGTACACTCATTTTATTTTTAAAGTTGTAATCTCATTATAACTAACAAAATTAACTGAAGACATCTGTTTAGCTATGAAAAAATGTCTTTTAAACCTCAGGTAAGAATCCACATATTTATAATAATATGGAACATCGTAAAATGACAGTTCAAGAAAACATTTTTCTATAATCCCTGAAAAGTCCATAATAAGAATTTACTGTACTAGAAGTTTTAAGGAAAGCTTCTCGGTATATTCCATTATGAACTGTTAAAAATAAAACTCAGCACATTACCTATTACGTTTTCCTGTTCATTTTATAAATTTGTGATATATACTGAATCCTCACCCTTCTACCAAAAAACTCTAGAGCCTGTTCAAACTGAACTGGTTACCCTACGTGTTATAAGACTAGTGTGGGTTTTTCTCGTGTATTGGTATATTTGTGTATATCCATTTATTCAAAGCTGATTTGTTGTCTACTATAATAGTTGGCCCCATTCTAGGCAATGACTGAAATGCATTACATATTTTGAATAGATCCATTAAATAATTATATCAGGAAAATAGAAAATATAGGAACTGAATATGAATGCCAAGCATTTTGTGGAAATGTCTATATAGGCGTTATAACTAACAAAAATAATTGTTACTATGTGCTGTTTGAATTTTGGTCATTTTTCTTAGTTGTGTATATTTGGTATAATAGTTAATCAAACATCTTTTATACATATTAAACTACCATTGAGTTCATCGTATGAAGATATCTAGTAAACTATGTTCTTCGAATAATGAATCACAGAATAACAAACAAAACACTTAGTGATTAAAGCCACCTGAGAATCCAGGCAGAAGGGAGATTATTTTTTTCTCATTTCCTCCTGCAGTGGGCAGCAGAGGCTCAGTTAGGTTTTAACAGGAAACTGAAAAACAGGGCAAAACAACTGCTCAAACAGTAAACAGGTGGTGTTCTCAGGGCTCATAGGTCTTGGGGGCAGGAAAACAAATTAGATTATGATGGTGATGATAATTATGATTATACTGATAAGTATTTTATAAAATGTTTTCCTTTTTTTTTCCCCTCATTAAAAAAAATATCCATAGGCTGTATAAATTGTCACTTTTTACAGTTGAGTGACTTGAAATCCAATTAAGGTAAACCTCAGGATGGAGAGCTACTGAAAAGTAGAGTCAGGATGCTGAGCTAGATACTCCTGCCTCTACATTAGAATTAGAGGGAAATTGGGAACAGATCAGAAAAGTTCAGCGCTAAAAAGACAATTTTTGATCCTTTGGAGATGAGAAATTATTTGTATTCTTTAAGTATTCTACAAATATAAATAAAATATTTACTCAAGCTCTTAAGCTCCATGTCTGAAGGCAGAAATGGAATTGAAACTTATCCAGGCTATTTATACTGAAAGAGATTTCATTAGTCAGGATGATTAGTCCACCTTAACCTTGATTCCCACCTTCTCTTGGTAAATTCCCAGGTAAGATGTTGATCCTCCCCCACGACCCCCCCCCCCAGTAGGGGATCTTGGCCTTGTGAACAGAGATAACAATTCAGGATTAAGTATTTTGGAGCAAACAATTTATTATTTGGGTCTTTTTATACCCTATGAACCTCACCTTGTGTGACATCCAATGTAGTCTCATGCTTAGATGGTTATGTGCTGAGAACCTCACTGAGTGGCTATAAAAAATGGAAACTTGAATACAGGCTTATTCATTCTACTTTATGAGTCTAACCTTGGTTTTGTCTCAGAGCTTTCTCTACCAGGGATAGAGGACTGGTTCCTGAAATGTTCTCATAAGCAATTCCTTTTTACAAAGAACTATACAGAGCCATAAAAATAATTAACAATACAGAGTAGCCTACATTAAATGCTAAATGTGTGGAAAGGCAAAAAATGCTATAGGAGACAGCCAGCCATCCAGATGTTGTCCTAGGTAATGGAGTATAGCAATATACTCAGCAAAGGAATTTGAATCAAGTTCTGAAAACATCAGAGAGACATTGAAGCCTTTTGGGTAAATCCATGACTAAAGCATTGGTTTCTTCTAGTTGTTTCCACTTTAGATATAATTTTCACTCCAGTTGAAGAATATGAAAGAGTTAAATGGTTTTTTAAACAGCTTACTCCTTATTGTACATCGACCTCAGGTGGAGAAAATTATACTTCTTTAAAATTTGACCAAATTTGGCCAAATTTTAAAATGTTGGAAGCATGGAACCTACCCGGTTGCTGGTTGGTCTTTGCTTATTATCTTCCTTCCTTTAACTAAATGTTTTTTTTTTTTTTTATTATATCAGACTAATATTTTACTTTGATCTATGGAGTTAGAATAAAATGTTACTGCCTTTTAATGAAAGAACTATTTTTGGGGTCTTATTTTTTTTTATGACATTACTTTTTATAATAGAAAAATATTGCCAGGTACTCTTCTTCCATATATTAAGATATGCATAAAAGCAAAAAAGGAAACAGCTTTAGAAAAATTATAACTTCATGGTTTATTTTTACTTGATGTTAAGAATTTCTGCTAAATATAATATACAAGTTATGTAGGTTGTACAGATTTAATTTTTTTGTTTTCTTTGGAACTTTGATCTTTCCCAGGTCTTTGACCTTTTGTTGATACAATTCTTCTATCATCTTTTTCCTTATCCATTATATTAGGTGTCCCAAATCCCTTATACCTGTTATTTTTCCAGTTTCCCTTCCCTTATTTTTTTTTTTCTGGAATCTAATTAACTCTCTTTTTCACAAAATTTATGTATTTAGGACAGAGACTGTAAGGAAAACTGTGACAAAAGAAAATTAGCAGAGAAAATTAAATGGATCAATTAAATTAATTTTGGACAATGAGAGATTTGACTTTTTATTATTGAAATAATTCCTATATGTTTATTTGTAAATGCTTATTTGCCATCATCCTTAGTTACTTACCCATATACAGGAAAGTCACAATGTACTAATTTCAATTTGTGTGCAGCATAAAGTGTTATTTTATTTCAATGTCCCAATTCCAAATCTCATAGGCCAATTTGGACTTTGCTCATTGATGCTAATTGTTTTTTTCAACCAAGAGTATAAGCTTTAAATGAATGCATATGTATCAATAACCTTCAAAATAATTTTCACTTACATGATAATGGTTTACAGTAGGCATATAAGATGCAAATTACATAAACTATTTTTCTAGATCTTGTTAATCTACGCAGGTAGATACATTGTAAATCATATTACATCTTCAGTACAAGACATGTTGTGGCAATTAACACTTGTCTTGAGTTTGAAGAAATAATATAAACAAGATAATATTTTGGGATAGGTGAATGTTATGAAAATAGAAAACATAGGCTTAAGCAATTGGTTTGGTTTATGTTATTGATTATGAAATATGGAGAAGTAATATATTCTCATCAGTTTACTTGGAGGAAAAAAGAACTAGAACAGTGATTATAAAGTTCAGTGAAATGATGACATTGGAATAGTTTGGTAGCTACAAAGAAAGTTTTGAAATGTGTTGGCTTGATTTATCTAATTACCTGCCTGAATTTCTGTTATAATAGCTATAAAATTTTTGATGACATTTTATTTAAAATTTTTTTATAATTAATTTTTATTATTAATTTAAAAATTTTTGGGGTGGGTTGGGTCTTTGTTGCTATGTGCTGGCCTTCATTAATTGTAGTGAGCGGGGGCCACTCCTCACCACAGTGCATGGGCTTCTCATTGCGGTTACCTCTCTGGTTGCGGAGCACGGGCTCTAGGCACGTGGGCTCAGTAGTTGTGGCAAACGGGCCCAGTTGCTCCGCAGCATGTGGGATCCTCCCGGACCAGGGCTTGAACCTGTGTCCCCTGCATTGGCAGGCGGACTCTCAACCCCTGGACAACCAGGGAAGTCCTGAAAACATTTTAGATCAACAAAAAAGTTGCAAAAAATGACATAGTAAAAAAAAAAAAAATGACATAGTGTATATGTATATGCCCATCATCCAGCTTCCCCTAATGTTAACACATGACATAGTCATAACGACGTCTTTGTACAGTTGTATAGTTAACACTGGAACAATAGTACTAATTAATCCATGGTCCTTATTGGAATGTCACCACTTTTTTCCACAAATATGTTTTCTTCTGCTTCAGAATCCAAGTAGGATCCCAGATTATATTTAGTTGCTGTTTTCTTAGTTTCTGCTAATCTATGAAAGTTGCTAAATTTTTCCTTGTCTCTCATGACCTTACAACACTTGAGTAGTGGTCAGTTTCTTTGTAGAATGACTTTTGCTCTGGGTTTGTGTGATGCTTTTCATGATTAGATCAAGGTGAAGTATTTTTAGCAGTGCCACAAAAGCAGTGTTGTATCCTTCTCAGTGCATCATATAAGGAGGTATATGGTATGTTTTATCCCTCTGGATGTACTCAATTAAGGTAGCATGTGCCTAGTCTTTCCACTTTAAATTTACTACTTTTCCCTTTAAACTAAAAAAAAAAAAAAAAATTGGGAGAGATACTTTAAGGCTATGTGAATATCCTGCTTCATCCAATTATTTTAGCATCCATTGTTGAATTTTACCTGCAGCAGTTATTATTGTGATGTGTACCTGATGGTGATTTTGTATTTCCCTTATTATTTCTCTATTTATTATTATATAATAGGCTTTTTGTTACTTGCTATTAGTATTAAGCAGAAAAAAAAATACGTTGTTTCTTATTTTTGTTCCTATTTATTAGTTAGGACTAGCATTCCTTCCAAAGGCTTTAGCTAACTTAGAGTTCTTTTTTTCAAAACATGTTTTTAACTAAATTTTACTGGTACAGTGAGTTACATTCATTCAAACCTTCCCCACACCAAACCCTGTTCATAACATCATATATATATATATATATATATAGTTATGTATATATATGCTAGTAATATACATGGGCAAATATATATTGACATTGCAATTTTCTTCTAGTTTTAAGCCACCACAGCTCCGTTAAAGAACCAACGCTTTGTAATTGCTTTGAATGAATCAATATGGTCTCTATTATGTCATTGATCAGCTAATTAAAAATTCTTAAAATAAGAAGTGCTATGATTATTTAATGATGATAAAATATCTGATGTGAGAGCTCCCTTATTAAAGTTTACCATAGCTTTGGGGGAAAAAATGTATAACAGGAACAAAGCAAACAGTACAGTGATTTGTAATTCTAGAAGGTGAGATTAGATCTTAAAGATTCATTTTTCCTTAAATATAAATTGTGGATACTATGGTTGGAAGTTTATTAACACCAAATAAATCATAAAAAGCATGCAAACTTAATTGAAAATTATGTCACTAAATTTTCCCCCAGTATATACTTCAGAATTTTCCACAGTGTATTCTACAAATTCTAGATATTTCTGTGATATGTGAGTGCTTCAGAGACGGTGAGAAAAATTTCTAGATATGTTAGCTTCTGGCTCTGTGTAGCTACTAAATGTACTGTGTGTCAAAAAATAAGAAATTTTACTTTTAGATACATGAACAGCAAATATGGCTTTGGTCATCTTGCAGTAAACCTTTTGCACTCTTTTAAGCTTTCTGTGAATCAGTCTGATGACATCATGCAAATTACATTGTCTTATTTTGTGACTCCTGCAATTATTCAGCTTTATCATGGACTCACCAAGAAGTTTTTCCCCCCACTATTTAAAATCACTAATGGATTTGCAGCTAACCTTTGGCTTCAGTCTCGGTCGGTTGCCTTCAGTATCACTTGTGTATGCATTGAGCTGATAAGTACTGTGGTTCATTTTACTCTTGAGCAAACCAAGTTTAAGGAAAAAAGAAAACAGAAAAAAAAAAAAAAGAAATCAAAACTCCAGACCAATAATTACCTTAGCTTCAGATGAAGGTGGTGAAAAATCATTTGATTGCTTCCTAATTCTTGGCAAGATATAACAAAATAAGGTTTTGGGGAGGTGGAGGGTGAGAGGAGGGCCACACAGCAGAACGGAGGGGAGACAGCAAGGGCTCTGAAATAGCTTTCTTATGCTGCTTATTATGTCCTTGGATTCTTTCAAACTGCATTTTATTCTGTATTATCAGTTTGATAAAATTATAATTACAATGCATATCTTGGTTTAATCATGGATCCCTTCCCACATCAATGGCTATTCCTCAATATTCCCAGCATCATCATTTCACATTACATTTTAATTTGTTAGTTCATCAGGAAGAACAGTGTACCCTAGCATGTAAAGGATTACTCGTCATGACTCAGTAGGCTAACAAAGCTTTTGGTAAAAGGGGAAATCTAATGAAAAGAAAAAAGATTCTAGTCCTTCTAGGTCAAATTATTAGCTCAGATATTTCATGCAAGAGAGAAACTGAAAATTAATTTTTCTCATTGCACTGTATAATATACTTACTTAAAAAAAACTAAGGATATATAAAATACATATCTCCTATAATGAGCAAGAAAATATCATTTGAGAGTATAATACACAAACAGAATCTAAAGCAACTGTACTTTTAGAAATAACTAAGACTTAACTTTGCGTGGGAGAAAGCTTTTAATATTTCTCTCTTTTTTTTAATTTTAAAAGAATAGAAAACATCCCTGGTAACCTGGCAAGAATTTAAACAAAATGATTAAATATAAAGGAGGAATAACAAAGTCCATGGTAATATGGTTATTTACCTTCATGTATCTAAATTACATTAGTTTATTTCTTGGGCTTGTCTACTCATACCTTAAACAATGTAAATCAGTTGACTGGTGTTTATAATTACCTGAAGAATAACGTTAAACTAGGCAAGTTCTATGGAAGTAAGTATACCAACCACAAAATAATGAAATTTTCTTTCATTTTGAAGATTTCCTGAGTATTCAACATAGCATTTTGACTTTAAATTGAGAATTACCTGTTAAACAATGGAATTTTTAACACTTTTGAGGACTTGACAGTATAGCACAGTTAAGGAGGTAAAACTCCTGAGTCAATCTTTTGTGTCCTTATTTTATTTTCCACATGAATCACTCACAGCTACTTATGCTCATTGTAGAAGTTCTTCCCCAAAGACAGCATGTACTGGATGGAAAGGTCAGTACTTAGGGATCCAGTTTTAGGTCTGCCATTAATTACCCACGTAAGACTAAACAAATTCCTTAACTTCTCTCAGCCTAGGTTTCATGTTCTGTCAAGAGTTTGAGAAAAGATTCCTTCAATTTCCCTCAATAAATTTTTAATTTACCTCAATTTTGAAAGGTCTTTGTTTTTCAATAATTTTTTAAGTAGGCAAATGTGTTCCTTCACTCAGTGGGTCTGAAGGAGTTAGGGATTTTTAGAAAATCTTAATTTTTATCTGCTTTTTCAATTATAACTTCAATAATGGCATCAAAATATATTGTAATGGCCTATCTATATCTATACATATGACAACAGACTGTATATCTTATGTCATCTAGCATGTGTTTACTAAGAGACTGCCATGTTCATTTGTGCATGTTCATACATACACACACACACACCAGGGTATATTTCTGGAGAAAGATTATCTAAATTGAGATATGACAAATAATAGAAGTTAGCTAATAGATAACAGGGGGAAGTAGTATTTTTAGGAAAAAGGAGGGTGTAAAAACCTACTGGACAGAAGGAATAGCCCTTTTGAGAAATTCTGAAAGTTCATTAAGGATAAACTTCGACTTCAAAAGTTTTAACCTAGTTTAGGGAAAGGAAACTAATATTTGTTGAGGGCCTACTCGGTTTTAGGCAGTATTTGTTGAGTTAGACTTGTTCTGTTATACTTGTTCTGATATATTACATATCTGCATGTAGCTCTTCAGAGATTCACATGTAACACTTTAATTAGGCAACTATTTATTATTGGTCAAAATGATCCAATTTAATTTTCTTCTTCCAGTCTCACCATTGCCATTTATTAATGAATCACAGTTAGCCCTTATTCCTGCCCTTGGAGTATCCTCTTTGTCCAGGCTTTTGTATCATCTCCCTTCTGATATGCAGATAGTATTTTAGACAGTGACTCATGTACAAACCGCTTTGGGCTCATTCTGTTAAAGAATGTATTTCCACCCCTCCACAGTGGTACTCTAATTCTCTTTGTGTACACACTTGCAATTTATGCTTTTCACTTATTTTAATACATTTTACAAAGAATAGTAAGGTCTTTCTTTAAAATTAGTGTAAAATATTGATGTTTCTAAAATTATATATTTATATTCAGGAGGTATATTTATTCTTTGAACTATTCCTTTAGCTGTGTGTTTGTACACACACATATGTGTGTTTGTATGTGTGTTGGGGATAGGTAGGGGAAAATGGTACCAGACATATGTGGTCTTTTTTTCTCTTCTCAAATAAGAATTCTAAACTTCATTTAAAAAGTATTTTGATCATCTCATTTTATGTAGTATAAGATCTGAAACCCAGAGATAAGAGTGTATCTAGTTTTCTTCCGTAAGTTCCAGTGCTCTTATAATAATACAGGTTAACCACGATAGCCTATCGTGAGCTTGTATGTGGCAAGGTACACGTTTATTAAACTGCTCTTCAGTGGTGTCCAAAATGTCCTCACATGGATGCTCAACTTAAAAAGTAGTTTTAGAGGATGACTAGAAAATTGAATTTATACCTTTCAACCCCGAGGATTTGAGAAAGTACTTACTATTTGGAAAACCTCTGCATAAAATTAGCTGGCTATTATCTAGTTAACGAGTAAGGTCTGCTGTCTGGTGTGCTGCGAAGTGGAAGTGAACGACTGTTGGCAAGAGGATATAAATGGTGTTTTATGAGGTTATGTTGATCTTTTTGTTTTCAATTTAAGATTTTGAAAAAATGATTTTAAAGAAAAGGAAACATCTAGTGTAAGTCACCATCCCTATTCTAACATGTAACAGCTGATTAGGTTATTAAACTAATATGTTCAGTATTCTCTTGCAAAGTAAAAGGATTAGACTGTTTTGGATTTTTTTTTTTTTGCACATGAAAAAGGAGCAACTAATAATAAATGATTCTATGAAACATAGTTAATTTTTTTATCCATTCAACAGATGTCTTCTTAGTGCCTATTATGTGGCAGGTTGTGTTAGGTGCTAAATAAAAGAACTTACAAAGCAACGTCCCTTCTGTTTAGGAACTGATCAGTACTTTGGAAGAGACTTACTTTTAAAGCAACAGTTGGAGTACAGGGTTATGGGTACAGGAATGCAAGGCATATAAGAGATACCTATTTTAGGGTCATATAAATAAGCTCAAGAAAAGAATCGAAAGCGGGATGGTATGAGCTGAGCTCAGAGAACAAGGAACAGAATATGAAAAACACAGAAGTGAAAGAATGTAACATATTCAGGGAATATCAACTGTTTTTTTTTTTTTTTTTTGGAGTGGAAGGGTGATATGAGTGAATAGTGGGAAATGAGCAAGATAGGAACTATTTACTTCATGAAATGCCAAAACCAAGAAGTTTATATATTGTCTTAGGTGATGAAAAGCTCTTTTAGGACATTAGTGGGAGAAGGACAAACAGAATTTATGCTTGGGGTAATATGCCTATTATAGAATAGAAGATGGATTGGATGAGGAATTAAAGAAGAGAGATTAATTAGAAGATTCTAGCTTCTGGCTGCTGTATAAAACTCCCATCTACCACTCTTCTTCCCTAAAAAGTTTAGGTATAGAACTATAAATACTCAAAAATCGGTGAACCCTTAGATTGAAATTCTAATTATTTAATTCTACAATACAGAAAAGGATGTCAAATACTTTAAATGACTTGCAAACCAGAGGGTTTCCAACAAAGTTAGAATTTAGGACCCTGATCTCCTCATTCTCAAAAAACACATATTAAAATTCACAAGGAACCAGCCCTTAAGCTTCATAGAAATATTTTACCGAAAGTATTAATGATGATGTGTCTGTGTTAGCAGTACCATAAAACAAGTGACCTTCACGGACAAAACTCTCTGTGGTTAAAATTAAAAAGACAAAGGAAAATTGGATCTGATTATTAATGTAATTAGCTGATGATCCAGTGGTGTGTCAGATCCTAAATGCTAGTTATTGACTGATGATAATGGAGCATTCACATCTTCAAACTGGTGCTCAAGTCCTGCTCTCAGAAATAATGAGAGAGCTGCTCCCTCCATCCTGCCTCCTTGCAAGGTGCTAATGCCACATTCTGAATAAGGAGGTGCAAACCCAGCATACAGGCAGTGCTGCTCTTGCGCCACATTAAATCCACTGTTTTGTTTGCTGCTGCTGTAGGTTCTGTTTTTTTTTTTTTTGAAAATTGGGCATTTTTGAAGTGCTGTCATGAATATGATGGGGAAAGAATATTATAATCAACCCTTCTTAAGAATTGCCAGATTTACAGTATGTTCATAAACCTCAAACAAACAAGAAAATATGTTGAGTATAACCCACTACAGTGCTTAACATTTACACAGAATCTTTTTTAATAACCATTTTGAGGCTTCTGTTGGTGTCTATAACATTTAAAGTTATAATTTGGCAGCCATGTTGCTACTGGCTCCTTCAAACTAAAAATTTCAGTGTCTGATAAATAGAAATATAGAGAGCGACCACTTTATAGGTACATATATTTATTCAGGTGCATGACTTTAGTGGGCTGTTAAACTTGATAATATTCACTGTGAGATTATTTAATCATCATCCCCTTTGAAGATAAGCGATTTGCCCAAGAACATAGGTTACTAAATAGTAAAACAATGTTTTATTTCTGAAAATAAGGATTTGCTAAAGAGTTTAGCACTTGGCAATCATGGTACAACAAGGTTTAGACTGTTCTATTCCAATAAAACAATGCATGTACCTCATAACAAAGGGGATAGATCAAAGTATGGAATATTCTTTAGTCTTTATGGCTTATGTCATGAGATGCTTGGTGATACCTCTGTTAGGAAATAAAGGAAGACTACCACTTGATCCTCCAAATGAGAAAGGAAAGTTGTAATTGGATGTCATCTTTGCCAGTTATTTTGGCTGTAAAATAGACAGAGGCAGTTCATTGCAAGAGTGAAGCAGTTGCCAGTTTGTAGTCACAGATTATAACTGTGGAGAATCTCTTTCTCCCTGCTCCTTCTGAGGTAATGCAGGACTCTGCTGAAAAAACTTATGTCTACTTCTTGGAATTGAATGTTTCACTAATTTATAAAAGGAGACTCTTCATTTTAGGGGGAGCAAGACTAAAGGGAATTCCTGAGTTTGGGGATTTAGTTTTACACAATGGAATGCTGTTGTATCCTGAAGTGTTCGCCTAAAACTGTAAAGGTCACTTTATATTCCTATGTTGTTAAATTGTTTTTGAAAATACGGTTACAAATTAAAGCACAATATTTCCTTATCTGTGGGAGCAATTCAGTTTCTGTATTATAAGATATTTAGCGTGTTTCCATTTTGCGGGGAGACGGGCTGGTGTAAATAACACTGAAATGGATTATCAGGATACATAAATGTTTGTGTCAGCATATGTTGATACGTCTTTTTGAGAGATTTCTAGAAGTGAAATAAGTGGGTGAAAGGGAGCAAATATCTTGTAGAGTTTGATATGTGCTGGAAAATCGCTTTCCAATTTATACTACCACCAGCAATGAGTGAAGATGGCAATTTTATCACACCTGTTCATCACTATCAAAACAAAATATCACAAAAGGCTTGCTTTATTAAAAATGGTATTATTTGCTTTTTGCAAACAAATTCCCTCAAAGATAGATATAGGCCAAGCTCTTCTCAGTAATTAAAATCTTTCTGTTAGACTCTTTCTTTAGGTCAGGAGAGAATCACTTTGAAAGTACATTTGGGGAGGCAGGAAACGGAAGCTATGTCCACTGACAGACAAGCCCTTGAAACCTGGAAAAATCAGGAGAGCATTGGTTATGCAATAAGCCCATAAAAGAGAAAGATAAGTATTAAATAGAAAATGGGAAAACACTGAAGATAATATTTACTTCTGTTGCATGTTTGTGTATAGCTGCAATCTAACTTTGGAAATTACCAATTGCATTAGTTTTCTAGAGCTGTCATAACAGCATATCTGTTGAACGTGCTCCTGAAATTGGGTCATACATCAGTAGGGAAATGAAAATGGAGTGAAAATTTTCTCCGAGATAGGTTGAAAAATTAAGTCATTTTAAGGACCTAACATTTAAATAAGGTAATGAGGAGTAACCCTGCCGCACAGTTTTTTGTTGTTGTTGTTGCGGTACGCGGGCCTCTCACTGTTGTGGCCTCTCCCGTTGCCGAGCACAGGCTCGGGACGCGGAGGCCCAGTGGCCATGGCTCACAGGCCCAGCCGCTCCGTGGCATGTGGGATCTTCCCGGACCGGGGCACGAACCCGTGTCCCCTGCATCTGCAGGCGGACTCTCAACCACTGAGCCACCAGGGAAGCCCCACATGATTGGTATTTTAAGCTGAAAAATTTTTTCTATGGAGGCCTGTCCTGTGAATTGTCGGCTGTTTAGCAGTGTCCATGGCCTCTAACCACTATATGCCTATAGCACCCTACACCGAGCTGTGACCAAAAATGTCTCCAGGGATTACCAAATGTTCCAGGCCACGGAAGTGGCAGGAGGAAATTAGCCTTGGGAGAAAATGCCTGAGTTAAAACAGTTAAATGATGTCAATGAAATGATGATACACCACCTCCCCTTCACCACCATCAGCAGATCTAAAAAAGAGCTGCTGGTCGAAACATAGTTTTCCAAATATATTGTCTTTCAGGTTTGATATTTAGAATTTTCCTTATTGAGTCTATAGGTGTTGTATTCTTGTCTTTTTTATTCTTCCTTTTTTTTTCCATTTTCTCATCTCAAGTCTTTTTTTCCCTCCTAATTCTAGCCTATGCTAAGTTCATTTAAACCACTATTTTAAAATGTCTCCTCCCTTTCCTCCTGCAACTTATTTCCATTTATAGGAGTATATGTTCCTATCAGAAAAATCAGAGCAAACACCCTTATTCCTATCTTTAAAACCCCAATTATTCCTACTGGCCAGAGGAATGGAGATTTTAGAATTTGGGGATTGTTTTTGCTGTGAATCCAGCCCTGACTTTGTTGATACCATGTTTTTCTGTGATAAATTCATTAGAGTCTGGCTGTAATGCTGACTGTCCAGAGTTTCATACTTTCTCTTCACCCTATGCTTCTACTCCCATGGATGTTAGACAACTGGATCCTTGCTTGGCTGGAGAAAACTTTAAGTGCCTCCCTGTCATTTACCAAGGTTTTCTGTTCCTCTAGTCATGCCAGACCATAAGTAAAACACAGAACATGGAATGATAGCTTTTAAATACCACTTAAAATACCTCATTCCCCTGCCAAAACAAAACAAAACAAAAGACAAAAAGAATGCCACTTTTACTTTGATTTCTCTGAATTTCTTTCATGAATAAAGTTTCATTTTTTTTATGTGTTTCTCAGTTATTTTGCACTTAATTATAATTGTGTGACTATAAATATAATTGTATTAAAATAGAAGAAATATTGGGCTGGCCAAAATGTCTGTTTGGGTTTTTCCATAGCATGGTACCAAAAACCCAAATGAACTTTTTGGGCAACCCAATACAAACTTTTTCATACTGAGAGATGAATAGACTAGAAAGCATGAGTTAAAATATTTTTTAGATATTTAAATAATTTAATATATTTGAACTATTTTTACTTTTCAAGCATTTTATAGTTTTTAATAGCTAATGTGTTTTGGCCACGTCCTATGCCCTAGGAAGGGTTCTAAGCAATTTATTTGTATTAACTCATTTAATCTTTACAACTTCATTGTAAGTGATAAACTGAGGCTAAGATAAGGTTATGTACATTGTCTAAATCCAAACTGGTTAGTAATCCAAGGACCAAAGTTCAGCTCCCGAAAGTGTGAAATTCTAGTTTGGGCCATAAAATTTAAAAGATAGCCTAAATGTGTGTGTGTGTGTGTGTGTGTGTGTGTGCGCGTGTGTGTGTGTGTGTGTATTTTTTTAAGCAACAAAATCCTGTCACTAAGCATTACCTTATGTAGACCTTTCAAGTGAGAGAGGAAAAGTGTGTACGAATGTGTACGTGTTTGTGTATGCACTTGTACATGGCTACTTGGCTTGAATAATGGCTGAAGGAATGTTATAGGCAATGTGGAGTCTTGGTTTCTTCCCATCGCCCAGAAATTCCTGAGGCATTACCATATAAAAATGAGAACTTTGTAATTCAGAGTTTGAATCCAGTTTACTGGATTACCACTCCAGTGCCTTCTAGAACTAAATTCATTTAGGTTAGTGATCTTTACATATGGAAGAAAACATTATATTTATTTCTATTTTATAGGTGCTATTTATTATTCATGGTTAAATTTTTATCCCAACATACTGGTAGAGGTCACAAAGGAAGTTTTTTTCTCTGTTTTTTTTCCCCCACATCTGGAAATTTCAGGCAGATAGAATGTCAAAAACCATGAATGAAGTAAGTGGTTCTTTCATTTTGCATTTAATTGAAGTCCTTGTAATTAGTATTATCACATTTGCAACAAGGGTTCTTAGATTTAGATCTGTCCTTTTATGTGGGTGAGTCTCTGGACATATTTGGAAATGTGTCACTGCATCTAATAGAATAATAAAATACAAATGATGGAAATATTGGGCTTTAGCACAGCAATATGTGATTCTGTTTCCTCTTTTGATTTCTAAAATACTCCAGTTCATTTGAACATATTTACATCTATTATCTGCACATATTTTAGTCTCACTACCTGAAAGTTTGAAACATTATTACTGTGAAAATGATTCTCTGTTAACTTTAATTGGTGCACTGATACCACTGTTTGATCAACAAATATTCTAAGGTTTTTATTATTATAAAACCTGTTTAACCTGCCTCTTCATCTTCCTGTTTTGAACATAGTAATTCATTTAGGATTTTTGAAAAGTGGTGTCTGAATTTTTGCCTAAATTTGATTTTTATGTATCAGGAGCTAAATTTGCTTCTATATTTCTTTCTGGGAAAAAAAAATATTTTAAGACATAAAGGAATAGAGCTCCTTTGGAGATTCAGATTGAGAGATATATCAGAGTATTTATCTCTAGTCCTTTTTTTCTTAATGAACTTCATCTAAAAAAAGACAAAAGATAGACCATCTTTTTGAAGTTAATGGGGAGATACCCATTTTGAGCAATGGTTGAGGTTTAAACCATGTCTTGTTTTATGTATTGGTATTTCTCAATCTGTTTGTAATACTAAATATATTAATAAAAAATATATATTTTTTACAATAGGTTCCTGTCCTGAGACCACAGCAGGATGTGCCTTGGACAAAGGTATGCACATTTAAAATATATTTCAAATTTTCTTCATGAGTAAAGTATAAAAATGTTATAATAATTACATTATTGTCTCAGGCTTAGATATATGGAATTATAATACATGTTTATGTATATGATATATACTCTTTCATCTGGCAAAATATGATTCTAATGGTAAAGTATCAGAATAAAATATCTGATTATTAAATACATAGCATTGCCTGGCCACAGAGTGCCTTAATCCACACAACCTATATTCAAAGGACTATTGTCGCTAATGCTCTTGCAAGTAAAACAGTGGAACTATTCTAAGGCTGATGGAAGGTATTTAACACAGTCTTTAATGACGCTGATGAGTAAATTACTGAAATAGGATATAGGTCAGTTAAATTACCAGTCAAGAATTACCTAAGAGTGTCTAGGTTTTGGTGAATCAAATGGTGAAATTAGTTTAAAATTACAAATCAGTGTGAAAATAGGAAGCAAACAGGAAAATAAACACACACGCACAGCTAAATAAGTATATAAATGTGCTATATGAAAGATAAGGCGGCCAGTATAAGGCTGATACAGGATGCCTATGATTTCCTACCATGGGTAAAACTGATAGCTAGTGGGAACCTGCTCTGTAGCACAGGGAGCTCAGCTAGGTGCTCTGTGATGACCTAGATGGGTGGGATGGGCGGAGGGTGGGAGAGAGGGGATGTATGTATACATATAGCTGATTCACTTCATTGTACAGCAGAAACTAACACAACATTGTAAAGCAACTCTACTCCAATTAAAAAAAAAAAGGAACAAAGAACATTATAAAGATCAAGAACTGCAATAGCCTTGAATCCTAAGAGGGAGCTGAAAAGAAAGTGTATATAATGAATAAAAAGTACTTGGTGGGAGCTCTGAGTTAAGACCAAAGGAACTAAGATTGTCAGGGACTGTAATGGAGAAAGGCGAAGACAGATGAAAGTGAAAATGAAACTCACAAATAGAAGCTATTAAAACTCACTATGGAGAAAGCATGAGAAGACTTGCTTGAATTAACACGTGAGGAATTTAAGTGATAAAGTATTGATAGAAGGTTTGATGTTGTTTATTTAGAGGTATTTAAGTATCAAATGGATTCACAAATGTCTGATTATAATTTCTCTAAAGCTTCTCTAGATCTACCCCCAGGTAGAGGGTCCTTCCAACCCCACACAGAAACTGGCAAGGCAGTTCTTTTTATTTTTCTGCATGATAAAGTAATTTTATATTGAAAGAAAAGTTGTAAGTTGGTTTGTGGTTATAAGAAAAATGTGGCTATATGCACTAACATGAATAATAATTGATGTCTGTATGCATAGTTTTGGGGGAAATATTCTTATATACACATTTATATTTTAAATTTGGCTCTAAATATATGGTGTGTGTTCCACATTACCCTTATATGAAAGAATAAGCTATTCATCTGCATATATGGATAATTTTCTGAGATTTTAATATTGAAATACACTTAGTTTTTTTCTTGACTCTTTTTCATATGTTTTTCCTCTTAGTCATTTTCAGTCCCTATTCAGAGATGGGTATGACTTTAGAATATGCAAGGAAAATATGCCAGCCGATGTGCTCTGCCAGACAGGGAATGAATGTCTCCAGGCACAAATCTCTGTTGTGTCAAGGCTTTGGCATGACATTTGGCAGGGAACTAAATCAAACATAGCACAATGCAAATAATCTCGGTTTCCCATAGATGTACAGCCTCAACCTCGAGCTGGCTGTTAGTCATTTCTCCTCTTTCCCCTGATATTCCAGGGAGCAACATTTCTGGTAATGAACTGAAAACTAGGGCATTTCCTAGGTGTTCTCATAGTGTGAGGAAGTGGGAGGATTGTGGCTTTGGAATTGGACCTTCCTGAGTGTGAAATGCCACTTTGTCATTTACTAGCTGTGGAATTCTTGGAAGGTTCCTTCAGATATAAAATGAATTTAGTAATAATTATCACAGGGGTTGTGTGGCTATTAAAATGAGGTAACTGTCCTAAAGCACCTCTTATACACGCTACATAATAGACACTTAATAAATGTCCTTTACTCCTTCCCATTTCTGTAATGAGTTCAGTTTTGTGTTAAATTTGTAAATAACCATCTCCATCATTCTGTGAAGAGAAGAGAAATGATTCTGTATTTGTAAGCTTGAGGTTATGTAAGCATTTGCAGTGTAATATTTGTCTTTATCTTTGTGCACTCTTTTTGGTGAAGGAAGTGTTGTGAACTTCTTGATCATTTTTTATATCAGTTCTTTTTTTTAAAAGATTGCATTTGAGGGAGTTCTGTGGCAGTCTAGAGTTTGGACTCGGTGCTTTCAATACTGGGGCCTGGGTTCCACCCCTGGTTAGGGAACTAAGATCCCATAAGCCATGCAGCGGGGCCAAAAAAAAAAAAAAAAGATTCATTTGATACAAAGGGTCTTTATATTGTACAAGAGCAGGTTTCAGGTCTTTGATTTAATTTTAGGCCTTGTTAGTGTGCTCAAGGATGAAAAACCACATTGTAAAATGTAGACAGGGGCTTAGAAAAATTGCATTTCCATAGCACACTCAAACTATCTTAGTTTAATAGTTCACTTCAGCTTCCTTATTAAGAAATTACTGTGTGTCATGTACTGTGTTAGGTGCTAAGGGTGCAAAGAAGAAAAAGATAGAGGTTCTCTGCCTTCAGGGGAATTATAATCTTAGAAGGAAGGAGACTTGGAAACATGTCATTTTAAAAATGATGTGTGTAACATAATATAGGCGTGAGGTGCCAATGAGGGGGCCCTATGGAAAAATCATTCCAATCAGTCTGGTTCCCTGGAGGGTTTGACACTCAGGTATCTTGAAAGGTGATGATGAATTGGTTGGTTATCAGTTGAATGTAGAGGCATAAGGAATGGGAAGATGTCAAGAAGAAAGACAGGAAAATCAGTTAGGAATCTGTTGTCTGAACTAAAAGAGAGAGATGGTGGTAATAAAGGTATAGACTTGGAATTGGGAAGTGAAGTTCTCCCACTTTGTTCTTGAAAGTATAGATTTAAGATATATTTGAAAGTTATTTTTATAGGAGTAAGAGGTTTCATAGTGTTTTTAATAACATGATGATAGGAACCAAATTAACTATTAAATCGTAGGGAAACTGTCAAATAAATATTAATATTTAAGACATGTTAAAGCTTCTAAAATTCATTATTTTGAAGATTATTTAAGGATGCTGTGTTCTTAAAAATCAGGCCAAACTCTGCAACAGTATTATAATACCATGCCTCTTCTATACATGTGCTTTTATACACATATTTATATAAAACACAGAAACACAGAGATACTCAAATGAGTATATATATGATGTGCTTTTGTTAGGGGATAGGGTTCAAGGAAAGCACACAGAAAAAGACTGGAAAGAAACACATCCAGCATGATTAATGGTGATTATTTCTGTGTGGTAGGTATATGTGTGACTTTTATTTTTCTTGAAATTTTATGTTTTACATTTTATATAATGAACATGTTGAACACATTTTATGTGACTCCCATGAGTCCTGCCTTTGTGTAATTCCCTCCCATTGAGTGTGGGCAGAACCTCTGACTTTCTTCTAACCATTGAAATACGGAGAAGGGGACAGGATACCCACTCCTGTGATTATGTTGTATGACAGGGGTGATGAGATGACAGTCCTACGTGTACATTACATTATATAAGAATACATTTTGTTAGAAGACTGGTTCTTTCTCTCCTGCTGGCCTTGAAGTAAGCTGCCATGGTGGGAGAGGGTCTAAGGAGAGGGCAACATGGCAAGAAACTGAAAGCCTCTATAGCTGGCAGTGGCCTCTGGCTGGCAGCCAGCAAGAAGTCAAGGATGCAGTTCCTACAGTCATCAGCTAAATTCTGCCAACAACCTGAATATACTTGTGTTATATAAAATATATATCTGCCCCCAGTTCCTGGCTCAGAACTCCTAAAACTGTTGTCATTTCCTAAGAGCACTAGGAGTATCTTTTGTTCTAATATTTGGTCTTTGACCCCAGTTTCTGATGCAGAGCTCCTAAAATCCTTTGGAATTTCCTGGGAGACAGGAGTGTTTTTTTGTTCTAGTGAAGTGACTCTTGGTGGGCTCCGAGATGGCTTCATGATGGGGGCTGGTCACCAAAAAGACCAAGCCTCGATTAGAAGCTTAGAACTTTCGGTCTCTTCTCCCATTTTTCAAGAAGGGGGAGAGAGGCTAGAGATTGAGTTATGATTGATCATACCTATATGATGAAGGCTCCAAAAAAATCCCCCAAATAAAGGGTTTGGAGAGCGTATGGGCTGGTGAATACATCCATATGCTGGGACGGTGACACACCCCAACTCCATGGGGACAGAGGCTCCTGCCCTCAGGACTCTTTCAGACCTCACTCTGTATATCTCTTCATCTTGCTGTTCATTCACACCCTTTAATATACTTGTAATAAACCAGTAATCTAGTAAGTAAACTTCTTTCCTGAGTTCTGTATGCCACTCTAGCAAGTTAATCAAACCCGAGGCTGAGGGTCACGGGAACCTCTGATTTATAGCCAGTTGGTTGGCAGCACGGGTAACAACGTGGACTTGAGATTGGCATCTCAAGTGTATGGGGGGAGGAGGCAGTCTAATGAAACAGCCCTTAGTCTATAGGATCTTTGCTAAGCTAACTCTGTGCATAGGTCCAAGTCATGCCTGGACCTATGCACAGAAACTGTGAGATAATAAATGTGTGTTTTGAGCTGCTAAATTTGTGGTAATTTGTTATACAGCAGAGGAAACTAATTGCTACAGACTCAGCTGTGTCCTCTCCAAATTCATATGTTGAAGATCTCACCCCCAATGTGACTGTATTTAGAGATAGAGCTTTTAGGAGGTAATTAAGGTTCTATGACCTGAGGGTGGGGTCTTGACCCAATAGTATTGGTGGTCTTAGAAGAAGAAATCCTACCTTTCCTCTCTGCATCCCTGCCAACATTTGGTGTTGTCACCGTTTTTACTTTAGTCATAGGTGTGCAGCAATATCTCATGGTAGTATTAATTTTCATTTCTCTAATTGCTAATGAGTTTGAACATCTTTTCATGTGCTTATGTGGCATCTGTATATCCTTTCGATGAAATACCTGTTCACGTGGTTTTCCTGGCTCATAAATGGAGTGCTGCTTTTAAACAGTTGAGGTTTAAGAGTTCTTATGGTTAGTGTGTTGAGTAATATGTGTATGATGGCTGAGAGGAGATGGTGGAGAAGATGAAGAGCTATTATTTAGAAGTCCAGATAGGGAAACAGTCAGAAAGTAGTTTTATATATAAGAAGGAAGCCCTGGCAAAATGTCAAGAATAGAAATGGATTATAAGGATATGATAGTCAAAGATATGGGAGTAGATCTTGGAGGACAGCTTCAAGCTCTTGTGTTTTCCTGAAACACAGACTGTCCCTTACGCTCAAAAATTTCACCGTATGTTAATAAAGAAAGGCACTTCCATTCCCTGGACTTGAAATTTTATATAAAACACTGTTTTCTCATTTACCATAGACCTTCAATACTACTAGTATTTGAGTGATTTCAATAAGATCTATGAATTTTCTTCAGTGGGAAAATTAAATTTATGTTTGGTGTGTGGCAAAGACAGGGATACAGGAAAGGCTTGGTAGGGCTACAATCTGGAACTCATGTTACCCATAGAAGTAGGGTAGATATTCTGTAAGGAGATCTTTCTCAAGACACTGTAAGAAATTTCAGTTCAGAGGGCAAATCCATTATCTGAGAAGGCTGTTGATACAGCCATGGCAGTTCATTAAAGCAGTAAATATAGGGACTTTAACATGAACAAATACACAACATCAGGTGGGAGGAGAAGGAAAGAAAGCAATATCTTAAAGTGTAGAAAGACTAGAGCATGTTTGTCTGTAGAGGTATCCATTGGCAAGGTAACAATTCATCTGAGAGAGACATTGATGGTTCAAAGATATCTACCTCATCTTCTGATCTTTCTGCAAAATTTAAAATATGGTACTGGTGCAAACCAAACAGAAGTCCACTTAAGGGAACAGGGACCAAGAGGCTCCCCTGCTGTACTAACACTAACCCTATAGTTGCTGGGTTTTGGGGACTCCTGGAGGGGAGGCCAAGTCTGCAAAGACAGTGGGAGAAAGGGGGTTTGAATCAGTGCCTATTTACCAACTCTATATAAGTACTTTGATATTTTAATAACCAGTGTAGCCAATACCAATACCAAATTGGCCAAATACTACCATGGACTATATGTCTATTACTAGTGGGTCTCAGTGGAACTGGCTAGGAATGGAATGACTAAGCAGAATCAACAGGCCTGCTTGGTCACAGATAAAAATTGGGAGAAGAACAGTAAGGACCTACTGTATAGCAAAGGAAATATACTCAGTATCTTCTAATAAACTACACTGGAAAGGAATCTGAAAAAAAAAATATATATATACACACACCCACACGCACATACTCGTATATATGTATGTATAACTCAATCACTTTGCTGTACACTTGAAACTAATAGAACATTGTAAATCAACTATACTTCAATTTTAAAAAAAAATCAGGAGAAGGATTATTTTTGACAAGTATCTTACTGTTGAGATTAACAAAATTGTTTTGGTAGAAGAGTCTGAAATACTGAAGATATAAATATCTATCTTTCTATCTATATTTTTTACATTAAACACTACCTGCTGTCCTCTGGCAAACCCACTTTCCTGCTGGATGATGTCATTGCTACCTTAATCACAGTTGGAGACCCCATAGCATTTCAGTCCCTTTTTGTTGTTAAAATGTCTTATTTTTGTTGTTATGCAATTGTTTGGATTATCTCAAAGTTTCAGCCTAATATTTGATTCAGAGATCTTCCCCTTGCCTGGGAACAGGCTAGGCTTGATGTCCTATTGGTTCTGTATGTTTTAGGGGTTGTGGGTAGTGGTGGAGGTGAGTGGCAATGAAGGAATAGCCAAAGGGTGCCAGAGCACCCTGGTTTCTCAAATCCCTTCCTCCTTCCCTGTTGTTATTTGTTTGGGTTGGGGCAGAGGAGGAAGAATTGAATATTTCCATGTGTGACTACCCTTGGCAGGTGGCTATCCACCCTCTTTTGGTTGTCACTGCTGCTGTATTTCTGGCATTCAGTGCTTTCTACAAACCTGGAGCTCACATGCTCCCAAATAATGCTTTTGGTGGTTCTCCAAGGTACCTCTTGAGAGCACTCTGATATAGTTGCCTAGTGTGTCAGACCTGGCTGAGATTTGGTCTCTTTCTACCTCTCCTCACCCCTCATCAGCCTCCATCATACATAGGTGGTCACATTACAGACCACCTGTGAGAACATACCTTGGTTCCCTGTTGCTCTCAGATGAGAATTGCCTTAAACTAAAAGGAAACATTAACACAGAAGTTAATTCTGTGGAAGTAAAAGAGCCTGTTTTCTTAAAATAAATGGTGTTATTTTCTTTCAATAGGAGAAATTAAGTCTGATATGGGAGAGTATGATATATTGAGATACACATACACACACACACACACACACACACACACACACATATATGGAGAGAGAGAGAGAGACAGAGAGAGAGAGAGAGAGGTAGATGTAGATATATACCATTTTTATTCTTGAGATATGAGAGCTGAGTAGTTCAAATGCAGCATGAGGATATTAGGCTGTGTTTGTAGTGCACCCAGTCAGGATTATTTGGTGACTTTTCCCCAGCAGCGCCAGATGTTCACCAGAGGAAGAGTACTATTAAAATCATCCAGGAAATGGCTTCACATGGACTACAGACTGTGTTAGGAGGGAAGTGAAACCAAAGTAATGATGATGGTCTTGTGGAAAATGGAGAAGTCAGGATTCTCAGTTATGATGAGTGGGATGGTCAAGTGTATATACATGTTTTTGGAAGGATAGATTACCATCTATATCCTATGTAGTTTTTATAAAAATTCTACAAGGTAGGACTATCCATATTTAGATGGGGAAATTGAGTTATAAAGTTTGGCAGGTGAATTCACTTTTGACTGATTGTACATCCCATATTCTTTCTATGAAATGATAATGGTTAATATCGAAAAAGGGAATGGGATTGGGATATAAGTTGGTTATGATTAAAGAGTAATTATTTTATAATATGTCATTGCTCTTAATTTCTAACTCCTTTAACTTTTGCTGAAATTGTCTTCCTTACTGAGAATAATAACTGACAAAACCCCACAAAATCTATATAAAAATATCTTTTTTCAAGTGCATAAAGTTTGTGTTTTCAGTTGCTTATGAAAGATTTATTTAGCCTAGAAGCTGCTGTGTTAAAAATCAAAGGATATCAAATTTATACTTCCCTACATATTTTGTTTTATCATAAAATTTAAATAGTTTTGTGTGCACATAGCAGAGCTACCATTTGCATGAAACTTAACTAAAAAGTAAATATTAAATGTTTTCAAATATAATATAAAGCTGTAATCGCTTGGTTTTCTTTGCTCTTTTACTCTTTCTATTATGAATAAGTGCTAAGGAAATGATCATAAAGGGAATTCCAGTAAACTGCTCTGTCTTTATTATATTGTCTGAATTCCTATGAAGTTTGCTGATACACTAACTAGACTATCCAAGTGAAAATAATTCTGTAATAAACATTTTTTCCAGAGCTTTGAAGAAAACAGTGATTCCGTAATGGTGTTTTATGAAACACATTCTTATAGAAATGCCCCAGATAAGATGGATTCCATGGAAAAAGGAATTTGAGAAACACTGTTTACCACGCTCCCGTATACCACATCATCCTATGGGAGGTTTAGCTTGTTTATCAGCATGATAAAGACATTGAAAATTTCTGCAGTGAGAAGTTAATAATTTTGTGCTATAAAAGCTTGGGGCCAATATAGCCACACAGCAGGCAGTACTTTTTAATGCTTAAGAGTGTGTCTTTGGAGTCAGACTGAGTTTGATCCCCTGCTCTACTATTTGTTTTTATAATTGAGGTAAAATTCACATAATATAAAATTAACCATTTAACATGAACAATTCAGTGACATTTAGTACATTAGCAGTCTCTACTCACAACGTCTGTCTAGTTCCAAAACATTTTTATCACCCCAGAAGGAACTCAGTACCCTCTGAGTAGTTGTTCCCCATCCCTCCTTCTCCTACCTGCTCCATGATGACAAATTGGATGGACTTTTTTACTTACCCTCCTTGAGAATCAGTTTTCCTCTTTATTCCTATAAACACAGGAACGGGGGGCTTCCCTGGTGGTGCAGTGGTTGAGAGTCCGCCTGCCGATGCAGGGGACATGTGTTCGTGCCCCGGTCCGGGAGGATCCCACATGCCGCGGAGCGGCTGGGCCCGTGAGCCATGGCCGCTGAGCCTGTGCGTCCAAAAATCTTAAACACAGGAACGGCTTTCACCTTATATGGTGGTTCTAAGTAGTCAGTAAAATAACCCTTACACTGCACGTAGAACACTGTATGTATTAAATACATGTTAAATAAAATGTTAAACTTATTGGATTCTATTCAGCATCCAAGGGAACAAGTGGTAAAAAAGCACTCTCAAAGAAATGCTGATACAAGTCAGCAGAACAGGAAAAGACTGAGAGGAGCTGTAGACCTTGGATTACTTAGATCTCACTGATAACCTGGTGCTCCAGAAAACTGACAATTAGCACCCATGTTATCTCTCTTTACATATAAAGGTTTAGAGGTAGAAGTTAGGGTAGAGAGCTGCTGAGGGAAAGAGGGAATTTCCCAGGAACCCCTGATCTGAAAATTAGAGGAATATAGAGGGATTTTTGATAAGGGAATCCTTTTCTTCAAGAAATGAATGAAGGAGATGGAACAGCTAACAGCAGCTCTAACCTAGGCCTAATTATTTTCCAGTTAATACTGTAAGTATTCATGATGATGAGATTTTTTAAAGTGTCAATGGCATGAAAAAAACAATGTGTAAAAATATAATATAAAATTACATATAAGGGTATATTTATATATGCAAATAGGTGTAAATTTAATTATAGTTGTATATAATGGAATCATATTCTACAGTCACCACATAGCTCCAGAAGAATTTTCACCAAAACGAGAGCAGTAATTGCCGCACACTGTATCAGAACTTCAGGTGTTTTTCATTTGCTTCTGTATTATTTTCTGTAATTGTTGAAATTGTCTATACCACTATGTGCTAACTTACAAACAGAAACAAAATAATAAATTTGTATCTACTTGATAATAGTCACGTTACAGCCTTACTTTGTTTTGATATTTTTACCCAATTTGTCTTGATAGTTGCTGGGAGAGCAAACTCTTCAAAAAATGTATCAAAATGTTTCAGAACCTGAAGCAGGTTGGCTTGCTTTCAGGACCCTACAGAGGAAAGAATGAAAGAATCTGTGGAGTCCTCCTTTTTCCCCATAAGTATAAGGTACCTGTGGACCCTAATAACATACAGCAAACCGGAGTTGTCAATTCTTCCTTCCCCTTTTTTGTTTAGTCTATCCAAGTTTTCCTCCAATTTTTTCCCCCTAAAACAGGATTATACTGTTAATTTCTAATTTGTTTACAAATTCCACAAAAGATAACATACTCAGTGATTTTTATTTTATTTATTTATTTATTTTTATTTTTTTTGCGGTACGCGGGCCTCTCACTTTCGTAGCCTCTCCCGTTGCGGAGCACAGGCTCCGGACGCGCAGCCTCAGCAGCCATGGCTCACGGGCCCAGCCGCTCCGCAGCACGTGGGATCTTCCCAGACCGGGACACGAACCCGCGTCCCGTGCATCGGCAGGCGGGCTCTCAACCACTGCGCCACCAGGGAGGCCCCTCAGTGATTTTTAAAGGGGAAAGAGTTTATCACTTTTTGCTACACAGTAAAGTTTAGCTTCCTGTTCCTGATCTTCTGCAGTCTGTACTTTTCTTCATTTGCCTCCTGGACCGGAGTGTAAGCTCTTGTAGTTGTTCTCAAACCTGCCTATCTTCATAGAAATCATCTGGGGACCTTGTTCAACGTACAGATTCTTCGATTCCACCCCAAACTTTATTTTTCTTTACGTATAGAATGAGGTTTGGCCATTTCTAGATCGTACTAAGGCGTATGATTCATGGATTACACTTTGAGAAACACTGGAAGGTTTATAGCCCTCAATGTTTAATCTGTTTGCAAACCTGTGATTTAAAAAACAAAACAAAAATTTCTTAGAATCATTTTACTTATGCAAGTTATCTGTAATTCTATTTAGCTCCTCTCCTTGAAAATGTGTTTGGTGATTCAGGTAGAACATGACAGTTTATGCATCATCGAAATCACGTGGACCATCCCCAAATGCAGAAACAATCGAACAATCTACTTTACATTCTACTTCTTTATAGAATGGATACAGTCCAACTGCTCATGACATGTGGAAGAATAAAATCTTCCAGTTATATTTTGTGATTAGGTTAATGTGATTTCACCAGACAGTCTTGTTTGCAATAAATTAGTATTTAGTACATAGTATGCAATAGCAATGTAATGATATTTAATTTATATAATATATGTAGTTGAGGTTTTTTCTTTAAACTGTCTCAGATGTACTAACATATTTTTCCCCAAACATCCCTGAGAAGCAGACAAGAACTGCTATTTATCACCATTTGCAGATAGACTGAATCACTGAGCTATTAAGTAACTTGAAGAGCCACAGTCAGTGACTAAGTCAGGACAGACACTTCATCTGCTAGTTCCTTGTTCAGTAATTCTCTTAACAAATTCTGTTGCATATATTTCTTCCTATAAGAATTTACAAATAATTCAGTTTTCTGGGAGATTCTTTATCATGGGGTGTGTGAGAATTTGTACCCTTTGGAAAGTCAAAGACTGGAAGTAGGAAATCATATTAAAGACAGTTCTTTTCAAAAATAACTTTATCCTTCAATTTTCACTATTTCTATTTCATAGAAAACTTACTCCATTCATTCATTCAGTAATGTAATATTTACTAAGCATATTTAATATGTCTGGTGCTCTGCAAATAAATAGGACATAATCCTTATTCTCAATTTGTGCAGTCTGATAAGGAAACAGAAAGACAGAAATGGTATCATGTGATAACAGCTATATTAATAACAGCTATATTAGAGCTAGGTGTTATGTGCAAAGGGGCTTATAGGAAGAATCCCTGAGTCTGTCTGAGGGAGTTGGGGAAGTCTTCTCAGAAATTAGAAAATTTGAGCTGGGTTTTGAAGGAAGGGGGGTGGTGGTAAGAATTTACAAAGATTCAAGGTAAGGATAGGAGCATGGAAAGGTGAGAATAGAGGAAAACCCTAAACATAAGTCCTAGCCAGTCCAAGATATAAATAGAGATGCCTGGATTTAAAATTTAGAGGCCTAATAAATACACCTGTAATTTGTGGAGGGCATTTTCACCACCCTGGAATCCTCCGTTTTGGAGCCTTGGCATTCTCCACGGAGAACAATGTGGATCACACCCAGAAATGAGACCTTTAGTGAGACCCATGAAACCATCATCATTCTGGCAGCCATGCTGATTTAGAAAATCAGACCTCTCATTATAAAATGTATGGAAGCAAACATAAAAGAGAGCTAGTGTTTTTAAATGGTAAAACTAAACAAAGGGAACAAACGCTCACTTGCTAGGCTGGCCTTGTATGCTTCAGCCGGAAGGGCATTTTTGCAGCCAAGTAAGAAGCCCACAAAACATAGTAGAAACACTGACAGATACTTAACTGTACCAGCTCTGGTGGGTACAGCCATAATTCACTTCATAATACAAATTAATATGTTGTCCAGAGGGGTCCCTGCATTTGTGTTGAGTGTCTTTTGAAAAGTTCCCGTTCTGTGCTATGAAGCCACAAAGTAAAACTGGATGATTGTCTCTGGAATAGATTCTGAACTGGGCCCCTTAATTACAGTACTGATATCCTTGGGGAAGGCAAAATGGAAATGTCCTGTAAAGTCTGGAAATATAAAATAATAAACCAAAGAGAAAAAAGCAAACAATGAAACAAACTTTATTATTAAAAGTCTGATATTTCTTCAGACAAGGTCTACTTAAAAGCTTAGTATGCCAGAGGTGAGAGAGGGCAGCTTGCTTTAATTTAAGTGGGGTTAGTTGTTAAGCAGGTTATAAGTACACTCTG
Source organism: Globicephala melas (assembly GCF_963455315.2). NCBI lineage: Eukaryota > Metazoa > Chordata > Mammalia > Artiodactyla > Delphinidae > Globicephala > Globicephala melas. Next base: position 59,799,029 of record NC_083319.1, on the reverse strand, counting down.
TATTTGCAGAATCATGTGGTGGGGCAAAGTTCAGCCATCCCAGTGATCTTGATGACCAAAGTGTCCTACATGTTTTCTAATCTAATGCAAATGATTTCAATCTTAGGTAGCCGTATTTCCAAACACCATTTAGAGCTTCAGTGACTTGTCCTAGAAAGGTCCTATAAAGCCACATTTAATGGGTTTTCTAAACAATGTAAAAAAAGATTTCTTTAAGTGTGTTGTGCAGTTTGTGATTTTAGCGTAAAAATCATTGTCCTCTGTGCCCACTACTGCTCCCTTCACCTAAGGCAATTTTGAGGCTTCTTTACTGAAAATGTTGCAATGTCACTTTCTTCTCTCTGGATCTGAATGCTCCCAATCATGGTCTTAAGATTCCACGTGCAGAGCTGGGGTTCTGACAATTAGAAAAGCTCCATAGAATTTGGAAAATAATACTCAGAGAATCCTGAAAGGCACAATTTTCAACAGAAAATTAGGAAACAAAGATTGTTGTGTCAGCTTTTCCAATGTAAACTATATAATCTTGAGTTCATTATAACCTCTGTGGGCCCTGATTTGCTCGTCTCTAAAATGAAGGTCACAGACTGCCTCTTACGTCCTTTAATGTTGTTCCATGGCACCATTTAAGCCTGCTAATGAATTACTTAAATATTGAAGTCCACATTAAGCCTTATGGAAAAGCATAACTGTCAAGATTTTTCTCTCAGTTACTTGTGCTAATAGGGGCCAAAATGGTATGAATACTTTAAATTCAATGGTAATCCCCAAACTTCAATTTAGCTAAGTGTTCCAACCTCCTCTCCTGGCAAACCATTTACAGGGGATTCAAACAATTAGCACACACTGGCATGAGATTTATCTCCTTTGTAATTTTTGCCTTCCTTAATGCCTTCCTACCAGAATATTTTAATATCTAAATTTCCAAAAATAGAAATGAAGAATAAATCAAGAATAGCTGTCGCATAGTCTTCTAATGGTAGTGTAGCAAAAATATTCCAACACTGTTATTATTCATAATAATTTATCAAGGGCTTATGCCAGGTGCTTTACAAGTCATTTAAATATCATAATCACTTTGTTGGGTAGTATATTGGTTTCCTAGGGCTACCATAACCAGGTACTACAAACTGAGTGGCTTAAACAACAGAAATTTATTGTCTCACAGTTCTGGAGGCTACAAGTCTGAAATCAGGGTGTCAGCAGGGCTGGTTCCTTCTGAGGGCTGTGGTGGAGAATTAATTTCATGCTCTTTTCTTAGCTTCAGTTTTTTTGTTTTTTTTGTCTTGGCAATTTTGGCACTCCTCGACTTGCAGATGTGTTATTCCAATCTCCACCTTCATCCTCACGTGATGTTCTTTCTGGGTGTCTGTCTTTTTATGTGGTGTTCTTTTCATAAGGACATGAGTCATGTTGGATTAGGGGCCCATCCTAATTCAATATAATTTCATTTTGGCTCGGTTATTTCTATAAAAGACTATTTCCAAATATAGTTACATTCTGAGGTACTGGGGGTTAATACTTCAATTTAATTCAGTTCATTAGAGGTGGGTGGTATTCCCATTTTACAGATGGGTTAAGTAAGGTTACAATGTTGAGTTAATTTTCCTAAGGTCATAAAACTAGTCAATGGCAGACCTGGGATTCACATCCACATTTGATGACTTCATTCATAATTTAGCTAATAATCTTGGTATTCAAAAAGAAAACCGGCTGTATCAGTGTCCCAGGACTAAGAATACTGAACATAAACTTTCTGGTAACTTTAGTGATGTAGAGGATTCAGCAACACTGACCAACATCGAGGTTTCATTGGTGGCACCAGGGCTAAATCTGTGTTTGTCAAAACTGATCCTTCAGTTCTCCAAGCCTGGGCAGGGATTTGAAAAAAGCCTGAATCTCAAGTCATCTTGAAGGAGCTCTATATACATAATAACCCTGAGAAGTTTTATATTCAAGTATGGCTGCAGGAGAGTAACAAAGAACATTCTACAGTTATATGAAGAGTTGCATTAGAAGATCAAAATTAACCAGCATCACATTTCCAGTTCTTTTTCCCCAATTATGCTTTAATGTTTTCAAACAATTGGTGTTTGTGAAACTGACTGGCTGCCCGTTAATCTGTCTCTGCCTTGAGCACCTCTATTTAGTATCCCATACAGATACTAAATGAATAAGGCAGAATCTTGGGCCTTTGGAGGAAGCAGATGGGCTTCAGGATGGGAGGGAGGATCTAAATTTGGAAACTGGGGTAAATAGGAAATTTTCCATTAGGTCATTGAGTTCCTGGAATATCTGGGTTCTTCCAATGAATAACCTTTATTATCCCAGTAGTTTCATAAAAATGATACTTCCTCACAAGGTATCCTGGCAGTGGTTGGAAATGTCAGTTTTTCATGATGCCCAATATTATGTTAAAGGGGGAATTAGTTACATTAATAAACATAGATTTTTTAAAAAATACAATTCTCTGTGGGAAGTTAAGGGACATTAGCCATTTACAGTTTAATGAAATCTATAATGTTCACTCTGCTTTAAAGAACACTCCAATTGGTTACTGTGAAACAAGTGGAAATCTTGATGTAGGTCTGGGACAAAAAAAGGAATAAGTAGTTCTCAGCAAAGAGAAGTTATGGTAGAGCCATCTTGGTTTGTGAATTTGTTAGCCAGGGAGTCTATTTTCCTTTGCATTGGTACTATAGAAGTTTAATCTGTTTATTTCCGGCCATATTAAATGTTTGCTTTAAAATTGAAGAAGAGCAAAACGAGTTTTTTTCTGAGTGCCATTAATATTATTTTGTTTATGAGCATTTCAGTGATAGATACTTGGAATATATAATTGTTAGAATCAATTTAAACATCTAAATAATTATCACCTTTGATCACATTTAGGATATGCATTGGGGACACGAATAAAGAAGTTGATATAATGGTAAAACGTTTGCAATTTGTATTAGTAATGGTTGATAAACCAGGGGTAAGGTTAAGTAAAACAGATTTACATTAATCACACAAAAGTTAATGTTTTCAGTTGTTATCAGTTGAAATACTCTTTTCCAAAATCACGTATCTATTTCTTATGAAGTGCTGTATAAGTAATTTCACAAACATCAATTAACATATGAGCATCCCTTATTTTATTTAGGTACTAAGAAAAGATTGCTGGTTATTTGAAGTGAGTTTGGCTGCATCCAACTTTAAGTGAATTCAACTTCTTTTTCTTTTCTTTTCTTTTTTTTTTTTTTTTTTTCATTTCTTCCTTTCTTCCTTTCAGATGAAGGGGAACAGAGGCAGGAAGTGTTCCTAAGTGAGAGCTGTCCTAATTACTATACTCCTACCTTCTGTCTATGAGGTTTTCAAATGATCTGCCAGATTTTTAATATAAATCCCTTCCTGGGGCCTTCCTTCCTCAAAAAAAAAAAAAAAAATTAGAACACACAAAACTGATTTATTATTAAAAAGGCATACTTCCTCCACTGACCCTGGGGTGTGTACACTCTGGATTTATATAGAATATTGTCTTGTTATGGAGTCTTGAATTAAGACTGTTAAACAATGATTGATCTGATAATAATAAATATTTGGTGATGCCATCCAGTTTTTTATTCACTGCTGTTAGGATTTAGGAGATCAATAAATAATACCCTGTTCTTCCCCTCCTGAGCTGAGAATCAATTCGGAATTAAGACCCAGGAGGCAGAGAAATAGAGGTCAAATAGCCAGTTTTATTCTAAGGATGATGGAAAAATGTATTTTTAAAAGTTTAGGCAAATAACTTAATACCCCATCACTGATTTAAGCAGACTTTCCCACTTAGGTATTGGCACAGCTGAACAAGTGAAGGCATTCCTGGTAGGACCGAGTTGTCCCCTCTAAGCTTATCACATGAAACCAAAGAAATTGACTGAGATGTGAGGACCAACAAGCATTGCGAGAAGCTACAGCCCACAGGGGGCTGAGCTAGACGTGCTCAATACCTTCTGACAACCTTTGGGATGAGAGGAGTTGGGAGAAGGCCAGGTGGGTTGCTCTAATGGATATGCTCATGAAAACGAAGGAAGATTTTTACCCAACATCCTCCATCTAGGGTTCTCTCAACTTGTTGGTCTTCCTAACACTACTAATTTCCCCCATCTAAAGTTATTGCCAGCTATGTTTTAAATTACAGATTAAAATATTACACGATAAATATCAGTGTGCAATCATATAATGTTTCTGACATAGATAGCCTCAAATATAGACAGTATAATTCTTCCATTATTAAATTCCCAGAGATTGACTAAAGTTCCCTAATTGTATCACCTTGTGATGTAAAACTCCAAGTAAATCAGTAGCCAAAATTCTTAATCTAAAGTCCAAAATGAATTTGTTTGCTTAGCCAGCTAGTCAGTGCTAACTGCTCTGATTCCTGAGTAGTGCAGGTGACTTCAGCAGCTGTCATTAAATAAAATTGCTTCTAGTTCTTTCACCACTTCATATATCCTCCTCCACAGGTAACCACCATCCTGATTTCCTCTGTAGTTTTTATTAAGTGTATATCCCTCACAGTTAGTTTTGCATGTTTTCGAACTTTAAACACATCAAATCATGCTGGACATGATATTTTTTCTTTTGCTACCATTGGTTCTGAATCATCTACATTAATGCACGTAGCCAGAGTTCATTGATAGCTTATACCACAATTTATTACTTCCAATGGATCATTGTCCGTTTTTTATTGTTCCTGATGCAAAGAACAGTGCTGATGTGAATGAACATTCATGGAAGTATTCAAGGATTCCTTTAGTGTGTGTTCTCAGTTTTTAAAAACTACAGTGAGTGAATAGATGATTATAGCACAGGCTTTATATTTACCAAATTTAGAAAACATGAAACCTATATCCTATAGCAGTGAATCAGATATTTAGTGGTGACTGGTGGACGGAAGGTATTACATGAAAATCTTACTTCAATCAGACTTGCTAAGAGGTCAGTCAGCTCTCTGGTTTCCAAAACCTGTGAACTCCTACAAGATCACTTCTGTCATTAACTTAATCATGGCACTACATTGACCATGGAGGAAATCTACCTGCACATACGATCCTTCACCAGAGAGTGTCATTTGAAACTTTCCGGCCATCTTGCTAAGTTTAGAATCTTGTAAAGATGGCAGACTCACTCATTAGGTATATACTGAGGTGACTCTCTTTCCCAAATGATACATTCAAAACCTTTTAATTTCCATTTCTTATTTGAGCCCTGGATCTCTGGAGCCCTGATGCTGTAATGAATTTTGTTTCTGTCTTATGACATAGCTCACACACTTTCTGTGAGCAGGAATACTGTTTTGTCCCTTGTGCCAAATGCTACCACTAACTCTAGATATGGAAATACTTAAGCCTATGTAACATGCTTTCTTGGGAGAGTTTGTTGTTTAACCTCACACATGCTTCATCTGGAAAATCAGCTTGATTTGAAACTATTGATAGTCCTGAAGCATGTATTCGCAGGTTGGTCAGGTGAGGCCTAATACCTCTGTCAGGAACTGCTCCCCAGAATGGTCCCTCCCTTTTTTCCAAGCCTTGATAAAACATCTGCACCTTTAGAAACACCAGAAACCTCTGTATTTCTGTAATACTTTTCTCTGTAGCAATGGAGATGTCGCTAATGTTCAATTTTCTGCTGCTGTTCTTTTAACAGGTTTCTAGGAGGCTCAGCTGAGTTTTTAACTGTTCAACTTTTCTAACACATCTAGAACTGGTACAGTTTGCAGTTTCAGGATATTCCGTGTCTTTTTTCTTCCACTTTGCTTTGTGGTCCAGGCATTTGTTTTGGCAGTATACTTCTCTAGACTGTGTCTTATGACAGTTAAAAAAAAAAAAATGAGTACTGCATCTGTCAAAAGGAAGTGCTTCTCGAACACATCTTGTATAACTTCATCTCCTAACATTGAATAGTCTTTCCCAGGATATAAACTTCTGCTGAGTATGTAATTCAGACCTGGTCTCAATACATTACTCCTGTCTCACCACACCATATGCAAAGGCATTGTGGAGGTGATGGAACACAGTGAATTTTAGAAATGGAAAAAAAAAGGTCCATGTGCTAGAGTACAAAGATGGGAAAGAAATTGAGGTTATAAAGGTAGGCAAAGGGCCAGACTATGTAAGGTCACATAGACTGTGGTAAGGATTATAATAAAAGGGATCCTCTGCTGTTGAGCTTAGAATCTTCAGAAAGTTTGTGCAGGAGAATGAAACAGCTAAAATCTTCTGAGAAGTGTTGTGATATGTAAATGAGTAAAAATCATGGTGGTACTGCTGAAGGAAATAGTAATTTGTCCTGGTATATACAAATAGTTATTTGTCCTGGAAATTAAAAGAATGACCTCTAGCTAAAGGGTATCCATTTTCAGTGGGCTGAGTTACATCATCTTGCTGTCTGTTTGCATTCTCCATGACCATATAGGTTTTTACCCAGAGATTGTCCAGGAAGCTAGATTCAGCCAAAATTATTTGGGTAGTGATGGTGATTGAAGAAAGAGAAATGGAATGGAGTGATGTTTTCCAAATTCTGATCTCATTTTGTGAGTCATTTTGTGGAAGAGAGAAAGGAATTTTTTTTTTTTTTTTTTTTTTTTTTGCTCTACTTCTCTCTCCAGGTGGGATTGATTTTAGTTCTAGGAAACAGCTCATCAACAAAAGTAATTTTATATTTAGCATAGCACAAGACAAAAAGCTGTTTTATTCCCACGCTGCATCTAAGACATAGCCACTCAATCTATAGCTAGTTAAAATAATTATTGAAGAAAAAGCACAGATATGATGAACTTTGGTTCCTTCCCAATGTCTGCATTTTAGTCTGAG